>NW_019174455.1:1520954-1698545 GCF_002260705.1 Seriola dumerili | reverse complement strand
TTCTTCTTTGGCCCCGTGTTGCTGTTTGTGGCATTGGTACATTACAGTTGTACAATATTTCAATATAAGCTTATAGTTACAAAACATATTTTGGTACCACACTGTACAATTATCCCAAGAAGTGTGTTGCACTGTTGGGGTATCAAACCCGAGAAAATGAAAAAGTGGGTTGCATTGGCCGGGAATCGAACCCGGGCCTCCCGCGTGGCAGGCGAGGATTCTACCACTGAACCACCAATGCACACATGACCAGTCAACATACCACTGCGCGAACGAATCTAAACAGTGTACATTGTACATTGTACGTGACTTCACACCAGTCCAGAAAAACCACATGTGCAGCAAAAGGATGCCCCGTGTGAGGCTCGAACTCACGACCTTCAGATTATGAGACTGACGCGCTGCCTACTGCGCCAACGAGGCCAGCAATATGCTTAATCTAGGTGGATAAAATGGAAAAGATCTCAATGTGATAAAGACAAGTGTGTTGCACTGTTGAGGTATCAAACCGTTTCCCATTCATTCCCTATGGTAGTGCTAAACCACTACGGATGTAATATATGAAGTCTGACTACAGTATTAATCAAATGTATGTTTTCTCATTCTTTCCAAACATCTCTCTTGCCTCCTCACTCTTTCTCCTCTTAAATACACAAACCATATAGGCACAGTACTTTTCCACCTCTCCTTGAATCTCTCCTCATCCCCCTTCTTTGTCACACAAGTGTGTGCTCTCTCACACACACACACACACACACACACACACACACTGTGCTTTTGAACTGTTTTGAGTGAAGTTCAGAGATCAAAGAGGATCTACAGCAGCAACATTTCTGATAGGCCATGTGATGTGAGAAATACCTGAAATATCAGTACGTTTTTCAAAAGTAGCTTCCTAAAATAAACCTAATATTCTATTGTTTTTATGGGTAGGTCAAGATGCACAAGAAAGTGCTATTCTTCCCAGGGAAACTCTGTGTGGTGTTCCGCAAGGGACCACTCAGATTTCTCCTCCAGGACCAGTCTGAACAAGCCAGGCGGATCAAGGATAACCCTGCTCTGCAGGACAAGTCTGCACCCATGAGGGAGGACCTGGTGCGGCAGACTGCTCTGGCTGTTGTCTAACGGGGGGGAGGGGGGGCTCAGACATGACAGAGGTGCTTGGAGACTACATCCTGCAGTTTGGGAAGTATAAAGGGACGTCCTTTAGGCGGCTTTTGATGAATGATATAGGGTACACTGTGTATCTCATCAAGAACCTCCAAAAGGAGGAGGGATCAGGGACCTGTATGGCCGAAGGGCATAGCAAGGACAGCCTACGGTCATTTGTTCATTATGCTCTCGGTTTTACGGAAATCCAGTCCCTAAGAACATATTAGGCCAGCTTAGTGGGTGTTGCAGCAGCCTCAGCAGAAGGTGACCAGCTGGTTGGCTTTGGCACCCGGGCCAAGAGCACCTGGAAGGAGATATGGGATAGCAGGGCTGATGGCTATGCAAACTTCATTCTGGGAAAGAGCTGCACCCCAGGGACATGCATGGACAAGCTGCAGCAGTACCTGCGGAAGAGGCAGCAAACTGCCACGGCTTCCACAGTGGCGGAGCATGGCCCAAGGACCCCTGCCAATCCCATGGGTAAGTTATTTTATTCATATTTTTTACTCACATTTCTCACATGAAATGTAAGGTAAGTACTTACATCTTGCCAGAAATAGTGCTTTAAATGTTTCTTGTATACATCTATATTGGAATATACATTACATGTGACAAATGTTATTAATCTATCCTAAACTGGGCAAACTAATTCTTGTTTTTGTACACTCTAATTCTTGTGTGCACCACAGCGATGGATGAGGATGACGAGCTGGAACGAGCGATGTTGAGCATAACACCCTCTAAGCTACAAGTGCAGCGCTGTAAGTACACAGTTATTACATTTACCAAATGTCAGACTTGACAATGGTTAAGACTGTTTTTTTATCTGATGTCTCCTCTATTTGTTTCTCTTTGTCTGTCTGTAACCAGTTGCTGAGCCTGTATCAGCAGCAGCTGCCACACCAGGAGTGATATCAGGAGCAAAGACAGGTTTTTAAATGAAGGGTTTCAGGACTGGAGAACAATTCTTTTACATGATGAAATGCCCTCCAAAACTGAACCTTGATTTTAATCATATTGTTTGTGTTCTGGCCATGTTCCTTTAACAATACGGCCCTATGCTGGAGTTATACTAACTGTCCTAAGGACTATGAATTGATGCCATGATGAACTGATTCCAACAGCAAGGATGGTAAGTATGCATGGTTGTTCTACATACATGTTGTTTCAAATGAAGCCGTCTTGAATACTACACCTGCATGCTTGTTCATTGAGTCATATTGCTCCTCCTGCTTAGACTAGTGTGTAGTGTGGTCTGGTTTATTGTGTCTGTTGTAAGTAGACATTTTAAATTTGTGAAGCAATGAAAAGTGAGAGACGCAATTCTATGGCTATTTGAATTCCTACTTATGTCAAAGGATTGCATATGTTGTGGATTCTGAAATTCGTAATTAATTTATTTTATTTTGTAGTTCCATCTGCGGCGTTATCCAAGCCCCCTCCTGATGCAACTGCTGAACTGCAGACATCACTAGCTGATGGTAAAAACACTTGAATCCTGCTCATGTAACCATATGATGTGATAACTACAGTTACATATAAAGTATAATTGTTTTTAACTCTCCTGTAGCTCCAGCCTCACCAGGTGCTAAGAGGAAAACACCTGTGCCCCTCCCACCAGAGCTGGTGTTCCTCGTGAAGGAGACAGCAGGTCCCATAGAAGCAGAGAGGACTGAGTCAACTGCAGGTCTGTTTCTATTTTAGTGTCCAGCTGATATTCAATTACACATCTGCTTAATGCACATATCATTTCACAACCTCTTCACATTTTGTCACCATGTCATGTTTATAGTCTGTACAAATGAATCACTACACTTTTTTTCAGGACCCAGAACGAGTCCTGCTCACACCTCTGCACACAAAGTGCTTACTTTTGAGGACAGTGGTGAAGATGGTAAGAATATACAGCATGTAGACAACTCCTCCATAAATCTGCTATAATCTTTTTATTTTATCAAAGTATTTTCACAATAACTATTCAATCAATACTAATTATAAGGTGTGTAATCATTTTTTTTGTCCTATTTGTCTTCCTTTTTTCAATGTAGTGCCACCAGCTCAGCCACCTGTTGCTTTTCCCCTGCCTGGGCATGACCAGTACACAGGCAGCTGGAGTTGTTCTCATCACCAGAAGCTGTGGATGAGGAGAGAGCTTCAGGATCTCGGGCTGTGGCCTGGTTCACGGCCAGTGCGTAACCCAGGGAACACAATTTCACTGTGGCGTCTTCCTCTGCAGCCTGAGCTCATTAATACAGTGGCTGAGCTCCCATCCCCCAGCTTCTTCCAGCTGCACCCATTTTTTATCTGGAAGCCTGAGAGTGACATCATGGTCAGATTGAGGAACAATTACATGCTACCATGTCTCCATGATTGTCTTCATCCTCAGGTGGTCTCTGCTGGTATGGGAAGGCCTCGGGTGATTTTTGGCACCAGTGGACAATATTACATCTTCTCCTCACGACTCTGCTGCAAGGCCTGTCGGAGGTACTGGTTTGCTGACAGTCCCCGATGGCTGGAAAAACACCAACACCAACACCAAACACCAACCTTCTGCCTGCATTCCTGACTTACAAGAAAGCCATATGCAAGTCTGTCATGGATGAGCTGAGGCGCACTGGCAATTCACCAACAGACATGGCAAACCAGATGAATGAGCTGATGCACCTCAAATATGAGCGAGCTCACCTGGCATACCTGCATGGCATAGAAAGTGTCAGGGATGCTGAGGCTGGGGTGTATGGACAGAGGACCATGGGGCAGTTCCTGAGGAAGGAAAACATGCCACGTGCTTTCGGGGAATATGAAGATCCCGATGGCTGGTTTGGAGTCTCTGTGTCCGCTCACTACCTGACTGACTGCCTGCTAGATGAGTTCAGACGTCAAGAGCCAGCCATGTCGAAACTCCTCCAGGGCACTTTTGGGGAGGTCTTCAGGTCTGACCACACCAGGAAAGTGGCAAGAAAAGTAACGCTGGCATCTGGGGTCATGTCCAGTTATGCCGTAATGAATGAGAACTGGCTGATTGTTTCCTGGGTGATGGTTCAGTCTGAGACTGAGAGGTCCTTGGAGCCGATGTACCAGGGAATGGCCAAGAGGTACAATGACACTGGAGTGGAAAAGGCAGGCTACCACTGGATGGACAGGTGAGAACAGTAATTTTCTCTTTTCACTTTCCTTCAAACTGTAAATGTGATGTATAATTAACAGAATTTGTTTCTTTTTTTTTAAATCTAAATTGCTCTAAATGTCTGTGCCTTACATTTAGGGATTGCTGTGCTCCGTTTAAGATCCCGGACAGCATTCCCGGTGAACATTGACAATTGGATGCGTGGAAGACTACCCCCTCCATTGTTGCTCGGGCCACCTCTGGACCACTGGCAAATACTTGTGCGTCACGGGTACATTACAACCCCAACATGGTTGTGAAACTGGACTTGTTCCACTGCCTGAGGCGCTTTACACGGGAGTGCACCTCTGAGCATCATCCCCTGTTCAGCACTTTCTGCCAGCTCCTCTCCGCTGCCTTCTCTGTGGTTGATCAGGCGGACCTAAAGAAGCTCCGGGACGCCTATGAGTTCTGTGGTATCCATCCAGCCAATACAACCAAACAGCACATAAGAGAGCACTGCAAGACCAAAGTTCCACAACCCATGGAGCTGCTGGACAGAGTGGAGAAAGTCCTGAAATATTTTCACCTGGCCACGGACCCCAACAATGTCCCACTCTTCAAGTCATCCATGCTGAAGACATGGCGCATACAGCGAGTGCACATTCTCCGTGGTTGCCTCAGTGACCCTGAACTCCCCGAGGGCATAATGTACAGGTATGGTGGAACTCTTCAGCTGAACCATGTGCCTGGTGAAGGTGCCAAAGTCCCCATCTGGATACCTGTTAGAGGTACATCACAGCAGGAGGGGTACCACTTTCATCAGGCACCAGTGGATCACCGGGACTCATGTCTCCCCTGAATTGTTCCAGGCCCAGGGCATGACAGGGGTGACGCGGTGGAACTACCAGCAGCTGGTGGACCTTAAACAGCCAGGTGTCATCCTCCCTGCTGTTTCTCATCCAGCTTTAACAGCTGAGCTGCACTTGGCCTCCTTGAGTGTGACTGGCCAGGAGAAGTACCCCGCACTCCACCTCTCTGACAGAGACACCGGAGAGAGGTTTGGCCTGGAGTACAGAGAGCCAGGCTGTCGTCCAGTCCCTCTGGATTGGGACAAACACCGATCCCAAAAGAGAGACAAACCAGCTGCTCCTGCACCTCCGTCCCCTGTGCAGACATGGTTCATCGGTCTGCCTCAGATCCTATTGGCTGTTTCTCTGTTACAGCTATTCACAACTGGCCCCCGCATGGCAGGCGAGAATTCTACCTACTACTGAATGGACTTTTTACAACTGTAGTGAAAGGCCCACTAAAAGGGCCATTAGTCTCTGGTTGAACTGTTTGTCTGACAGTCAAATAGCTTTGAAAAGTCCCTCAGTCAACACCTATCTATTGTCTGATTGGGAGGGAGGTGGGTTTCCCACCATTTCTGTAAGTTTGTCTGTGCTGCTGTTTGTGGTATTGGTACATTACAGTTGTGTAATTCTTACCTTTGAGAGTATATTGGTTGGATTTCTACTTTAATACCTTGACAGCTCTCGGGCCTTTCACAGAGGGTCTGAGGTGCCGGCAAACGCGGCTTCACCGTTCAGTTAATAATCCTCATGATTTCTACCTGTCGGTACACATCCCCCATTTTCAAACATGGATATAATACCAACGCTGAATACGGTGCAGTAAATCAGCCCTGCTGCCATTTTGTGTCAATGGCTTGCTTCTGTATTGCAACAGAAATTAATCACTTACGGCCCAAAAAACATTTCACTCATGGAACCCACCTGTAAAGGACTTATCTACACAAAGTGTTGCCTGAACAACTTGAATGGCAAAAACGTTTGAAAAACTAATAAGAAATTAATCGACTCCAACAACTGTCATTTACCCCTGGCCTCAGGTCGCCCAACGACTCTTATCATCTGTTGTGACAACATTCACGAGCCTTAATGAACTGAGTGACAGTAATGGCCTTAATAAGGACTCCACACTTGGAAAACCAAGACCTGGATGTTTAAGAATCTCTCAACAACAACTCACTCTTTGGGCCCCTTAACACCAGTCAATCAATGTCTGAAAGCAGAAGACCACCTGAATATTGTTGCTGACAATGTGGATACCTTGACTGTGTTTTCTTATTCTTCTTTTGCCCCGTGTTGCTGTTTGTGGCATTGGTACATTACAGTTGTACAATACTTCAATAAAAGCTCATTGTTACAAAACATATTTTGGTACCACACTGTACAATTATCCCAAGAAGTGTGCTGCACTGTTGGGGTATCAAACCCGAGAAAATGAAAAAGTGGGTTGCATTGGCCGGGAATCGAACCCGGGCCTCCCGCGTGGCAGGCGAGAATTCTACCACTGAACCACCAATGCACACATGACCAATCAACATACCACTGCGCGAACGA
Source organism: Seriola dumerili (assembly GCF_002260705.1). Taxonomy (NCBI): domain Eukaryota; kingdom Metazoa; phylum Chordata; class Actinopteri; order Carangiformes; family Carangidae; genus Seriola; species Seriola dumerili. The sequence goes on along the minus strand of NW_019174455.1, from coordinate 1,691,879 downwards.
ACACAACAAACTTTCCCACTGCTGCATCTACACAGTGTACATTGTACATGACTTTACACCAGTCCAGAAAAAGCACATGTGCAGCAAAAGGATGCCCCGTGTGAGGCTCGAACTCACGACCTTCAGATTATGAGACTGACGCGCTGCCTACTGCGCCAACGAGGCCAGCATTATGCTTAACCTAGGTGGGTAAAATGGAAAAGATCTCTCAATGTAATAAAGACACAAAAGACAAGTTGTCCCTCACACAAGAGTCACAGTGCCTGTATCCAAGGAAACATATATATATATATGCAACATATACAAATATATTTTGTTACCACAATGTAAAATTATCCCAAAATTATCCAGGTAGCCCAACGACTCTTAACGTCTGTTGTGACAACATCCAGGAACCTTAACGAACCGAGTGACAGTAATGGCCTTAATAAGGACTCCACACTTGGAAAACCAAGACCTGGATGTTTAAGAATCTCTCAACAACAACTCACTCTTTGGGCCCCTTAACACCAGTCAATCAATGTCTGAAAGCAGAAGACCACCTGAATATTGTTGCTGACAATGTGGATACCTTGACTGTGTTTTCTTATTCTTCTTTTGCCCCGTGTTGCTGTTTGTGGCATTGGTACATTACAGTTGTACAATACTTCAATAAAAGCTCATTGTTACAAAACATATTTTGGTACCACACTGTACAATTATCCCAAGAAGTGTGCTGCACTGTTGGGGTATCAAACCCAAGAAAATGAAAAAGTGGGTTGCATTGGCCGGGAATCGAACCCGGGCCTCCCGCGTGGCAGGCGAGAATTCTACCACTGAACCACCAATGCACACATGACCAATCAACATACCACTGCGCGAACGAACACAACAAACTTTCCCACTGCTGCATCTACACAGTGTACATTGTACATGACTTTACACCAGTCCAGAAAAAGCACATGTGCAGCAAAAGGATGCCCCGTGTGAGGCTCGAACTCACGACCTTCAGATTATGAGACTGACGCGCTGCCTACTGCGCCAACGAGGCCAGCATTATGCTTAACCTAGGTGGGTAAAATGGAAAAGATCTCTCAATGTAATAAAGACACAAAAGACAAGTTGTCCCTCACACAAGAGTCACAGTGCCTGTGTCCAAGGTCACATATATATATATATGCAACATATACAAATATATTTTGTTACCACAATGTAAAATTATCCCAAAATTATCCAGGTAGCCCAACGACTCTTAACGTCTGTTGTGACAACATCCAGGAACCTTAACGAACCGAGTGACAGTAATGGCCTTAATAAGGACTCCACACTTGGAAAACCAAGACCTGGATGTTTAAGAATCTCTCAACAACAACTCACTCTTTGGGCCCCTTAACACCAGTCAATCAATGTCTGAAAGCAGAAGACCACCTGAATATTGTTGCTGACAATGTGGATACCTTGACTGTGTTTTCTTATTCTTCTTTTGCCCCGTGTTGCTGTTTGTGGCATTGGTACATTACAGTTGTACAATATTTCAATATAAGCTTATAGTTACAAAACATATTTTGGTACCACACTGTACAATTATCCCAAGAAGTGTGTTGCACTGTTGGGGTATCAAACCCGAGAAAATGAAAAAGTGGGTTGCATTGGCCGGGAATCGAACCCGGGCCTCCCGCGTGGCAGGCGAGAATTCTACCACTGAACCACCAATGCGCACATGACCAATCAACATACCACTGCGCGAACGAACAAAACAAACTTTCCCACTGCTGCATCTACACAGTGTACATTGTACATTGTACATGACTTTACACCAGTCCAGAAAAAGCACATGGGCAGCAAAAGGATGCCCCGTGTGAGGCTCGAACTCACGACCTTCAGATTATGAGACTGACGCGCTGCCTACTGCGCCAACGAGGCCAGCATTATTCTTAACCTAGGTGGGTAAAATGGAAAAGATCTCTCAATGAAATAAAGACACAAAAGACAAGTTGTCCCTCACACAAGAGTCACAGTGCCTGTATCCAAGGAAACATATATATATATATATATGCAACATATACAAATATATTTTGTTACCACAATGTAAAATTATCCCAAAATTATCCAGGTAGCCCAACGACTCTTAACGTCTGTTGTGACAACATCCAGGAACCTTAACGAACCGAGTGACAGCAATGGCCTTAATGAGGACCCCACACTTGGAAAACTAAGATCTGGATGTTTGAGACTCTCTCACCAACAATAAATCGAAGTTTAGTAGGATCTGGGTTTTTAATCCACTTTCAAATTTTTCTAACATTATAAGCTCTTGTAAATAGAAATATTAGACAACTGCTGTAAAATTTGGTAAGGCTACCATCAGTGTAAATCTCACCAATAAAAATCTACAATGTAGGTTCTTAGGTGGGACTCCTGTTAACCTTTTGCGTCAACCACGCAATCTTGACACAACTTTTTCTTTCACTTTCCATGTGAACAACCAAGTGCAAAACTCTAAGTGTCTTTCAGGATTGACGGTCTGATCACGTGCCTTTATCTATGAATACTTTTGGTGAACCCTTTGGCAGCTTTCTACTACAAGTTTCTGAATGCGAATAAAGATCGTAGATCTGAACATGGAGCAAACGGGAAGGGCTGTAATTTTGTCTGTGTTGCTGTTTGTGGCAATTGTACATAACAATTGTGTAATTCTTATATAACAAGCCATACTTCCAAAACATATTTTGCTATCAAAATGTACAATTATCAAAACAATTGTGTTTCACTGTCGGGGTATCGAACGAAAAAGTGGGTTGTATTGGCCGGGAATCGAACCCTCCCGCGTGGCAGGCGAGAATGCTACCACTGAACCACCAATGCTTATGTTGGAAGATTTTTATGTCCACCGAACAGGCCATTATTCTCTCTATACTAGTCCCTAGCCGCTCACTGTTACAACCAACTGATAGTATAAAAAAATCATGCTGTGACCAATTAATCAGTAAATCCTCAACTGAATTCTCTAATCAAGAAACATGCGCAACAAAGAGGGAATTTCTGTTTGTTTGTACAATCAGACATTGGCCAGGTGAGAAGAGGTAAGAAAAGAAACAGGTTTTAAACTTTTCTCCCAAGCGTGACGACTTATCTACAAAGTGTTGCCTGAACAACTTAAATGGGAAAATCGCTTGGGGAAAAACAATAAGAAATCAACCTAATCTGATGTCTGTCATTCACCCTTGGCCCCAGGTGACCCAATAAATCCACTCGCACTAACAAACTGAGTGACAACAATGGCCTTAATAACAACCCTACACTTGTATAACCAAGACCTGGATGTCTGAGAATCTCTCACCAACAATGATAAAATTAAGTTTAGTAAGATTCTGGGTTATTATACCGCTTTCAAAATTGTGAGACAGTAAAAACTCTTGTAAATAGAAATATTAGACAATCACTGTAAAACTTGGTAATGCTACATCTAAGCAATATAATTTTTCAATGTAATTTCAATGGTGGGACTCCTAAAGCTCAAAGTCCATGCAAATATTCCATGGCGATGTTCTTGATCAGCGAGTTGTGTAGCAGCACTGCAATAAATGAATGGAGAAGAGCATGTCAGGTTCCATTCCTGTCAGTTGAGAACAGAAACCTGAGGCTGCGGTGGACACAGGCACACCAAAACTGGGCAGTTGAGGACTGGATAAACGTAGCCTGGTCTGATGAAACACAATTTCTGCTGACCATCTTGATACTCTCTGCTCTTTCACCTGTCAGCCTGGAGCAAGCAGTAGGTTCCTCAATCAGGAAGTAAGAGTAGATGAGCTTCAGACCCAGGTTTCAGGGGATTTTCTTACTTTTTATTTGTGAAAACTATGTGAAATAAAGTATCAATCCTAGCAGAGTATCCTTTACATAGTCAAAACATGTCTGGAGAGAAACTTTAATAAGAACAGTTGGCTAAAAATTATTCTGTTGAAATGTTGCATATTTTAACAATGGAGTCTATGGGGATTGACTCAATTTTGGAGTCAGCCTCAAGTGGTCATTAGAGGAACTGCAGTTTTTGGCACTTCAGGGTTGGCTTCATTTTTCAGCCCCGGAGGTTGCCGCTTGGTCTGGACCACCACATGCTGTTGCTGTTGTTGTACTTCTGTTGTGAGACAAAGTGCTGCTCCAGCAGCGTTGTGACTAGAAGTAGAAAGCAGTAAGCCAAGACTCCAGAAGCTGCAAGAGCTCATGCACTGATCAGCATCTGTTCCCTCCACTGCTTCTTCATTCCATCTTCTCTACTTCCATCTGTTTTCATTTGCTGTGTTTGTTTTCTTCTTTCTTTTTTTGCATCTTTTTCTCTCAGTCCATGCTCTGTTTGTATCCTTCCTTCCACTGTTGTACTACATATCTTACACTAACACTCTCCTGTGAATGCATTATGCCCCAGGACCCACATTTAAATTCCAACACCATTATTAACTGACTTCATGAGGCAATAATAGTAGAGCAGTAATTGACCTTGCCTTTAATTTTAATTCTAATTTTAATTCATGATTTTTTACTATTAACCCATCACTTTGTTGGGTGTTTTGCAGCATCACAATGAATCGATGGTTGTCCTCATAAAGGGTGAGCCAAGAAATAGGGATGGTCACATTAGAGTAAGGGTACTGATGATTTATTTGTTTTCTGGCATACATTAAGCCTGGGACTTTGGCTGTCCAGTAATATTTCAGGTTTGGTTTATGGAACAAACTTCATATGCAGTGAGTTTGCAGTGATTGAAAGATTATTAAAATTAAAGCTGGAGGCCATGAAAGCACTTCAGCGGATCGAAAACCCATGAATCCAAAACACATACAGGCTGTAGATACTTGGCATACTGATTGAGTTTATGTTTGGCTCCTTCCTATGGTGCAGCATCGTTTTTTTTCTCTCTCGACAATACTTAAGACATGTTCCACTTTGAAGCCCTTATCTCCTCAGACATCAAAGGCTTCTACTAAACAGAGCCTCGGACTGCTTCCGCAATTCATGTCTTTTGTTGCATATTGCTACAAACATAGATGACGTCTGGGCTTTTGTCTCTGACATTTGAAAGTGAGAGTCTGATTTCCTCAGAGTCCTTTGGGGATTCATTTATTATCCCACTGGTTGAGAAAGTATTGTAGGACACGAACAAACTTAAGGCAGTGTGTAAGATTCTTTACTGCTTACTCATTAGTAGCACTCTTGATAACAGTGACGAACCTTTGAGAAGCTGATGTTGGTGCTCCCACTGAAAGGTAGGTCAGACATATAGTGGAAACCCTTCTCATTACTTGGAACCTACCTAAGACACAACATCAGTTACACATAATACCTTCAGTGTCTAGACACAGAATGGGTCACAAAAAGTGATTATGTAAAAATCCAAAAGGAACTGTGATATACTGAATTGCTTTTGTAAGTGAAATGGAAATCAAGATTTCTAAAATAAAGAGTATGGAGAAGCTCTCAGCCCTCCAGGCATGGGGGCGTTCGAGGAGTTTCCTACTTCATTTAGCATGTAGACTGAAGGTGTAGAGCTGCCGAAGCCACCGCTCCATCACTTTTTTTCTCCAAGTGATGGAATAAAATATCCACAGTTCACATAATCCAGTTGAAATTTAAACATTTTTAAAAGCTTAAGGATCGGATGACTAAATTGTATGTCATGTACTGAGATCTGTGAATTTGAAGCCAAAATACCCCATAATGGTTTAGAAGAGCAGGATTTTACAATTCTGGAAAGTTACCACATAGGCAACTATTTTATCTTTCAGCACAGCAATCAAGAGGTAAACAGCAGAAGTATACTGTTCACTGTTCATATTACAACATAATCTATCAGGAATGTGAGCTAGCATGTATGTGATGGACCAACGAGGCACCTTACCTGAAGTTGTTTCAATGCATTGCAGCAAAAGTTGAGCCCGGTTCAACTGTTTTGTCAGACAAGCAGATGGCAAGATGTTGGACTGACTCCATCCAGATGAAGAAGAGGGCTGCATTGTTTCATGCTGAGCTACTGTTGGTCTGATTGCAGCTTGGAGATACACAGCTTTTATACACACTGTTTCCCTAGTGGATTCAAACAGTAATAGTTTTGAACTGGCTTGGCCCTGACACATCACAGGTGTGAGCTGGGGGCCTGACTTGGCTTGTTTGGAGAACCAAGACTGACTGACTGAGAAAACATGACAGTGTAAATGATAACATGGGTATATGTCTGCCAGCAGTTTAAGTACAATAACTTGACCCACTGGGCTCAGAGACTAATTACTGCTGCATAAGAATAATAAGTAATGATTTATTTATTACATTCTTCAAGTAACTTGCCCAACTCTGAAACTAATATTCATGCAATGCAAATATACAGTGTAACCTGCCTCTCTAATGCATTGTTGTTTAAGATACAGGATGGATTATTGCAACACTTGCTGTCGACTGGGCCTTGGACCACATTGCTTGGCACCGCTGTGATTGCTCAGATCTGTATTTATACAACCTGCATCTCTTCAAGTATCTCTCCTCTATCCTCTTATCCCTTTACCTCAGAGATAGTACTTACTACAGTGAGAGTCTGCTTCTTTTTTTCCCTAGAGTGGATAACATTAACAAAGTTTTCCTCTTAGTTGGTGGAGTGAGACTTACATCGAACCCCCTAGAGAGGATTATCTCTTCTCAATAGAGTATTTATCTTTGAACTAAACCAGGAGCCTCACAGACTCATACATTCTCACAGGCACGCACCAATCCAGGCTTCTAGAAATTATGTTTCTATACCATTAAACCGCCAAAGCAAATATGTTTTGGAGGAAATGTAATTGCAACTGGATTACACTTTCTATAAACACTATAACAATATGCTTTTAATTTATGTGTCTGGCAAATCATTGATACTGAACACATCTGTAAACTGTTCACAGTAGGGATGCACCGATCCACTTTTTTCACCACCGATACCAATACCGATATCTGAGGTTTAGTATCTGCAGATACCGATCCGATACCGATACCGAACGAAGCGCTGAATTATTACCTATCAAATGGTCTTATAGTGCGAGAAAAAAAAAATGGGATCATTCTTCTGTGCATATGATTTGACTTCCCTTTTCTACAAAACAAATAAACAGATATAAATGTTCTGAGTCACTTATTTATTTAACAACTGTGCACCAGTACAAAAATCTTAAACCAATAGCTTCTCTAGCTCGGTCAAACAACATGTAAAAAGAAATACAAATGTCACTGGTATAAAATCCAATGTAAAATTAAATACAATAAATAATAACAAATAATGACGGAGCTGAAATTGAGAAAATAAACAATAGCTTTACTGGCTTGGTTGGTAGATCAGCTCTTTACAATGTTTAGTGCAAATGGGAATTAAACATGCATTTAAAAAACAGCTGAATAAACCAATAGCTTCACTAGCTTGGTCAAAACTGAAAAAATGAAAAAAATAAGAGGTAGTCCAAATTTGTCAGGTTTTTTCACCACTAAAAGGGGATGAAGGCCCTTGGAGGAATACCAGTCCAGTAACATTCAGAGAGAAAGAGAACATTTCAAGATTTTACTGTGTTGAGGCTTAAGTCAGACGCATACCACTCAGTGTCAGTGACCTGCTCAAGCAGACTTTTCAAGCTTCTCAAGCTCAGGCTTCAGCATCAGTGGCAGGTTCTTGTTTAGGAAAGCAAGCATTTCTGCTTTCTCAGCTGTGAGTCTGTTTCGCTTCTCATCCAGGATGGTGGAAACTGTGCTGAAAAGCCTTTCACTTTCCACACTAGTGCAGGGTGCACAGAGATATCTGAAGGCAGCAGCAGCAAGGCCAGGTAACCGCTGGTGGTTGACTGCCCAGTATTTGTATGGGTCACCTGTGGAAGGAACTGTTTCCTCTGTAAAATAACTGTGCAATTGTACAGCAGTACTAGAGGTGCTTGCAGTACCAGAGCCTTCCTCATGCTCCATCCGAATTTTATCAAGTTCATTCATGAAGTTGCTGCTTCTGCTTGGAGCTGCCACTGCTGCTGCCGTTTCCACTCGGGGTGTCTTTCCTAGTGGCTCCAAAGCCTGTGCTCCATCAGTGGTGGTGGTCCTCATGTCTTCCTCCAGTTCTTTAGCTAGTGCATCTTTCCCACGCTTGGCAGAGTCTGCACTGGCAAAAAATCTGAAAAAAAAAAAAGTTGGGTTCAGTTGTAGACTCAGCAAAATATCATGTACATTTATCCTTACTTTAAATTTCAAATATTTTATTGGTGTATGTAATATCTATAATATATATTAAACATTTATTTGCTTTAAGTTAAATTAGATTCAAATAATGTTTCTCACAAAGAGTGAGAAAACTTTACAGTCTCACCTGTCCTTGTATCTTGGGTCCAGCAGTGTGGAGAGTGCATATAGAGGTTCATTTTCCACTGTGCTGAAGCGCTTGTTGAGAGCTTCTAAGAGGGTCTTTTTCATGGTTTTGATCCCAGAGTCAGCCTCAGTTTCCATTGAGAGGAGACGTTTCAGAACGGCGACACTTGGGATAACATCAGCAGTGGAGGCTGTGGCTGAGCTCACCTTCCTTGTAAACTCCTCAAATGGTTCAAGACAGGTCATTGTTTTCTCAAGCAAGCCCCACTGGTTTGTTGTGAGTGTTGTTGGCAGCTCATGGTCAGCAGTATAAGCAGCCAGCGCTCGCTTCTGTTCCACCAGACTTTCTATCATGAAGTAAGTGCTATTCCACCTGGTTTTGACGTCCTGCTGCAGGCGTTTTGGGGGCATGTTCATTTCGAGCTGTATGTCTTGCAGCCGTGCATATGCTAGAGGGGAGTGCTTGAAGTGTCCAACGATCTGCCTTCCACTTGTAACGGCATCACTCACAGCGCGCTGTGACAGAAGTCCCTCGTTGATAACCAGCTGCATTGTGTGTGCAACGCAGCCTAAACTACGCACTCTCATGCTGTCCATTGCCTTTCGCATGTTGCTGGCGTTGTCCCTCAGAATCACATGGACTTTACTCAACGAAATTTGCCCCTTTTCAAACATTTCCGTCAGGGTAGCTGCGATCGCGTCGCCGGTGTGTGACCCACGGAAGCTTGTAGCATTTAGCATTGCGCTGTGTGGCACGTAGCTCTCATCCAGCCAGTGTGCAGTTAAACTTAAAAGTGACACGGGGGAAACGTCAGAGCTCCAGATATCGGTTGTAAAACTCAGAGCTTTGGCATCTTTTATCTTCTCTGATATGTCTTTACACACTTTTCCATACAGCTCAGGTAGAGCTGTCTCAGACATGTATTTCCGGCTTACCATGTCGTACCGTGGCTCCAGGTGGCTAATTAGCAGCCGGAATCCTTTGTCCCCGACAACCGACAGCGGTTGCCCATCCATAACGACGAAGTTCAGTATTCTCTCTGTGATTTGTTTTGCCTGCACACTGTTAGTTGGAAAATGTTCACTTCTTTCTTTCATCTCCATCAAAGTTAGCTGCTTCATACCTCTGCCCTTTTGTTTGTTGAGTTCAATAAACTCGGCATGCTCCTTGACGTGAAATTTCTGGAGGTGTTTGATTAAGTTGGTGGTGTTGTAGCTGGAAGATTTAACACCGCCCCTCGGAACATTCACGCCACAAGTATTGCATATGGCCGTCGGACTTCCAGGCTGAGATAGCATGAAAAACTGCCAAATTTCCGATCCTTTCGCTCGCTCCATCCTGAACAATATGGCCGTATTGTCTTGTTTGCGTATGACGCACTCACAGCGTATAACACAGAGCTAAAATGAATAGATCGCCCCCTATTATCGGGTCCATTGTCACCGATACCCGATCTAGATTTTTCTTTTATATCGGTACCGATACCGATAACAATATCGGATCGGTGCATCCCTAGTTCACAGACAGCATATGTTTTCTGATCTTGCAGGAAAATATCTACAAAATCAATTTTTTTATTGAAGTTCACAGTGATTTCAGATACAACCTGTTTATTTACATTTAACCAAAACCTCCAACTTTCCCAAACATTAAAGGTCCCATATAGTATAAGGGTAGATGTCCATGTGTTGTTTGATTATAAAGCAGGTCTAGGTTCTATATTAATACTGTGAAAGTATCAAAGTGATCAGTCACAGAGAAATGCACACAGCCTGTATTCAGAAACTGAGACTTAAAACTGGCCGTCAGGACTTCTGGAACTTTGTGATGTCACAACTACACAGTCACTGACCTCAGCTATGACCCAAGCCCCCGCCCACCTGGACCCACCATCCAACCTTGCAGGATTTAGTTTCTCTGAGTGTTTCCCTGAAATCTGCTATATTTTTATTGGATATCTCAGAAAACAGTCAGCCAATAAGAAGAGAGGCTCAGAACCTCCTCAAATCTGATTGGCTCAGTGACCTGTTGTTACTAGAGCTCCAGAGAGAAGCCTGCGAGAGGAGATGTAAAACTTCATTGAGAGGGTTTTTGGATCTTAAAAACACAAATATTTTTTAGTTGTATAGGAACATAATTTCTAGGAGACAGAGTTGCATGCATGTACACACTCAAAAGGGCCACCTGATTTTTTTTTTTACAGGTGCACACACACAAACTCTCAGAGACACACACACCTGGCAGGTAAGATTCTGTCACAAATTTCAAAGTATTCACATAAGCCTGGATACACATACTTGAATTAGTGGCTGTGGAAAAGGCCTGTTTTCAGCTCAGCCAGGGGTATTTTGGCAGGGACGCCAAGATATTAAGAGGTGGCCAAAGGGTTAATATTGGAGGCTGAATGAGGCAATCTGCAGCTTTTACATACTGCTGAGGAGAAGAGAGCGACTTGGCACCATTTCATGGGTCACTTCATCTGCAGAAATTAGATTGGAAGCAGTATTCTGAGCCCTGTGGAGTATCAAGGTGTGTGTGTGTGTGTGTGTGTGCGAGTCTAAAAGCCAACTCAGCAGGGGACAATGTCTGCAAAAAGCAGCAAGAGACTCAATCATCAGTAACAGCATAAGCACTTCAATTTATCCATTGACATCCATCAAAATCAGTCCACCCGCATGGTGTTGAGTCATCAAAGTAAATCAGAGTGCTAGGAAAATGTTATCTAACGTCTTTCTTTGCATCTCTTCTTTGACTTGTGAACGTCACAAATGGAGGTTAATTAAGTCAAGTCAATTTTATTCATATAGCACCAAATCATAACAGAAGTTATCTCAGAGAGAGCAGGTCTAAACAGCACTCCTCATAATATTACTTACATTCACCTTGTAAAGAGTGCAGTGTTTCTCTGCTGCAGATGCAGACAGATACTTTTTATAAAATGGAACTCAGAACATCCGTTCACAATATCAGGCTCCATATTCGTTCATTGCAGGTGTCATGACAACGTTGGTTAAAGTTATTTGTCCATAATGGCTTTCTAAATACTTGGTTAGCTTACATATATGGTGATTGGTAAGGCTGTAAACAAAGTCGTGCTGTTAGAATACTAATGTTTGCTAATTAAAACTAACACAGAGTTTAGCTGAGGCCAGGGGGGCACCATCAGGAGAGGAAAACCAGTGTTTTGATCAATACCGGCAAATGATTGGGGCCCTACAAAGCCCCGCATAGTGGCACATTTTAGAATAATACCTATAAACTTCCTTAAACCTCCTATAAAGACAGTATACAATGCACTGCTCCTGCCCGCATCATCATCCCTGATGATGTGTTCTGTAGCTAATGTCTACCCATTGCCTGCATGTGAGACATCTGTAAATTGTAGTGTTTATCGATTGTCTGCATATGTTAGGTGTTTATGGTACATCTGTAAATTGTAGCATCTAAAAATAGTTACTGGGTGAGGTATTGGGTCTTCGATGACCTTCTTTGCCTGCCGACCTCCAGAGTCTAGGATCGCCACTGGCTGAGGCTGATAGAATGCTTTTAGTACTGAAGGTGTTTGGACATAATAGTCAAAGTATTAAATAAATGGTGGTCCTAGATGAAAGGTCAGGGTACGGTTATTACAATTCATGAACTGGGGAAATTGAAATGTCAGAATATTTCAGTCTGGACCAAAGTGGTGAACTGACCGAGTGCAATATTGCCATCCATAGAGCACTGCCGCTAGCTAACAATGTGTTAGCATGGACCAGTGTAACAATTTTCACAGCCCAAAGCTCAAAAACAGCAACAACATTATGGTAAGTGGGATTCCTGACATTTTCTAACATATACTAAAGTTGTAGCTGATGTAACAGGTTAATTGCTGTAAATATCATGAAATTAACGTTTTTTAGGCTTGAAAGGAGACCTGAGGTAGGACGTAGAGCAGATCATTCACAAATTGGCAAGGTCGGTGGTTTGATTCCCGGCTCTATCTATCTATCATTGGTGTGTGAGTGTGTGTGATACAGAAGCGCTGTATATATAGAAAAAAAGTGAATGTGGCTTCTGCTGTAAAAGTGCTTTGAAAGCTCTAAGAAAGTGCTATATAAGTGCCGTCCATTTACCATTTAAATGTAAATGTAACCCTTTCACCATGGGCTCGTTAGGTTTTTAATTACTTTATGTTTCTTTAAATAAAGCATTAAACCGCTTTAAACTCAAATTTGTTATCATCTGGTGAAAGAGACATCTCCATGTAAATACACTGTCTAGGGTTAGCTATGAGTCTGACTCTCATAAATAATTAGTTCGAGGCTGACGGGAGTACTCCTGGTTTTTCCTTAATAAAATGCAATGAATTATATGAACTACCTTATTAAAATAAGCACCAAGCAATAACACTCAAAAACGCAATATCTCGCTTTTTGGATATGTATTAACACACTTAAATTGCACAGAAATCATAAACCCTCAAACGAAAATGAACAATTATAAAAGAAAATACCCCAAATGATCCTTAGTCCTTTGTCTATTCAATCTGAGTGCACTCTTTGTTTGGATAGATATTTTAACAAGCCTGCATTTTGGTTTGTTGGCGCGCTTTAAAGTTGGAGCTCCATGAAGAAACAGGACAACAGTACCTCCGTATGGGCAATGGAAACAGCTCCTACCGCATGGAAAATCCCTCTCGTGTCTCTCTGACTAAAGCAGCACAGCAACGATGAGCAGCACGGTCCTCAGCCTCACCCGGAAGATGGAAAAGTCCGTCCAAGGCACCCGACACGCATCCGCGACGTCTGCTGAAGCTCCTCAGGTCCTGCGATCTCCTCCGACGTCCATACAGGGGATGAGTGCGAAGAATGCTAGCACTGGCTCTCTCACAATAGCGGAGGCTAGGCTAACTCAGCTAGCTCACGTTGCACTGAAGAAAACAATCAGTGTGTCGACAGCAAACATTCCTAAACTCACTCACTTAAGAGCGTGGTATCTGGCAAACTCGTTCACAGTCCAACAGAAAAGAATAATCACGATAAACACGGCATAGTCTGTTTCCAATCTCACACGTGTCTGAGTCTCTGCTCTACACCATTTTTCCTATAGTTCTGCAGCGCACTTTGTCACACAGGTGAACCGGAAATATCAGCTCTTTAGGGTCATTACTTCTCAAAGGTAACCAGAATTACCTGTTAGCTTTTAAAATACTGAACAGACCATGAAATATCTTTTAAAGGCACATATTTTTTTACTATAAATTATTTATGCATTTTATCTTCTTAATTCTAATTCACCTCCATGTAACATGAACTTAACCATGACAACTGAATATTAATCAGGCATCTTATTAACAACTTAATTACACCTTTCAAAGGAGAAAAAAATAAATATAACTGCTATTTATCAGGTTATTACATAAAGAAAAAAATAATTAACAAAGAGTGAACATGTAGCAACTATGTGTCAGATTGGTGGAGTTATATATAATTTAAAATATACATTTTTGTAGTGGGAGAATATAATCTTGCCATAATTTGTGTTTGTCTTCATTCATCTCACAAAGGTGTGACAAAGTACACTGACACTTTTCAACGTCTCTGATCCTAACCTGTAAAACCTCTTCTCACCACAGCAGTTACCTGTTTATTTGAAAAAGAAGAATTTTCCGAACTGCTCTGAAGTTAATGGAGGTGGAAGTGGAGTCAGCAGCCTCCATCTGCTTTCTCAAGGCTAATTTGCTAGTGATTCATCACTGGTCGGCCATTTTAGACAGGATGAGAGATACTAATGCTAACTCCACAGAGTGTGTCTATTCAGTATAAAGTATGAAATAAAAATTTTCTGCATACAGACCACAATATGGGAAAACATCAACAGTGACAGATGGACAGATGATGGACACTGATTGGAAGCTGGGCTGAAAATTACTGAGTGACGAGCTTGGTGCCAGTAGCAACGTTCACACAAGCAAAAAGCCTCATTCTTCACAACCATTCAACTTGGTCAATGGAAATGTTTCAGACGACTGAAAAATTAAATGAATTTGATTTGAGATCAAGATTTCAACATTCAGAGCTCTTAATAGAAAACAGCAATTTTGTTGTTTGGTGGTATTTTTTTTATTCCCATGGCCAAACATACTGCAGAATGTCACAATGACCTATTTCTAGGACAAACAAAATGGAGTTTGATGGTGCAACATTTTTCAGCTATGTAAAAGTGAAAAAAATAAATAAATAAAAATAAAAAAGATAAATGTCAGTTTGGGGTGTCAGTCCCTCAAACCAAAGACAGCTGGCCAAAAGGAACCACACCAATTCAAATTCTTGGTCTAGTCGGTGTATGAACTCCTCCCGAATCCTTGAAGCACATCCTGAGAAGATGCACAAAGAGCTTCTTCTGCAGGCTGTAGCAGACTCCATCTGGACACAAGTCAGGGCCTTGATCATCCTGGCTGGGTTGCCCAGGTGAGGGTGTCTGTTGTTAAAACCCAAAACACCTGACCCAGGTTCATCACTGACGATGTGTCCAGGTTGCACCTTGAGGTGTATCGTAGAACTTACCGACACTGATGTCTGACAGTGGGTGAAACTGTTTGTAGAAGAGCCAAATGTACCAATGTCCCCACTTGCAAATGCCTCAGTATACCAGAATGCAATGCTGTGAGTATTCCTCTTTTTTTTTTCCCTCAGTGGCTGTTCTGCTCTGATTCAGCTCCGTCTCTTGCTATGCTTTTTGCTAATTGCATAAATAACCCACAGCTGAATACAACTAGTTCACAGGTGGCCTGGAAATTGCCAGTAGAGGTAGATAGTTGAGGTAGATCATTAGTGTAAAGGCAGATAAAGGGTCGATTTCAATTCAGCCAGAGACAAGTGGTGAGGTGGAACAGTGAGTCAGATACATGATGGCAGCCAAATGCAAAAAATGGCTCCCCAGACTAAATCACTCAATCCAACCAGTCACATATATCATAATGACTCTCATTTTTGGCCCAGCATAATACCACAGTGTGAAAACGAATGCCAAACTGTGACATTATTGCGACTCTATTAACACTGAGTATGTGCCAAAGTTCCTGTGAAAGAGTGAAATCAAGGGAAAATTGCTTCCTGTTTTGAAGAGGACTAAATTTTCTATGATTCTCTTCATTTCTTTATTGTCCCTGCCTTTATTGCAGAATACCATGTAAATAATGAGAGCCTGCATCAGACAGCCACACAGCTGCAGCATCAAATGTTGCTTAAAATTGTTGCTTCCCCTTTGAATGCTGCTCCACACAAGCCCTTATCTCTAGCCTTTTTTTTAGTGGAAGCTGTGACACAGCATCAGCTGAGAGTTTGTTGTTGAACATGGCTGCCTTCTTACCGCAAGTTTGTCATCTCAGTGTCACTGCAGACGCAGTTCCTCTTATCTCCCTCTGCTGAATCTTATGAATCACTAATTATCAGAATGTCCTTCAAACCTCAGACTCCATGCAATATTAACATGAAATTTCCTCCCCATTAAGTAATCGTTATCTCCCGGCTGCACGCTCATAATGAGTCTGCTTTGTGGTAAACATGTCAGGGAGTCAAATACACCATGCAATACATGCACTGCCAGTATCAGCCATGACTGAGACAAGTGGATTTAAGATGATTATCTTACCCTCTGTTTGGTTGTCAGTGAAGAAGCCAATTCAGGAAGTCATCCTGCATTTATCCTGTTTTAATATGGTAGACAATGATGTTGTGAGGTTTAACGTTGTATTTACTGTAAATTCTGTCCATACAACACAGAGCATGGCCTGCAGACAAGCTAATATTGTAGACACACCTTCACTCTATCTGTTTTATCATGTTCATACAAACTTAATACTTCATCCACATTTACTTGATAAAGTCAGGATAATGTACAACACACAGCACTCATGCCATGAGTGCAGTGTAGTCACATACTTTGCACTCTGTTGGTCAACATTTTACTTCACTAATTCCAGTTGCTTTCACTGACTTGTCTTTCTGATTGCATTTAAGATACCAAAACATAGCTTTTCCTGTTGTACATTAAGATCCTTCAAACTGCAGTTTCATAACATTTTTAAAGCTCCACATTTTCCTCTTCTCCAGTGTTTAATTTTAAGTGTTGATCACATAAGAAGATATGTTTGTGGTTTTAAGAACTAAAAATCATCTCAATGTTTTACATCTCCTCTGTCAGGCTTCTTTCTGGAGCTCTAGTAACAACAGGTCAGTGAGCCAATCAGAAGGTTGGATGGTGGGTCAAGGTGGGCAGGGCTTGGGGCGGGGCGGGGCTGGGAGCGCTGACTGCTTTGTCGTGATATTACAAAGTCCTGACGGCTGGTTTTAAGGCTCAGTTTCTGAATACAGGCTGTGTGCATTTCTCAGTGGATTGAGCGCTTTGATATTTTCACAGTATTAATATAGAATGGACATGGACATCTACCTTTAGACTATATGGGATCTTGAACTTGAAAATACTCACAGGAAATGTTGGATTTATATACAGAGAAGCACTTGCATTAATTAGTGAATGATAAACTTGTTCAGTGACATAACTATTGTTACACTGGCTATTATGTAAGACTTTGCCAAATTTTGTATATCAACTTTCATATGAGAATTAACGATAACAACATAAACATAACGTGCATAAACATAAAACCCTCAGAGAGGTGAAATTTCATGGTTTCTCTAAGTGTTTTAGTAAAACAGCGGGATCATGTTTTCAAGCTGATGTCTGGCTAAGAAGTTTGATCTTTGTGTCTCTCTGTCTGCACATACAGTGAGGCCATAGGGAACAGCAGTTTGAAATGTGAATCCAAATATCATCATGAGTCATTACAACTCTTACATCACTCTATTAGGTGTAATATTTGGTGCAAAACATATTTCCCACATTGTATAAAGGTAGATGTCCATGTCTTCTTTGATTATAAAGCAGGTCTAGGTTCTATATTAATACTAAATTAATCTATAATAATAAAGAGAGGCTCAGAGCCTCCTCTCTTCTGATTGGCTCACAGACCTGTTGTTACTAGAGCTCCAGAGAGAAGCCTGAGAGAGGAGATGTTAAACTACACTGAGCTGGTTTTTGTTCTTCAAACCACACATATATCTTCTTATGGATCAACACCTGAAATAAAACACAGGGGAAGAGGAAAATATGGAGTTTTAAAATATATTTAAATAGGCATTTCCCTAACACAGAGATGATCTTTCTCCCTTGCCCTTTCCAAGTCACTCTTCACAGACAGGCTCTTGAGCAATTAAGTGGATGACTGTCTCCAGAGCATGAACCCATTTATTATTATCCTCCTTTTTCCCTCACATTTCTTCATCAAGCTCACAGTATCACCCAGGATCTAGACAGGCTTTTCAGCGTCTCAGCACATACACACTAATTCAAGCATGAACACACACACACACACACACACACACACACACACACCAACCTCTGCCCACCTCACCCATCAGCATCAGCCTGCTTTTTGTGAGAGGGAGCTGAAATTACAACTTATTTGGGAGTTCTGGGACAGGGCCAAAAGGGACACAGAGGACTCAGAAGGGAGCAGTATGCCAGAAAAACACAGTCAGCTGCATGCTTTCCATTTTTATTTCCCTACTGTCACTCCCAGTTAGCAATGTTTCCATAGATAGATAGATAGACAGATAGATAGATGAAGATGAAGTTTCCTGGTAACATCTTTAGGAAGTGTTAGATTTCATTGTCAGTGTCTTAACAACAATTGCAAAGTAACAGCAAATTAAAAGAGACTGAAGAAAATTAGTGAGAGGGAGCAGTACTTCTGTTATGCTTGACGGTGCACAGTTCCTGATTAACTTGAGGAATATTGTAGTTTGCAGATGATGAGAATAGATAAAATGTGAAATTTTTCCTCAAGCTCAAATTCCATCAGCACAACAGAACTGTATCTTAGTCACAACTTTGCTGCTCTTTTGTTTCACACTGTTTCCAGTTGCTCCGACATTGCCTTTTTTCAATTGCTGCTCAGCCTGCGTCAAGAAAACTCGGCACTTCCTGGAGAGCTGTTTCACAATACGAGCCCTCCAGCCAGCTCAAGTGCATAATGTCCCGTTTGCCTTGTAGAATTTAAATGTGAAACATCTTCATGAGGTGTTGACTTTCACATACAGTATTTTAACAGTGATCAAATTTGGAATTGAAAAAAGACTACTAAATAATAAATACTACTGTGTTTTTGAAATGCCATGTTGTTGTTATACTAAGGGAATTAGTGCTATGGAATTTACACTGCTAAAGATATAATGGGAGCCCACACCGTCCATCTCACCCCTTTTCAGGTTGTCTCAGTACTTGACGGAATGTGCTTGACGGAATTTCTTCAAATTTGGCACAAATGGGGCGTCGTGGTCTAAGCAGGCGCCCCATGTGTAGAGGCTACAGTCCTCGCTGCAGTTGGCCCCGGTTCGAGTCCCGCATCGGACGGCCCTTAGCTGCGTGTCATTCCCCCTCTCTCTGCCTCCCCATTTCCTGTCTCTCTCTACTGCACTATCAATAAAGGCATATATAAGCCCAAAAAATATACTTAAAAAAAAAAAAAAAACTTTTTAGCCATAACTCAAGACTTCACACAGTTCAACAGTTATGGCAGAATTTCACACAAATGGTTCTTATTTTATATGATTCGGGATATCAGAGATGTAACCTGAAACTAGTGTGAGTGGATGAGGCAGAAAACCACAAGGCGATAGTTCTAGTTTAATTCATTTTTTTGTTTCAGTTTTTACCTTTTTTGCCACTGGCCTTTATTTGTTCATGTTTGAGATTCAGTTGTTATCATGGAAAGAGTGTGACTGAATGATAGAATGGAAGATGGACCTTTAGATTAGTAGCTCTCAACCTGGGGGTCACATGATGGTTGTGGAGAAAAGATTAAATAACATATGAAAGAAAAATAACACATTTTAGTCTGGGGAATGTGATGTAGTGATATAATGTGCCTCAAGTGTGTGTGCATATGAGTTTGTGCTTGGACACAAATAAAACTGTAGCCTGCTAGCTTTCACATGGAATGACTATGCAGTGATGGCTTCTCAGAAGGAAGTAGTCCAGCTCTAAACAAAAAGAGGTGTCTCAAGGTAGGCAACACCATCAACTGAGAAACATAAGGTGCTGGCGCCAGTTCCAACAAGCTTTGGAAATATCTGTGTGACTTTCTACAATATGGATTTACACGCAGAGCCAAAAACAATGTGGCATATCCACAGGGGGCGGGATTAGGTGCCAAAAGTTCTATTTACAAACACACAACAGAACTAAGTGATATGTTCTATCTGTGTTGACTTGCAAACACCAACCTGATGATTCTGGGGGTTGTGATTTGAAAAAGTAGATTTTTTTCAAACTCACTCATTACCTTCCAGTCCTGATAGAGGAACACAAAAAAAAAACAATCACCACATCCTTCTCATAAAACAAAGGCTATATAGTGTTCCACTTTCACCCACGCTACATTTTATCCACCCAGTACCCAGGACAGCGCTCTGTTCATTGTGTAACGTCTGATCAGGACAATACACTGGGCTCTGCAACCTATAATTGAAATATTCACCCATGATTGTATGAAGCGGCACAATCCCATTCAGTTTCACAATCATCAGGTTGCAGGAATAATCAGACCGAGCATCCAATCAGAAGTCATTGTGCTGCTCCCTATTGTCCGAGCAGTTTTTGCCAGGGAGGTAAATGACCCCCAAACTGGGGGAGGATAAGTGTCACAGCAGAAAAACACAGGTAGAAGTGAAATGTTATTCTGACGTAACATGTGATCACAATGCCTGAATGCGTCTGAATGGTAAAAAATGCTAATGTGAACCTGATTCTGCGATTTCTCTTTCATTTCCCCCTTTATAACACAACCACAGGACTTTAATGGCATTTCAGTTTCCTTCCACATCCTGGTCATCAAAAAGTTCTGGACTCACAGGTGAAATCTGAACTTTTGTGTGAGACTAGGTTATGGTCTGAATGAATTATGGAAATCATAGTGTAAAAGCAGAAAGGCATGAAGCCCTTGAAATTCTATCAAGCTGAAAATGAAGACGTCATCCCAGCTCGACTTCTTCCCATTTGTTCCAGTTTTGTTCCCACTTCTCTCTGCAGGAAAGTTTTGGCAAAGTGAGTATTTTTGTTTCTCAACATGTCCCTAATGGCCCTCCCTCCTTTGACTTGAACATAGATAGATAGATAGATAGATAGATAGATAGATAGATAGATAGATAGATAGATAGATAGATACTTTATTTATCCCCTAGGGAAAATTCATGAATATATACATTTCAGTGCAAAATACTGATGAAAATATGCATTTTTTTTAATCACACTACAAACAGAATGATCTAGTTGTGATGCATTTTCCTACAATGGCTTTCTGCAATCTCTCCTCTGTATCACTATCCACATGATTCAGATTTAATTTGAAATGATATAATGCAAAGCCTATATAGAGCTGCTTTCACTCACATCAGTTATTGTTCTTACTGTATTCATTTCCTTGATTCATCAGGAAGTCCTTTATTCTGTCCTTACACAAGCATTTAAGCAGCCTTTTTAGCTCATGCACCTCTTCCTATTCAATAGTATTCATTTCCTTTCTCCACACAGCGGCCTCATGGCCTGACAAAGCCCAGGCGTGCCTGCTCCAGCAGAGCAGTTAGAGTCAGCGGGACACTGCAAACTCTGGTCTGTGTACAGCTGCACTGTCAGCCTGTGTTTGGGCTTCAAGGCCCACGGTTCATGGCTAAGACGCCAAAGCCTGTATTTAACGTAAAGGCGGTGGTTAGCAAGGAGAATGGTTTGCGAGCCTGCTTTGTGTTGTGTCCTGGCGATAACGCGCTCCGACGTGCTAACACAATCCAGCTGCCACCCCTACAAGGGAATAGAGGCACTGTCTCTGCTGCTCTCTTTCACTGTTTCTGTTTTTTTTTCCCTCCCCACTCCTTTTATGTTAAGCCCTCTTTCTTAAAATACAGACAACCTGTTCCATGTGAAGTGAGCGTCAGGGCTGCCAGATTTGCTGTTTATAGCTTCAAAGATAACTTCAAGTTCTCTGGTACTTTCCTGGACGTTTCCTGCTGCACAGATTTACTACACATGGGATCCTCTCTGGCTGCACAGCTGCATGTTTAAACTCAGGCGATGCCATATACTAGGACATGTCATCCAAAGTGAAGCGTGCTGAAACTGCAGAGCGAATTTGGCGCCACGGGGGGTAAAGCCCACGGCCTGTGTGGACAGCTCTGCTCCACAGTGATACAGCGTGTGACAATGTTATGATCCAAAGAGGAAGAGAGTCTTACTTCAGGAAGTGAATGGGCAGGCTGAACACAAACTGTGGCAGAGTGATGTTTCCGTTTGTGGAGTCTTTGTTTGAGTGTTTCTTTCGGCTCTGTCAGTGTCTGAGGCCAACGAGGGGGAGAGAGTCAGCACAGTAATGAGAGCAACTCAGTTCCTCTTAATTATCCAATAAAGTCTGCTTTTTACCTCAGCACGCCCACCCAGCCGGTTCAAGAGGGATCACACACACACACACACTCTCTCTTACACACACTCCTTATCCCTCCTCCTCATCATCCTTTTCTCCCTGTTGCCACCTTTTCCTCTCGCACACATATGCATGCATGCAGTGTGGAGGTGCCGTCTCTGTCTTCGCCTCTGTGCCTGTGAGGTGTAAATGGTGGGTAATGGTGTGTGTCAGACCTATGTAACAGCCCATTAGGCACGTGGAGTGAGTTAATCTGATCTAACGTCTCTCTTCCCTATTTTTAAAAACCCCACCAGACATCTCTTGGCTCAGACTTGGAGGAGGCGGATGGGGGGGCAAGAGGGTACAGGAGGGGTACATTCCAAAAAAACCCAACAGCAGTGTGTACCCGCCTCGACACCTTCCTCAGCCAAAACTGCTTCCATATGTGCTGTCCAACTGGTGGAATTACCCCACTCTGTACAGTGTTGGTGACTTATATCCTGTGCAGCGTCAGCGTTGCTTCCTTTCACTGGGGATGAGGATGGGGGGTCTGGTCACCATGACGACATGACTTGCAGCTCGTCGGGATAACTGGATACTTTTAAAAATGCTTCCTTTCCACGGACGAGTCACACACACACACACACTGATTCCTTGCTGGACCAGCACACACACACACACACACACAAACACACACAAACAAAGCAAAGAAACAGGACTCACAGGCCACATGCTCACCACCTCACCACACACCGTCTGCCATCATGTAGCACGGATGTATAGGCTGAAAATCAAACAGCAGGCCAATTCCCAGGCAAACCTTTGAGGGTTAAGTGCTTTCAGACAGCTGGATTCAGTTTCATTACAACTGATGTATATTTTTTAAGGGGCCGGGCTGTGGACACACTGGTGCAGAGAGATGGAATGTGTTCATAAAAAATAAAAAGCTCTAATTATATTTGCTAGAGATGTTCTAATACCACTTTTTCCTTGCCGATACTGATTCTGATACCTAAACCCTTTGTAAAACATGAAAAAATACATGAATGCCATAGAACCTTTTATTAACCACTTCAGTTACAGAGATCAACGACTTATGTGGATCAAAAAAGCTTGGGAGAGAATCATTGCCAGACAAATGTTGTTCAAGTAATTCACTTATAATAATCAAGTAGCATTTTGGTTGTTTTCATATTTGACAACATGAAAAAATAATTTAAAAGTGTTGTAGCCCACTACTGCGAGCTGTCAGATGCTGAGGCATCAACCTCGGGCTGAAAACACCACACTACACTTAACACTAAAGTGTCAAAACCTACAGTTCCTGTAATGACCGCTAGAGTCTGGCCCCAACAGTGAGACCATCCCCATAGACTCCCATGTTAAAATGTTCAACTTAACAGCAGAAATGTTTACAGCCTAGTTCTATTGGGTCTGAGCTCTGCCTCACGAGCGGGACACCATAAATGTTGGGCTGGCAGACACGGGGCACCATATGTTGGACCTTCGGTTGTCTATCAATTTACTGGCTACCATAAATTAAGAACATATTAATATTAAAAATATTAAGATTAAATAATAGCTTTAAAATTAATTAAAGTCCTCTGGGGCACCAGCCTAAATCTAATAGGCAAAATAGACAATTTTGTTTCAGTCTCAAATTATTACCATTAATCTGGAACTCTGATTAATATTTAACTTAATAACTAGTTACCAAATCAACAGTAAGTAAAGGCTGAAGGATTGGAGTTCTGCTGAGTAGAGGTTGGCAATACTCACACTTGTGCAACATTAAACACACCAGTAGTTATACTTAAAGACATTTATATGCAATGGAACAGAGTAAAAACACAATGTCTAATCTAATATATACAGGTGTGTATGTGTGTGTGTGTGTGTGTGTGTGTGTGTGTGTGTGTGTATGTTTGTATTGGGGTGTGTCTGTGGGGACACAGACAAAGGCAAGATGGCAAATTCAAAATGGTTGCTCAGACCACATGACTTGAACAAAGAAGACTACACGAGATGCAAGTAAACATAGGAACTTCTCAAAATGGCCGATGAGACCACCTGGTGTGTGGGGGAGGGAAGGTGTGAGTTTCTTTGTCAGCCTAGCTAATGTAATCTAAAGGTACCAGGTTAGAGGGAGGAGGTTAGCGTCATGCAGGTTCTAGAACCGAGACGTACTACTATGTGTGTGAACATACGAGTACCCGATTAACTGTATGACTGACCACAACCTAAGCCAACATTACAACAACAAAACATTAACCAACATTTACATGTACAAAGGTTTAGACTTCTTCTGCTTAGCTGTGCTAATTTTGCGCT
Source organism: Seriola dumerili (assembly GCF_002260705.1). Classification (NCBI taxonomy): domain Eukaryota; kingdom Metazoa; phylum Chordata; class Actinopteri; order Carangiformes; family Carangidae; genus Seriola; species Seriola dumerili. The sequence goes on along the minus strand of NW_019174455.1, from coordinate 1,667,709 downwards.
TATGCTAGAATCACATGTTACACACTGACCAACACTGACTGGTCAGTGAGGTCCCTGGGGAGGGTTGTCCCCAAGTGTGAACAATGAGGGCCTGTGGGGAAGTTAGTTCTATTGTCTGTAGAACAAAGAGCATGTGGTCTCTTGAATAAGTCCCACCAGTACAAAAAACAGTTTTGGTCTCTGTAGCTAATTTCCTCCTTCATTACAACAGTACGGGGGTGAATTTTTATATGTATTTTTGTATTTCTATATTTTATTAAGTCTTAAAGTTATAATTGAGGGCGTGGCCTCTTTGAGTGACAGGTGGGTGAGTGTATGCTTGCTACAAACCAGCATGCACCAAAGTCTCAGCTCCAGACATGTCCCACCTCTTCGAGCATTTTGGGATTAGCTGGGAGTTAGGGGTGGAGTCAGACATGGCCAAGATGGCAACGGTGGTGCAACTCACTCTGAGCTTCAAAACCACTTTTCAGAAAACCTTTGAGTGATGTCACAGAGGCTATGTCCATTTTTATTTACAGTCTATGGTCTCACCATGTGTGTGTATCTCACTCACTGACTCCAATCGCAGTGATTGGCTGAGTAGCATCATGTGACCAGTTCTTAAAAGGCTAGAAAAGCTGCACTGGTTAAAACAGAAACACTCAGAATGTAATGATGATCAATAATCTATGAGCTGTAAAAATTTGTGTCTGGAGAGGACAGCACCTGGTTCTGAACCCAGACTGCGGCCTAGTAATGACCATGGCCAAGCAATGAAGAAGAAGTAATTTGACTGCTGTTTTTTTTTTTTGGGTGTTATGTGAAGCTATAAACAGTACATTACGTGGTATCAGATAAGTGCATAGACTCATGTACTCACCAATTCCCGATCCAGTATTTCAGGCCTTATCAGAGGAACAACTCTTATCTTTATTACAGGTTCATTTATTAGTGGAAAGAGGAATGAAACATCCTGTCTTGTGTTATACATATTTCCTAATTTATTTTGCAGTACTCACACCTCAAGTTGTTGAAGTTTCCTGTGTTTCCCGCCCTTCATTAGCCACACCTGTTTCCAGTCACCTGTCTGCCCCTGATTATCCTCGTAGTCTTATACTTCCCTGTTTCCTGTGCTTCATTGCCAGATTGTTTGTTTCCTTGTGTGTTCGCTGCTTTCTCATAGTTTTCCTTATGTTTGCTTCTGTAGTTTGTTACTTTATTAGTTTCCCTGGTTTATGGACTTTTGCCAAATCCCTGCCTGTTTTGTTTGCCTTTATTGGACTGCCTACCTGGGTGTGACCTTTTGGATTGTCAGTAAAGACTTTGCCTTTCTGAACTCTACCTTACCTCCAGTGAGTTTATCTGCATCTCAGTCTTTGTTTCTACAAGAACTGTTACAAGGACAGTGAAGGGAGAGAAGAGAGACACACAAATAATGAGAGTGAACTGATTTTATGTGACAACTATATGTATTGTCATTGTTTCCTTCTACATACAACAACATAGAAAAACTCAAAAGACATAAATAGAGTTCAGCTGAACAGACAATTCTTGTTTACTGCAGGTTGAGCCTTATTTTCATAGTTTGGGCCATGGTTTCTCTTGGTTAAGTTAACATTGCACTCATGAAACTAACTTCTGAGATTTAATAACAGTGTCGTTGCTACAAACAGGTGTACCTATGACACATGCACACAGTAGTTGTTCTTGTTTAGAAGGTTAGTGTTGAGCCAGGAAAGTAATGTTTATCATTAGTTTAAATCTTACACTCTCCACCACCACCAGTTGAAGCTCTGAGCTGTGTCTCAAAGGGACTGTGACCACCCTGATTAAGATTTGAACCCCCCCCCCAAAAGAGGTAAAAACAATAGTTTGGGGGTGTGAAACATTTATATGTCCTACTTACCTGTAATTTCAAACATTACAATATATTTCTCATATTCATGCCTTGAAGAATCTTGTACTATTATTTCAGACACCCCTAAAGTGGACTGTACCATTACTTAACCTTGATGTTAGCTGAACGTCTTGTCTGCCTGCCTCACTCCATCAGTGGCTTGTGTCCTCAAATCTCTGCTCCCATGCATTGCACGGACAATGCGGTGAATGTAAGTGGCCTAGCAGTAGCTATAGTAGCATGTTTAATACACTTTACTTTATTACCTTCAGAGTTTCTGAATAAGACAGTACCAAGTATCTAGGGAGGGATGCTAATTTTAGCTAGTTTCTAATGTTTGCTTAAGTTACAGTTTAGCTGAACCACAACAGCTGGGGCCAGTACTATAGTGGCGAATGTCACTGACTGACTGAGTCAGTGATCATGTTTCCACTGTTGGTCAGCCAAATGCCATGTGAGAGGAAATATTGTACAGCAAGATAGCTACTGTAAAGACTCAGTTCACTGAAGCAGCATATGTTGTACTGGGTTCCCTCTTCGCCCTGGATAAAAAGTTGACCCCGATTGTCATTGTATAATTTGCACTCTGACGTGGTTCTCCTGACAAAAAGCCAATGGGATGTTTACACTGACTTTTGGCAATAAACTCTGTGACAAACAACAGTTAATGATCCTGACAGGTTTAGTTCAGCAGAATCATCTTCCCTAATGAACACCACTTCATGATGTTTGAAGCCTAAATGCAATCAGCAGAAGTAAAAAGCTAATGCTAGGCTAAAAACCAATGACACTACAGTCACATGACTTCAACGTCTCCACCACTGAACTTGTAGTTTGATTTAGCTCTGACCTCTTCTACAAAAGCCTTTCCTCTAACACAGTTAGAGACAGTTTGTATAAACACAACCAGGCTGTGAAGGTGGACTGGTGAGTGGATCAGTTTTCGTGTTCACCATAATGATGTTTAACGTCCCCGACAACCTCTGTAGTCTCATTTAGACACTTATGAGCAAGCAGCCTTTTTTAACAGATGTGAAAGCTTAAAGAAAGCAGGACTGTGGAATTTACTGATATATTTTATCATAGAATAAAACGTGAAAATGTCTTCAGTTTGTCTTAACCACAGACCGTATTTCAGTCATTTAACCAAAAACCCATTCAACAAATCAGACACTTCAGGACCAGGGAACAGGAAATCATCAACTCATTTCAAGGTTTTAGCACTCACTCCTGTGGCACTCTATTGTTAGTGCCACGGGTGCTCAGCTCCGAGGCATCTATTAATATTCCTTCGGGCTTATTATTATTCTTCCGCCAAATTTTGGCACGTAACTCGTCCCACAGCTTTGAGAAAACCCCGGTAATATATACATCAAAACGTGCCTCTTGATCCCGAAAGAGGTGCTATGACTTTTGGTGTTCCCAAAGTTATTCCCAAAATACTGGGAATAAATAATGCATTAGGAATGCATTGGAATTTTCTTTAAAAACCACAAAATTTCACCTTTTTTCTATAAAATTTCACCTTTTTTCCGAGTCTCACTCTCATTGACACCTAATGTAATCGTCTTTTTTTTTCAAAAGAATCTCACTCTGTCTTCGCACTGAGCTTACTCACTCATTTTAAGGAATATCTGAATAAAATAGAGACTGTAAGAAACTTCTGGCTTCAGTGTCTGTCACGGTGTTTTCGGTTTTTGAAAAGAAGCAACGCTTTTCTCATAATTTGCAATTGTTTTAAGTCATGTAGAAGCCAAATTCCGGTTCAGATTTTCACATTGCCATGGCAACGGCAGCTCCTGACCTGTGTGCGTGCCTAGCAACCAGATAACCAACTCTCCAAGCTCCGCTAGCTTTACATTAGCCGCATGTTAGGTCTTAAATTACATTTAGTTAGGTCTTAAATATGTAAGTCCATTTACTGCTTCCTTTGTTGCTTTTCTTTTTGTTTTGTTAAAAGAGTGAATGAAGTTGTGACGGTCTCTGCTGAGACAGAGGAGAGGAGAAGCTACTAGCCCTCTCTCACTGTCACTTCTAGTCGCGTTGCTCTCCTCCCCAGTAATGTTAAATTTAGCACCGAAAAAAACATAATAGTGGTAATTTAAATAGCGGTTCATGGGATTTATTAACCCTCAGGGGTCCCTCTGTCCTTTTTTGGACATTTTCTTCACTTTTCTTTTTTGATTTGCTGATCATTTTGGCTGTGTTACAGCTGAAGGTATGGATTTCTGCAAGAAAGTGTCTTTTTTGACATATTTTTAAAATCTAATGTCAGTTACTGTTACAGGTCTATTATACACTGGTAACACATTTTGTACCCTCTGGGGTTCCTCGCGTCCAAAAAAGGACACACAAAGAAAATGCTATAAAATCATCATATATCAATATTTTTTTCTGCTTTTTTTTGCATACATCTCTTAAACCACTTCAGTTCTGCTCAAACCTACCAAATGTTTATTAGTTTTCAGGATTTTAACCCTTTAAATGCCAGTTTGAAGACATGTTGCCTCTTGTTTTATAAAAAAAAAACAACACAGAATATGAGATATTTCCCACATAATACATGATGGAGGGATGTGACATTGTTTTATATCAGAGTCTTTTATATCAAGACATTTCTCAAAACCAGAATATGATCAGGGTGACTTTTGAACACTGGAAATAAATCATGTACTCATCCTGGCAGTAGCCCCCGTGGCACTCAAAATTTCCCTGGAATTTTCTAGTTTTTATTATTATTGTAAAGGATAAGGACAGTAATATTATATTAATAATACATTTTTCTTATTGAGTCAACAAATCCAGTGGAGAGACCTTGTCTGTGTCACTCAGCCCTGAGCTCATTCATTTGGATTAATACAAATTTGGTGCTCTATTGAGTATTTAGACCAGTGCAACATTGTGGCTCATTGATGCATTTTTAATAGTTTTTTGAGCCTCCTTGGCTCAGAGGAATAAGATAAAGCAGGCTCTGAATACACACACGATACTTGTAAGTAGGATGAGTTGAGGGTGGCTCGGTGGTGCAGTGGTTAGCACTGTTACCTCTGAATTGGAGTTTGCATGTTCCCCTCATGCCTCCATGGGTGCTTTGACTTCCTCCCTAAAATGTCAATAAATAATTTAACTGATCAATTTTTTAAATAAGTGTTTTGCCAGGAAAGACATGTCTCTCGTTAGTTTAACTTTTCATACACTATTTGAAACTCGATTCAGTGTCAGTTTTATAAAAGAAACATGTAGGCAGAGATGATTACAGAGACCGTGAACAAGAGTACGGAGCAAAAAGAAAAAAAGTAAGGGAGCATGAAGACGGGGAAGAAAGAAAAAATCCTCTGCGCCTGTGGTTCTTTTCTGCTCAGCATTTCATCCAGATGTTGCTGTTATACTGTAGAGTCAGGCTCCTGGGTGCTAGTGTTGGAGATGTGTTCAATTTCATGTGCAACTGTCAGAAAATTCACTGTGTGTGTCTCTGTGTGTGTGCGTATACACATGCAGTTCTACTTGTCTGTGCAAAGATACATGCACCCATGATTTGCATGAATGCATCTATTTTCATACATCACCTTTACTATATACAGTCTCTCCAAATTATTATCTGAGGCAGCCAACTGTTTATTTTCCAGCTTAACTGCTTTGTGTGGGCGTATTCACAGCAAACAAGGTTAATATGATTCTCTGAAGCAATGATGTGGGGACTCAGTACAATAGGTTGGCAGAACAATTTGTGCGTGTTTGATAGTGGTTGGTGAATTGTTTCTGGGGCATTTGGATGGTGGAATAATTGCTTCCAGAGCTCCCTGTGGAGTAATTGCGCTTCCTCCACCCAAAAGCTGTACCTCCGTCTGAGAATCTGCTGGCCACCACTACTTAAGAGAATCTTGGGCCAGAGGGAACGGCCAAATTATTCTCTCCCAGAGAGAAATGTTGAGAAACAGCAGCAGTTTGGGTGGAGGGACAAGCTTACATATTCATACACTAGTGTTTGATTTCCTTTGTACTGTATGCTTGTATTTAACTTAATAACTATAACCAAGTTACCATATCAACAGTAAGTAAAGGCTGAAGGACTGGAGTTCTTCTGAGTAGAGGTTGGCAATACTCACACTTGTGCAACATTAAACACACCAGTAGTTATACTTAAAGACATTTATATGCAATGGAACAGAGTAAAAACACAATGTCTAATCTGGTATATACAGGTGTGTGTGAGTGTGTGTGTGTGTGTGTGTGTGTGTGTGTGTGTGTGTATGTGTGTGTATATGTGTGTATATGTGTGTAGACATGAGCTGGTGTCCTTCAGTGTCCACCTGCGCTGTGCCTGTATGTGTGATTGTGTGTGTGTCTTCTCAGTTAGGATTAATTAGTGAGCAAGAAAACCACTCAGCGTGATTGTGAGAAAATTGCCCTCAGCTGCACATTCAGACACGTCGTCTCCCCAAAATCAGACAGGGCTCAGATTTCCATTCAAGGCGTCCACTTCAGACCACGTCCAAACAATCGCAGAACTCTGTGGGAATGAATCTGCGGCCACTCACACGTGTGCATAAGGGTTGAAGGTTTTGCTGTGGTTTTAAAATGAACACTTCTCACGAATATAACAGGGTAATCTGGATTTATTGCATATGAGAAGTTTGGTTTTGAACTGAAACAGAACTTTAGATAATCAAGAAATGATGCTGATTCTCATTTTCCGATGCTTTTCTTTCATATTAAATTATATTACAATTATGTGGCGATATATCTTGTAGAATAACTCCCATTACTATAAATTTCTAATGTCGTGAAGGTGGTAAAAAATACAATGCAAACCACAGAATCATAGAGTGCTCTGCTTTCGCATATCCTTTTGTTTTATTACAGTTTTCAGTGGCCGAGAAGGAAAATTTGTTACAGCCCATAGTTCCATTTTACTGCGAAGCAACATCCAAGGGTCATGCGAGACAGCATCAGTCTTTCAAGCAAATGACAAACAAATGACATGTTAGCCCTCAGGTGACAAAGCCTGCTGTTAGTTTCCCGCCTCCAGCTCACAGTCAACTTTGTTTTTATGCCTCAGTGCTGGCAGCAGTCAGGTTGTCTGTCCATACGTCCGTCCCATTCTCATGAAAGCAATACCATCCATTAAGCATCTATCTATCTATAAGCATTCATTTGGACTCAATGATGAACTGATTAGAAATTGGTTGTGAAAGATCAAAGGTCAAAGGTCTCACAAAACACATCTTTGCCATTAACTCACAAATTCATACACTAATTATGACACATTTACCTCAAATGTCCAAAAGGATAAAATGAAGTGATGACAATTCATATCCAAAAGGTCAACTTCGCTGTGTCAGCAAGGAGAAACTGGGACCATATTTCCTGCAACTTGGATTTTTCCATGTTGTTTAACCAATTTAAAGCATTTCGTTCTTGGACATTCAGTCAGAAGAGAATGATGATAATGTTCCACTTGTTGACTGCTACTCTTTATTTGTGTCTGCATGTTTTAATGAGCCTCTACACAACAGATTTCTAGTAATTGGTAACTAATAACTTCCTATTAAAAGCTCAGTTTGCCTGAATTTCACATCTCACTGTAAAAGTTAAAAAAAACAAAAAACAAAACTTAAGTGGAAACATATTTTCCATTGATTCCTGACAACAGGGTTGTGATCTTTGCTGGTCTAACTTCCTTATTTAATAAGCTTACTTACATAGCTATTAGCTTTGAAAAAAGAAGAAGACAGTTGGCAGCAGACAGATGAGGGAGAGAGGAACAAAGACAGGAGAGAGTGATAGGAAAGTTTAAGTCAGTACACATTAAAAAAGAAAAATAGATGGAAAGATGAGAAAAGACAACAAAAGAAAGAGAGAAAGAACTGAAAAATGCACCAGTCTCAGACTCTGTGGGCATACAGCTGCTAGTACAGCTGTTGGGTGAATTAAGGAGAAAGGTCTGAAAATCATTAGCACTTCTTTGGGGGTAGGCCCAAACAATAAATAGAAGAGAAGTGGTTTCAGCTAACAGGCACATGTCTCTCCCTGTTGAAATCAGCTGAAACTGATATGACATTTAACACGGCAGTGCATAATGTTGTTTAAAGAGGTGGTCTCTGGACATGTTGGAACTATTTCCTAGGAGGAGTACAGCTCTGTTTTTACTTACTTTGTTTTTTTGTGGTGGAGGAGGGTGGAGGTAGTGTGGTTTTACACCCCATCTGATGTCTGCTTATTAATTGCATTTCCATTTGTTTAAAGCTGTTATAATCAAATTTTTTTTTTAGCATTTTACCTTCTTTCAGCTCATTGTTTTGACTTTATTGCCTGAATGTTTACTGTTGTGGTTCAGTCTCAGCACTCTCATTTTTGTTTTCAGGAATAAAGCCATTATACATGACCTGCTCAGCACCAAACAGCAGGCAGACAAAGTTAGCAACTAGCTTATGAACATATTGGAGCATTTGGCTGCTAAAGCCAAATGCGGAGGAGTTGGTTGAAACCAAAACAGAGTTAAATTGGGATTAAATATTGGACTTTGTGGCTGTGGCCCAGTTCAGGAGTCGCATCCTTCAGAGGCTGCTGCATTACAGCAGCATGACTAGACTCTCCCGTCTCAAAGGCTCCTTCAAATGCAACTGAGAAATGCGGCCTTCTTTTCCTGGGCAACAAAGGCTCTGATGGGTGGACCGCTGCTGCCCAAACATATCCCAAGATTCACTGCACGCTGGTAATGAAAATAATATGGCAGCAAACAATGCTGACAGAGAGCCTGAGGATTACATTTTTAAATGTTTTTGTATTTGTATTTGATTTCAGCTCAGTTGAACTGCGAATTGTACAACTACTAAAAAAACCAAGGGCCTTAAAACGTCAAGTTTTGGTAAAAAAAAACAAAAAACAAGTTATCTGTTGTCAAGGTTGCTAGGCGACAGGAGTAAGGAAGGGCAAAGCCGGTGATTCAAATTGGACATCCTCCGTAGACAAGACCTTCACTGGCCACTGAATCGGGACACAGCTTGTATCTTTTGGATAGTCAGTAACAGTTTGCTAACATGTATGAACTTACCCAACAATATGTCAATAATATGTTTACAACTTGTTACGCTGGCACCCAGTGGCCAAGAAAAATTTTATTATTGCATGTTTATATTTAAATTCAAACTAAAACTAATCATCATCATCATCACACAACAAATTATTATTACAGTACATAATCAAAATCATACAGCTATTGAGGCTAAAGTACAGTATCTTCCCCAAAACATTAGTGTTAGTAATTATTGTTATTAGAAAATCTTTGATCAATAGACTCCTCACACAGACATCCTAACATGAGTCAGAGCAGAGATATGTCAAGTCTATTTTATTTATATTTTGCGCCAAATCACATTTATCTCTTTTCATATAGACTGTACTATATATTATTTATATTAGTTATCAAGACCCAACAATTCCACTTGGCGACAGTGAAGAAAACTTCCCTTTTAAAATGCAGAAATGTGGAGCAGAAGGGGGCTCAGGGTGGGCGGCCGTCTGCTTCGACCGAGCTGATGAAGTGCACACAATTAAAAGCAATGAGGCTATAATTAAAAATTAATGCAGAATTAAAAGTCCTTAGGAAAATCAGGGCATAGAGGGCACATTTTTTTTTACTTAATTTTTAGCCCACTTGAGTAGGAAAAAAATCAATTTTGTTACTGATAATGGTTCAGCTGCATACTCGAAAATATGTAAATAACATGATGCCAAAAATAAAAATAAAATAAAACATCATTTAAGAGATTCACTCTGTATATCTCTGTACAGAATGCTTTCATCAAACTGCACACTAATGACTGCCTCCTAATGAACCCCATTCATTACTTTGTATTTTATTAGTGCAGATAAAGGCTGAAGCATTTGTTTTATTAATTGCTATTTTGCACAACAGGATGTGAACAAATAGGTACATATTAGAAACAATGCTGCAGTGGGGGATGCAGTGGCCTCCTCCCCACCTAACCAACAAACTTGCTGATCCTTGCCAAACTTTGGCATGAAATCACACTGCAAAAAGCAGCAGGTACTTTGCTTTGACCATTAATTACATTTAAGTCCATCCATCTGTATCATTACTGCTACAAGTTCTTTTTTCTGCAGTTTGTATGTCAGAAATTTGCCCATTCAAGTGATTTTAATGTAGAAGACAAGTGTATCCTTGTTTTTCCCACTCTTAAGGCTTTGAACCTTCTGAAGGCCGTGTAACAAATGTAGAGGGGCTTTAATATTTCCTATGCCAAAATCTGTGGTGACCAGGGACCTAATTACCCATCTTTTTTTGTATCATTCTCATTTTGTTAATTTCTCTAAGTGTACTTGGTGGATAACTTAAAACAGTACATGCACTGGTGGGGATAACTTGGCTATTTCACAGTAGCTCCAGAATTTTGCACAACCGATCTCAGAAAAAAACGAAATAATTGTTTTTGTCCCCAAAGAAGAAAGATTTAAAAAGTCAGTGCTCAACTTGAATCTATGATACTAAAACCTACAAAATCAAGCCAGAAATCTTGGTGCAGTTATAAAGTCTGACCTAAACATAAAGTCTATCACAAAATCAGCCTATTACCATCTGAAAAACAAGAATTAAAGGATTTCACAAGATACAGAAAAACGTATTCATGCATTTATTTTCAGCAGGCTTGACTACTGTAATGGTTTCTTCACAGGGCTCAGCTGCAGCTCATCCAGAGTCCTCACTAACACCAAGACAGTGGAGCACATCACATCGCTCCTTAAATCACTGCTGTGGCTCCCTGTGTGTCCAAGGACAGATTTTAAATCCTACTACTCGTCTATAAAGCAGTAAGTGGTCTTGGTCTGTGATCTACATCTCTAATCTACTTGTACGATATGAAGCATCCAAACCCCTCAGGTCATCTGGGACAGGTGTACTCAGTGTTCTCAGAATCAGAACTAAGCCAGGTGAAGCATGAAGCAGCTTTTAGTTTCTCTGCTTCTCACCTGTGGAACCAGCTTCCTGAACACCTGCTGAAACTGTCAGCTCAGTTAAATCAGGGCTTAAAATATTTCTATCTGGGCGCCTCAGTGACTCACCTGGTACAGCACGTATCACGAAGGCTTAGTCCTAACCGCAGCAGCCAGGTTCGATTCTGACCCATGGCCCTTTACTGCATGTCTTTCTCTCTCTCTCTCTCTCTCTCTCTCTCTCTCTCTCTCTCTCTGTCACTATCAAAATAAAGGCAAAAAAACATTACTATTTGCTGCAGCTTACCAATAGACAACATGACACTACTTGTGCCATGTTTGTATTTGTTTGTTTTTAATGTCTTATCTCTGCTGCACTTCTTTTAAAATGGTGTCCTAAGTTTCTTACCTGATTTTATGCAGTCTTGATAATACTTATTTAAATATTTTTTATTTATTCGAATTTAGTTTTTTAAAATGTTATAATGTCATCTTAATGTTCTATTTTTGCCTTGCCTCTGGATCATTACTGCTACATATGGCCATCTTGAATGTCAATTAAAATGACAGGTACTTTCATTTCAAGTCACCAACTGTTCAACAAAGACCCTAATTTCCCATGAATGTCTCTAAGTCATGCAGATGGAGGTAGATTATACCTGCCTTCCAGGATTCAATAGGCTCAACTCTGGCATTTGACTTTTCAAAGCAGAGCACATCAGAAGTGCTGGTATTTCAATGGAAATGGGAGGAAGTTGTGAAGAGAGGGAATGTTCAGTTCCAGCTGCTGATAGGCAGGTGCATTAATGAGCCATTCTTCACAGGTATTAGAGCGATAAGTTTCTACTTTATTACAATGACCTGATGTCACACTATGAACCTATTCCAAATGGCAGTTTGAAAAAGCAAAAGACAATATGTCAAATAGCTAAAGAAGCATTACATTCCATCCCTGCAACAGTAAGCTCTCTTACCTTCATTCAGCTCAGTATCTTTGGATTTGTGACTATGCACCTCCTTTTCATCCAGTGCCAACGTACAGTGCCAATGCAGGAAGTAGTCCGCTGTTCATATGGACAGTAAGCAGGTGCTCAGGCTGAAAACCATGTCAAAACAGCACAAGTGGCTGAGTTATTGCGGCCATGATGACACACAGGCAGGATGATGGAGGGAAGTTACTTTAATAGAATAAATGACGAAGACCAGGCTCACAGGCAGAGGACAGGCAGGCAGGTGACACAGAATAGGTAACAAAACACTGGTAGTAGGCAAGGTAACAAGAGCAATAGCACAAAGGGAAACACACTGAGACATTAGCAAGCAACCTGGTACATGACATGGGGAAAATAGGGCTGGTACAAATATCAGTGAGCAAATGATGGAAATGACAAACAGGGCTGAGGTGGAAAAGTCCAAATATCCTCCTCTCTAACAACTTCTCCTCTACCTCGATGGAAGACATCATGAGGTCAAGGAAAGATGTGAAGAAGAGTTCATCAGGACTTAGGAAAAGAATCTGACTGCACTTCCACTAATCTTTTTTTATTTATTTATTTATCACACATGGATGATAAATCCTCCTTTCCTAACCACAAACACAAAACAGGACTGAAATGTTGATATAAGATAAAGATGAAGAAATATACATGTAGAGAAATATGAGCCATTGAAATAATAATTAAATAGAAATAAGGAACTGAGCAAGAGATCAGAATAAATAATATTCAGACATAAGTACATAGTTTGCTGATATAAACACTGGAGGGGATGTAGTGAAACAACAACACGTATAGACTATAGTATTTTGTTATGATGATGTTATTATTAACTATAAATTCAGTCTGTTTGTTCTTCATGATGACTCCTGACTGATTTAAAGAGAATAAATCTATATTTATGGATTAGGGCTTCAGTCGATCAGACAAGGGTCACAAACATAAAACAGCTGCTCTGTTGTTTCTACATTTATGTGGGTCTGCTGTGGGGAAACTACAATGGTGCGTCTCCTTCACTTCCATAAAGGAAGGTCCAGTGTTTCCTATGGTAAAGGAGATAAGATAGAAAGCATTGAGGCTGCTTTCCTCATCATTTAGGGAAGTGGAGCAGCTGTGATCATGGCTGCTGCTCAGATACTTCAGCTCATTTCACTCAGTTTAACCTTCATAAGTAAAAAAAAACAGGAATAAAGTCCAGGGACATCTGGTGGGCAGGTGGAGTATGGCAGGAGACAGAAGGCCAGGACTGAATGGCAAAAATAAAAAGGGCTGCCACAGGAATCATGACAACATGGGTCTGAATGCAGAGTAAGGTGTGGAGATCAAGGAGGTGGGCAGATATGTCGTCTAATGTCTAAAGTTCACTTTCTATCCGACCCGCCAGCGACAGCCGGAGCCAGAGGCACAGGTTGTTTTCAGGTTGTCTGCCATACATCGATAAAGGACATGTCGACACGATATCCCAGTAAAGCCTTGCTAAAAAAGCATTCACCTGTACACATGAACAAACTGATTAGATTTTGATGCTCAAAGGTCAAGGTGATCTCACAAAACACTTCTTAGCCATCACTCCAGACTTCAAATAGCAATTTTGACAAAAATTTCACACAAATGCTTCATATTTTCTACGACTCTGGATAAACAGGGATGTAACCTGAAACTAGACAACCACCAGGAGGTGATTCTAGTTTGTATTAACTGCAACCAGGATCTTTCCCAAACCTTAACCAAGTGCTTTTTGCTGTCTGACCATAGTCACAATCTCTCCTACCGTTGATGCCACTATAGTTCTACGCTCAAATAGTGGAGAGGGTAAAAATATAATGTAATGTGGGGTTTTGCAGAATTAACATCAACATTCTTGTCTCCTGATAAAGTTGCTTCATCAACTAAATAACCTTAAAAAAGGGGGCTTACTGTTGAATGAGACCAAAGCTTATAGTTGCTGATGCTTTTGAAACAGGCACTGAGTACATTTGCGAGTATGTGACATTCTCCTCTAGGAGAAAAGAGCACGGGGAGTTTTAGCATTTCAAAGATAGAAATGTCAGACAGTGAGAGCTCACAGAAAGAAGGGAATGTTAGACAATCGTCATGTGTGATGATTATACCTACCTCTTTTCTCCTGTCAGCAGGTACAAGCTAACATCTTATAATGATCACCTGAATGACGAGACCGTGCCCCACTGAAGAATTTTGAAGAATCAATCAGTTTGTGATCACTGCTGTACAGTGTCAAGGGTTGCAGTATGGCAGCCATCAGCGTCAGGCCACATCTGTACCACAATGCATAATGTGTTTGATGTGTGAGTCATGCTAGCTCTTCATTAAGACGACAGTTAGGTAAGCAGAAGTTTGGAACCAACGAACGCAGCTCATTATAAAACCATACACTTACACTCTCTGCTTCCTCCATCCTGCTTTCTCCATCTTTACTGTGTTAAATGTCTTTGATTATTGCGCTCTGTTATCCAAATTAAGTTATCCTTCCACATTGTTTTGCCAAGAAGAAAATGAGATGTGTCAGCAGAAAGTGAAACTATCATCAGCGGGCCTGTGCTATGACAGATTAATTGGATTATATTTGCATTTAACCTAGATTAGGTCCTGCATGGGGACCTGGATGGTGACACAGATGGATTAAGTTAGAGTGTGCAACACTGATGGGAAGAGCTCTTAATTGTGTGGGGTAAACGCACTGACACATGGGTGACATCAAATTCCAACTATTTCCTGCCCCCTGATAGTTGTATTTAGCTCTGCTTTCCATGGGCTATTTTTCACAAAGTCATTTGGACTAAAAACTATTTTGCCACTAATGTCAGTCTAATTCACAAAACTGAGATCTGTAACCTTCTGCCGCAACAGTAGAGAGAGATCTACAGCATAGTTTAAGGACAGAGACCAAAACAGTTTTTGTACCAGGCTGTAAACTTGTTTATTTCTACTGTAAAGTCAAACATTTTAACATGGGAGTCTATGGGGATTGTTGGAGCCAGACTATAGTGGTCATAGTGGCCCATAATGACTACTGTCAACTCAACTCAATTAAACTCAGTTCAGTTTGAACAGCGCCAAATCACAACATACATTATCTCAAGATACTTTACAGGGAAACATCATGTCACCAAAACATCCAACAGCTTCTTTGCATTAGCCGAAGAGAATACATTGAGAATACATTTTCGAGTTTCTTGTCCTCTCAGACTTCATCTTAGCGACGTCACTATGTTCCCAGATGAGATAATTATGTCCACAGTTTTCTGTGATGTAGTGAAGTTGTTACAGAAGGTTGTGAAGTAGGAAAATAAACAGGCTATGAAATAAATTTTACCCAGAGTGCTGTGTGCTGGCTCTGAACTGCATTTTAACAGATGTGACCCGACAAGCCATGACACACTGATCTCAATTTCTAGATGTACAGCCCATCCACCTACACTAAATATGCTGTGTGTGTGTGTGTGTGTGTGTGTGTGTGTGTGTATTTTTCTGTAATGATCCTAAACCTCACAGATGGATGTATTAATGATGTTATAATTTTTGAAACAGATACCGTCATTAAAAGGAATCTATTCATGTTCTAATGATTATTGATCACATCAGAAAAAAAAGAAAGTGCCGTGTCATCATGCTGACTCTCAACCTTGATCCATCCTCAGACCCTTTGCTCCACCAGCTGTTGTCAGGCCTTAAGTCTGGTCCTGCTGCTGGCTGCCTGACATCAGTCAACCCCAGTGAGTTCTGAAATATGTAATTTCATGGTGTCTACCAGATGTTCACACTATACCCAGAACCAGAGATATCATCCAGTTTGACTGCAGCAGGTCAGTAGCCCCCCCCCCCCAACACACACAGATGTTTGTATGGGGTTTAGTGTCATTGTCAGAGGTGGCTCTGCTCTGCTCTGTGTGGCCCCCCAGGGAAACACAGAGCGGGTCATAGCAGTCAACCACCAAGGCATGTGATAGCAGCACAGCTGGTGGGAACACATGTAAGGGGCCTGCACATATGTTAAGTATTTAACCCATCAAAGAGATTGTAATCCACCAAATTGAGAGGATCACCATTACAAGTGTCCTTTGAACTAACTTTTAATAAAGATAACACACTGCTGTGACCTTTTTTATCAACTAACCTCATCACATCCAGATGAGATAAAACGAGAGCACATCAAACCCAAGTTTGTCAAATTACCACCCCCCCTCATCCCCCCAACGCCCAATTGATATAATGAGATTGTGTTGTGGGACTTTGCCAGCTGAATTATTAAGGCTCTCAGTAATAGTAGATTAATTTCATCTCCCTCTAAATCTTCTTTAATGCTATGAAGGTATATCCTCACAGTGTCACTGCCATTGGTTCTGAAGCAAAACTCGATTATTAGGGCAGGAAATACACCCCCCCCCCCAAAAAAAAAAAAAAAAAAAAAAAAAAGAACCCAACCCTAAATAATTGAAGGTAGGCCGAGTACTGAAGGGAGGCTGAAATAACCAAAGACGCAGGCTGCAGATGAAGGCAAGCTGCGAGAGCACTGGAGCCCATCTGATTTGTGCATGAGAAATGAGATGGAAATTAAAGCATGGTACACTAGCTGCCACCGTATACAGAGCTGCTGCTGTGTATTCCTGTCAGAGCCATCTAACTGCAAAGTGCTGCTGCACAGTCATGTAAAAGAGAGGCTGACGCTGTGAGCTCACACACAGACATACCGACCTGTTTTAACAAGGGCAGTATAGGACATTAAAATTGGAAGTAAGAAGCATATTGGTTGTAATCTCAGTGTTTGCTGCAAGGTTTTAAAGTGAATACAGATGATATAAAATGAGCTATACATCCAGGCGGTGTAAAAGCTGCTATTAGATAAATTTGAACAAGTGTTTCTGTTGCAGAGTGGTGTCAAAAATAATAATAAAATAATAAAGAACAGAAAACTTCCCCTGTTCTCTAAGGAGCTGCTACATCCTGCTGATCTAGTCAGCTGAATATTCACACGCACACACACACACACACACACACACACACACACACACACACACACACACACACACACACACACACACACACACACACCACCACACACATCCGTGCTCACACAGAAGACTCTCACCGCACTCTCTTCATGCTGTGATTGTGATAAACGAGCTACGCTACGAGTCAACAGATCCTTGTCTTCAGTTACCATTCTCTTCTCATATTCCTCATTTATTTGGGTTAAATTATGCAGTCCAAAACTCCTTTTTTAAATAATTTAACAGTGCTCTGCTCAGTGTCTCCAGGGAGCACTACATTAGATCCAATTTCAGGCCCACGTCAGGCAAATTTAGGGCAGTCATGCAAACGCTTCCTGAATGCACAGGCTTTAAGGGCTGCCGGACTATGTGCATGCATGCGAGCATGACTGTCTGTGTGTGTCTGTATGAATCAGTGTGTTGGTGCATCTGGATCCATGACTATCAGTGGCAAGAAAAGGATGTGGGCCCTTTAGGGTTTCCTGATTTTCTGCATTAATTGGTTATAAAATGTGATCTGATCTTCATTTAAGTCACAGGTGTAGACAAACACAAAGTGTTTGAGCTGATAACACACCAACAATTATAATTTTTTCTTTACTGAACACACATGTAAAACATTCACAGTGCTGGTGGAAACAGTAAGTGAACCTTAGACGTAATAAGTGGTTGAAACTCATTTAGCTCCAATAACCTGAAACCAGCTCTTCCAGTAGCTGCTGATCAGAGCTGCTCAATGTTCAGGAGGAAGTTTGGAACATTCTTCCATAAAACCAAAACACACTGCCACCGCCGCAGCTCGGCATATGACACATGCAGTGTGCGAACTATACAAATGGCGCTCGAGGGGAGCTCATTTTTTTTTGGGTGAGGGGGTGTGCTTGTGTGTGCCTCAAAGAGAGGACTTACTATGACTCTTGCAGAGATACATTAACAGCTGCAAGCGTATAGGCCTACTTGCTTTACACCACCACATCAGAGTCTACAGTCGGATTCCATTTCTGTATAAAAGCAAAATTAGCAAAGCTTCCTTGTTTTCTCTTTCACATGGCTCACTCTCGCAGCTAACTGCATACAGAAGAAATGTTGAAGACTTCTCCTGCAGATTCATGGGACTCTAGAATGTTCATTTTTATTTTATTTATTTTGATCTTTGAGTTGACAGTGTGAGGTTTGATTTGTGATGCAGTGCTGCCACACTTTGATGGTGATGGCAAGATTAACGTGTGTATAGTTATCTTAAAGTTAAATAGTGATAAATCGCCGTCATGCATGAATGATACATTAGCACAGCTTGATTTTGACACATGATCCATGTTGGTGAAAATACAAAAAACTAGAAAATGCAAGGCAAAATAACATTGTTAGTATTTTTAGAGACCCCCCTAAACACATGTCAAGTGCCTACCCTAGCACCAACAGGAAGCGTCATGCTGCAGTGCACCAGCAAGACCAGGAGCGGGACACTGTGCAGACATTAACTTAAAATCATGAGTGGACACCCACTACTGGAGCTGGATTCCTCACCTGAAGAGCTGCTCTCCAGAGCTACGGCTCATTTTGCCATTGTCTTTGTAAATAACACGAATGTGAATCACACAGCTCTTTATATTTCTTTACTACAACAAGTAGTCTCTCCACATCCATTGTACACACACAAGAGACACTGACAGAGACAGTGGGAGGTGAGGAGAGGGAAGCTGAGCTACCGCAGAAGCATCTTTGGGGAAAAAAAAATTGTTTTCTTCAGAGGTGATGAGGCTGGAAATAGAACGTTGGTGTGAGTTGCTGCGGGGTGGCGCGTCGACGCACATTAGCCACTGTCAGTGTGGGGGTTGTACCTAGAAAATAATATGGGTGGCTGTTTTGATGCACATCGTTCAGCAGCGGGGTGTTTTGGGCCTTTATAGAGCTGCTTCAGCTCAGCCAGCCATGTTGTTAGGATGTCTGGTGTGAACAGCTTCTTTCAGGTCATTCCACAACACTGGGACAGTATTGGATTAAGGCATGGGTTCTGATTAGGCCCCCATGTTTTCATACTGGTGTTCAGTGAACTTTTTACATCTAATGTAGATCTGCATGTTCTTCCCAAAGAATTCAACCTCAGTTTCATGAGTCCACAAAACATTGTCCCACTGCTCTTTGGCAAACTTCAGGTCAGTGATGTTTTTCAGAGATTAGCAGCTTTACTCTAATGATACCTTTAAGCCTTTACCTGTTAGCTTCTTTGTTAACGTCATTGTGTGCTGTGGTTTTGGAGTCATCTCAGCTGGACGTCCACTTCTAGGGAGATTAGTCACAGAACTGACAGTTTGTCTGACTGTGGACTGATGAAGATCTTAACTCTTCGTAACCCTTTCAGCGTCATGCTCATCAACAGTTCTTGATCTCTGATGTGAACTGTGCCCCATGTTTTTTACACCTAAGATTTGCTTTCATTGACTGTTGATGCCATTAGTCGAGCAGTTCACATACCTTTTAAACTCTACATGTTTGAATGATGTATTAATTATGGACCAGAACGATACAATGATTTGTCTGTTATTAGTTGAAATAGATTGTGTTGGTTTATAACTGAAACTGAGATGAAGATCTGATCATGTTTAAAGGCAAATTTATGCATAAATACAGAGCATTTCAAAGGCTTCTCTGTACGTCCCTGCCCAAACAGCCTCAGCCCTGGTGCCTGTATGATCACAACCCATCCACATCATTGTCATTACGGCAATCTTGCAGCAGATTGTCTGGTTAAATTCAGAATCATCCCATATGGCGCCATCCACAGTCAAGTAGGCCACACTGTGGAGGGGCAGGTGCAGAAGTGTAGACTGCAGAGTGACGCCGGGTATGCACCGAAAATGAACTCTCCTTTCTGCGTTGTGAGTATCTTTGTCAAACCAGTCTGTAACCTTACCCAGAGATGACTTCTGCTCTCTGACTCCCAGGACGCCACCACAGATGTTGTTTCTTTTGAACAAAGCAGCCAGCAAGTTCTCCACACTTCATCAAGCGCTTACCTCCCTGCTGCTGCGTTAATCAACATGTAATTGAAAACTGAGTCATCTACATCACCAACAGAACAAGGCTGGGTCAGTGTTCAATGATGGCCATACATGGTGTTTGAAATTGTTCCAAAATGCTGGGAGTCGTGTTGGTGACTGCAGGCTCGTTGTTGCAGGTTGAGACGCTGATTACAAATAATCATCTCCATCAAATGAAAGTTAATTAAGTAGACAATAAGAAGTGATTGCCTCTCCCTCCCACTGATGCTGTTGTGGTAACATCAATAGCAGGTAAAGAGCATCATGGAGACTGATCTGACTTAAATGATGAAGTCAGAAGCACTTAGCTTTAGCATAGCATTGGCACATTGGAGACTAATGCAAATCAAAGAGTTGGTGATATGTCAGCTTATATCCAGTACAACTGATTATCATATTTGATGTTTGGCCTTCATGTGATGTGTGCTGCCCCTGCAGTTTAAGCATAGACTGTAAACTGTGGAGATTAGTCTATGTGGCAAAAGTATGTGGACAAATACTTAGTTATTTTTAGTTGACACACTGAAAGATGGAGGAACTCAGGCCACACATATCTGCAAAATGTCATGGATAACACATTTAAGTGCAAGAATATTTGCTTTAATGTGTCCAGCTGCAATATGATGTTTCATCAACAGTAAAATGACTTCAAAATAAAAACAGCAAGAAGTGACTCAGTGACACAGTGACTTTCTTTCTAAAACTCTGGTGGTTATTCTATTTATTTCATTTACTTTATATACAAGAGAATGCAGTGCAACTTATTTTTGTTCTGATATTTATGTCGGGCACTAAATTAAAAATAGCATGAGACAATAACGTCTTGGGTTTAAACATTATACACTAAACACTATAGTGATCAGATTTACAGTAGTTCTGAACTTTCATTTACCTTCAAAAAACTATATTGGTGATGGTGATGGGATGTTTTCATAAGCGGACAGACACTGGCCTATACAGACCAGTGTCCAAATTACTGAAACACACTGTCAGAACGAGTTAGTCAGCTCTGACTGACTATTATTTTCAGCTGGATTATCCAAGTGCCCCAGTTCTCTGATGATTTTTTGACTGGAGGTAAACCGCTTCTATTGTGAGTCTAGCAACAGGTCAGAGCAATGCAAGTATAGTTGATCCACGCACTCTGAAGTTATCAACCAACAGCCGGGACCCCATGACACACTTTGACTGACAGTCCTCCCATTTGCAAAATGTAGCAGAAAAGCATAAAGAAACGTAAAAAGAGGAAATAATAAATGGATAGATAAATAAATATTCAATTAAGTAAATAAAATGGAAATTAAAATGGGGAAGTGACTAAATAGGGGAATTAATACAAAGGCAAATTAAAGAACCGAATTAAAACAGAAATGTAAGTTTATGTCAAATTTTATTGATTAATTTTTATATGTATTTTTATTATTTATTTTATTTAGTCTTTATTGAGTCATATTTATTTATTAATGTTTGAGTTTGTCTGTTTCAGTCCTCCATAGATACTGTGTTTTAATCTTAAAGTATGAGACCTCTCACAATGAAAACTATATAAAATTAAGTAAGATAAGGGTATTAACAATACAATAATTTACATAGTATTTATAACTTGGTTTTATTAGACTACCATTAATATGGAAAAAAGTACAATGAAAAAAAGTATACTAATGAAAAATGATTTACCATGTTATAAATATATAACAGCATCAGTTTTCTTTGTTCCTATATTTTGTAGTTGAAGAATCTTAGACTTCCTGTCCATGAATGAATCCAGATAAGTGCAATGCTTTCTGTATAACAGAGCTCATTACAGCCTGTTGACAGATGAGGAAAACACTTACTGTCTGACACTCTGCTATCTCCAGCACAGCTCCACAGTTCAAAGCGGAACACAGTTAGAAGCCACTGACATAAAAGCCCACAGATGCTATCAGCTGCAGGAGAATGCGAGGTTGAGATTGTTTATGATGAGGAAGCGTGCCCACATGGAGCGTTCACCGACACATGGCCAAGATCTAACTGTCCTCCTGCTTATTTGACAGGTCAGAGGTCACCGGCGCTCTGAGGCACATGGTATTTCTTTCATTAAGTGCCACGCAGCTCTGAGCTAACCTGAGGGTATGTAGTTCTCTGAGTGGTGAGTCGGCGTGTTTGATCGTGGAGGGATCTTCCCTCCCATCGAGGTTAAAGGACAGAGGGGAGAGTGAATGGCCCTCAGGCTAAAAGCAAAGCAGGAATTAGCAGCTGACATATTGTTGCCATAAGTAAATTTCTTTCATCCTCTTTCTCCACACTTGTTAAACCCTGACAGACTCATTTAATTAGTTTCTTTACCTGTTTCTTGGGCGAGAAAAATGAGCACATTTGTTTCAAAGGGACAAAACATTTCTCATGCATCTCAAAGTAGAGATCAGTCCTCACTGGTATTCAGGCAAAAACATGTGAGCATATTCCCTGGGGGGAGAGATAGTGGGTGCATTATGAGAACTAGATGGCGCCAATTCATTTGAATGGCATCTGTTTTGTAACACTGTCTGCCCACACACATAAAAGTATAGCTTCTCTGTAGGCAGATAATAAGTGATAATAACAATAAGAATTTGGCCTTATTTGCTGCTTGAGATGTCCTGACAACAGCTGTACAGATGTCTCTTTTATAGTGGTGGTCTATGGGGAAAATGCCAAGGTTGTCATTTGTTGTAGTACTGTGATTGGCTACTAGGGTAAACTGAGTACAAGGCCTGGTCTGTTAGTACATCCATGAGATATTTATTCATGACAGTATGATTAAAAGATACTATTTTGGCAAAAAAAGACACCGTAAATGCAGATTTGCAACAAAGATGATTTGGTTGTATCCAAGCATCAACGTCTGAGGCTGAAACATGACGCCAACCCTAGTACCAGTGAAAGTAGTATCAAGTACTGCAGTTCCTCTAATGGCCACTAGAGTCTGGCTCCAACAGTGAGTCAGTCCCCATAGACTCCCATGTTAAAATGTCCAACTTTACAGCAGAAATAAACATGTTTACAGCCTGGTACAAAAACCACAAACTGGTATGCACTGAAATCTCTGCTCCATACACACCCCACCTCGTTGCCCGTTTTTGGATTGGCTGGGAGTTTGGGGCGCAGTCAGGCGCTGCCAAGATGGCGACAGCTGAGGAGCTCACTCTGAGCTTCAAAACCACTCTTCAGAAACCTAAAGGCTAAGTCCATCTTTACATACAGTGTATGGGTATGGGTATGTATGGGTCTATCACAGCCAGCAATGTTGGCAGTATTAAATCCAATTCTATTCATCTTTACAGACTATGTAGATTAGATCAGATCAGATTGTGCATATATATGCATATATATATATATATATATATATATATATATATCAGCAGCATCAACTCTGATATATATATGTTGTCACTGTATCTTTCAACATTGTGTGTGACATCGCAGACATAAATCCTTTTTCCCTGCTTGTAAAGGGACACTACACAAGCCCAGTGTGTGACTGGCACTTCCATCCACATGAATATTTGCACCAAATGTCATGGCAATCCATCCAATAGTTGTCAAGACATTTCAACCTCATGGTGATGGTAGGAGAAAAGTCAGGGGATCACAAGAGTCAGTGAGATTTATCCTCTGGGCACTGTGGATTTATGTATAGACCTTTGTGGCGTCAATAGCCGGTGAGATAGTTCAGTCGAGACCAAAGTGGTGGACCAGGTGATCAGAGTTAAATCCAGAATGAGGATTTTGGCCACTCGCATGCCATCAAGGTCCACGGCAGATGAACGGGGAACATGGGAGTGCTCTGATGCCACAGAGGATCACTTCAGTTCCTCCAATGGATGAGTTGTGGTTCTTGATGGCAGTGGACAAAGGCAGCATCACCTCTGATGTAGGTTGCCACTCTGGCTGCTGTTCATGAACTTGTCTTTCAATTCCAACACCCCACCTCCACCGCCACCTTCCCTGCTCTTTTTGCTCTGTGCCCTCCAGCCAGACCTCCATCCTCACCTAGGACCCTGTGTGACTGTCCAACCCCTCCAGCCCTGCTGCAGGTTGGCACCATGACAAAACCATAGCAGGGCCCTTGGCTAGAGAGCATCAGAATCAATTAGCTCCCAGCTGATACATAAAGAGGAGAGAGCAGAAAAGGGGAGAGTAAAATCAGGA
This sequence comes from Seriola dumerili, assembly GCF_002260705.1. Taxonomy (NCBI): domain Eukaryota; kingdom Metazoa; phylum Chordata; class Actinopteri; order Carangiformes; family Carangidae; genus Seriola; species Seriola dumerili. Next base: position 1,643,657 of record NW_019174455.1, on the reverse strand, counting down.
GGAAATAAGAAAAGAAAAGAAAAGAAAAGAAAAGCTGTAGGTTCTGTATAAAACATCTAAAAGGAAACAGTTGAGAGCCACCAGGCCATAACGAATCAATGTAGAATGTTGAGTAACTTCTCGCTCAGGTTGGGCACAGCTCTGTCAGGCAGGAGCATCCTCCCACTCTGCTCTACTGTGACCATCTGATGAGGCTCAGTGGAGAGGAGGCTCTTTGAAACTCTGCTCAGCTCCACAAAGCTGAAGACTTAGGTGAGAGGAGGAGTGTGGGAGGGGGGAGGGGGGAGGTGAATAAAAGATGTCTTCTGGGTGAGGTCAACTTTTTTTTTCTATCCTTAACTTTTCTCCCACATTTATTCCACCTGCTGCTACTTTTGCTTCTCATCCCTTCGCTCCTCTGACCCTCCCTTTTTATACCTGTTAAATATTCTATAAAGCACGTTGCTTTCTTACTCTTTGCTCTTTCTACATTATTTGCACAGTTCGCAGAACTACCACGCTTTATCTAAATTTTTCAAAGTAATTTTATTTTCTTATTTCATGACCTCCTCCAGAAACTTTCTTTTAACTCTATTATGTATATCATCCACTGACCTACAGCACTTGTTTATTTTCCCATCTTTATTATGCCTATGTCTGTTCTTCTGCACATTGTTTTTGTACCAAGTCTGTAAAGCAGTGTTTCTCTTCTTTTGTGCTTCACTTTGCCTGTTTTTCATATCTGTGTCTACATTTTGACTATTGTGCAGAATAAGGACAATGAGGACACATGAGGAAAAACTGAAGAATGGGTATTCAAAAAGAAAGACTTCATGAGGGAAATAAAAGCTGAGTCAACTGAACTGTGACCATTAATGAAGTCATTTTATTGGATAGTATAGCATGCCTCTCTCTCAGGCCTCTCTATGGAGCAATAGTAACAACAGGTCAGTGAGCCAATCAGAAGAGAGGAGGGTCTGAGCCTCTCTTCTGATTGATCCAATAGACATATAACAGATTTCAGGGAAACACTCAGAGAAACTATATCCTGCAAGGTTGGATGGTGGGTCCAGGCAGGCGGGGCTTGGGGCATGGCTGAGGGTGGTGACTGCTATGTTGTGACATCACAAAGTTCCAGAAGTCCTGACGGCTCTGTGGACTGAGGCTTTGATACTTTCACGGTATTAATAGAGAACCAAGTTTGTTTGCACAAGTAGCATTGCATTTTATGTCAACCAGCAATGATTGGTTTGCCAGAGCTGAATAGGGGAGCAACTGTAGCGAGACGGAGTTGGCTACAGTAGCTAGCAGCATGATGGAGCCTATGGCAGAAAAACCTGGGAAGCATCCAAGAAAAGTTTCTGATCATCCAGATAAAAAACAAAAACTTCAGAGGAAGGATCACAGTCTGCTGGTTTACATCATTGGAACAAAATATGGTATGTAAATCTTTCAGGAGATGTGCATTCAACACCCCCATCCTGCATTTCATGTGTGGCCTTCTGTGTGACATTATGCAGCTTAAACATACCTGTACACAGCTACAGATGGAAACTATTTGTTTTAGAGACAAGCTCTTTTTGAGGATAGGAAGGATAGAAAACACTTTGACACCAGCTCCAGCAAACCATTAATCCAAGGAGAACAGAGTCCTTTAAACTTGTATAAGAGAAACCTGAAATACAGTAGCTAATGCGCAAAACCCACATTTATGTAGCCTATCTATCAGCATGCTAAGACTCTCTCCTGTCAAGAAGCTGTCAGAATCATTTTGTCTCACAGTCATCACTTTTCAGACTTTTGAGATCATCATCCGTGACATCCGTAACTCTTAGCTGTGAGGAGATACTACGAACTCGTTTTCAGTTGTTATGAACTTATTTCAAAACACATTACATGTGCCTTCAAAACCTCCTGCAGGTTTAACTGTGTCTCTGAAAGACACAGTATGAACACATTTGAATACAATTTGAATATAGTCCCTTAGCAACTGCACATGCAATCAAGGTGTTCAAATCAGCCTCAAACTCGACCCATTCATCCACTCCAACCTCTTCCTAATGTGGACTGTCCCACTACAGTCTATATCACCTCACTTCTACCTTTGCCCCCGTCAAAATTACTATAACCATTAGAGGTCCCCTGACAATAATGGGTTGTAATAAGCTACTTGCACAGATGACTTACACGGTTGTTTTGCTTGGAGGACATACTACAAAATCTACATTTCCCCACATGTGAATTCATCACACACACACAGTGAGTAATTGCATGCATCTTAAAGCATGATATGATGTGGCTCTTCAAAGAGGTATGACTTCTTTGTGGCTCTTAAGGCTGGAACCTGCTTCTCTGGGCTGCATATAAATGAACTTATACAGGGGTAGTTCACTGACATTTGTGCGGCTGTTTTTTTTTTTTTTCTTTCTTACTTTTTGGATGATGGCCAACAGCAAAGAGCTGACAAGAACTAAGGGGACAGAGAGATGGTGAATGACATTCAACAAAGGTGGATGCAAACCCGGGATGTTGTGGTTCATGAGAGGAGCTGGATTAGCCAATCAGCATTGTTGAAATTTGGGGGAAGCGGAGACGTTCATGTGCATTTTTGCAGAACCGTGATACCAGCCTTCATGTCACTCTGTAGTTCTCTGACACATGGATGAACTACAACACATAAAATGTATGCAGCATTGCCATGGAAACCTGTTTACATGTGGATGTACAAGACTGTATCAAAACGGAGTCACACCAGCAGGAGGTCAAAGACAAGATGTTTGCTACAGTGTGTGAGAAGTATCAGTGTAACCTTCTTGTTCATTGGTAATCAATCTGGAGGTCAGTGACTCTTCACCCAGTGCTGTACATTGTATGTGTGTGTGTGTGTGTGTGTATGTGTGTGTGTGTGTGTGTGTGTATGAGAGAGAGAGATGGAGAGAGAGAGAGACATATATGACATATATGTCAATATAGGAAAATTGTTCCAATTTCTAACAGGTTTCATGTATAATCTTTTACATGTGTTTTTATTTAATATACTGTATATACATATATTTCATATATGGAAATTCAATATATGTACATGTATTACATTTGCGTACACATACATTTGGGTATGTGTGTACTGTATGTGCAAAAGTGTGTACAGTACAGACCTCCATGTGTTTGTTCTTTATCAAGGTTACTGTAGCCACAGAGTGAGCCTGGAGACAGAGACTTTAGTATAAAACTGTGATGTCAGTAAACTTTCTGCTACGCCAGCTCCCTAAAGCTCCACTGCCCTCCACCCTTCTCCTTCTCCTTCAGCTCTGTCTGCTAATCTCAAACTTCACTTCCAGCTTCACGTAGGACACATGTCCGTCTGTCAGTCTGGCTGAACTTAATCATCCAATTTACTTGGATTCTGAAAATGGGGCAAGAACAAACAGGCTGATTAGCTCCCAGTATGAGTGGAATGTTTCCTATTTTCCCATAATCCAGCAGGGCAATGAAATGTGCCCCTTCTGATCAGTGACAACTGAGTGACAGCCAGCTGGATACCTTACAGTACATATGCAAACTTACGCAAACATACGCACCCCTTCACAAAGGCACATATTCAGTTCTGTTTCAGTGCACATGCACACACAAGCTCTGGAGGCAACCTTTAAATTGGAGAATTATGATTTTAGGCACATTTTGCCCCAAAACGAGGACAGATGTGATGTGTAATTTTCCCTCATCAGATTTCCACACTGGCCTCAGCCAATAAGGAGTAATTTGTTACTCTTTAGCCGTCACCACAAAAAGGAAACGTCAGCTTGGCCCATCAAAACGAATCCCATCAAATCAAACAGACCTCCAGCCAACCGTTTCAAACTCCCCATGCCCCGCCTGGTGCCCCTCACCCCAACATCAACTTGGCAATCACTTGTGTAAACCCGCTTAAGATAATTGAATGTTTTTCTTTGACATTCATTCATGTCATTTCTCAGCTGCCGACAGGAAACGTTCCTCTTCTCCCATCATGCTCCGAGCGGCTTGATTCTGATTATGAGTGCTGATTATGGCCGTAGTAAAATTACCTCCTGATCTGTCTTGGAATTATGAGATTGTAGTAATGATTCTGTCAATAATGGTGATCTCAACATTTCCTTGCAGAGTCTGTTAAATGTGAGCAATGTCATCAACTATTTTATGAGAAGAGATTCCAGCAGAGCCCGGTCACAGCTCACAGCTCCAGCGTAAGGTCACAGAGTCTTTGATGCACAGTTAATCAGCTTAAACAAAAAAAAATCGTATGGGAAAACCACAGTTTATTACAACTCTGGTTTTATTTTTGTAGTTTTGGCCTTGCTGAAAATCAAAGGTGGGGGACTTAAATCACTTGACTTGACTCAAGTCAGTTTTCAGTCACAGTCATTTGAGGACTTGAGACTTGACTTGGTTTCATGTCTTGAAAGGACTTGACTTTTTTTATTAAACATTTGCATTTTTCTAGATATGTATTTTAGATAAGTTACATTTTGTTGTTGAAACATGATCAGGGGATTTCTAGTGTGATGCCGACAAACCTGGCAACCAATGAGAACACTGCAAACCAGCCAGGCAGCTCTCATGGGGAGGGGCTAAGTCCAAAAATACTAAAATTTGTATTGCAGGAGGAAAGTGAACAGAGCACAGTGAATAATATCTCTATACAATATAGAGATATATTGTAATAGCTGACACTCAGTAGAGGGCGAGGCCAAACAATCCTACACATAAAGGAAAGTGATTAAAAAAAATTCCTGGATACACCTCTTAAACCAGATCTGCACCAACATTTAATGTGTTCTTCCCTGGCCCCTCCCCCATCCCTCCACTAAGTTTGGTGCACGTCAGTCCAGTTCTTTCTGCTGACAAATAAACAGACGCATAACCTCCTAACATATAACCTGAAAACATAACCTCCTTGGTGGAGGTAATGATAATAATAGCCTATTTGTAGCAGTGGGTCTGCAGTCACAGATCTGGACTCTACATCGCCACAAAATGTCAGATTCAGTCAGTCAGATTTATGAAATGTAAGCAGAACATTAACAAAAACTGCACCAGTTTTTGTTAATGTTCCAAAATGAAACTTTTCATGACCACTGTCTTCAACTGATTTAAATGCAGAAACTGGAGAAGATCATCAGAATTTTAGTTGTTAGTTTAGTTGTGTGGACTTGTGGGGAGTTTTCCTGTGAAATGTGGGATTGGTGACATTTTGAGTCGTCTGTCTTTCAGTTTTATCGAATAAAATAAAGTGGTTTTGATAATCACCCTTGACTGTCAGCTTGTTTACACGTGTGTAATAATTCAAATAATTACAAATCAACAAGGACTTTTCCTGCAAATACTGTTTTCATTTTCATCTGACCTAATTACAATAGTCAAATTTCCATCCATATTAAGTGCAAAATTTGAATGAATTTCCAGAAAATCTGCAAAAGCAAATGCAAATGAATACATTTTTCCATGCAGTGCTGTTGTGTGAATATTAGGATTTGGTCACATCAATGAAAACAGTTGGAGGTGCTAATTCTGCAGTCAGGTGCCATCAACAATTGCAGAAGATAACAAATGAAACATAGTAATTAAGAGAGTGCCACTCAAATCTGAAAAGATCAAAAATGATTGTAGAAAACATGAGAAGTGAGAAGCCAGGCATTGTAATAGTCTCTCTTTTTTCTTTTTTCGTTTGTTATGCAGCTATTTGTGACACCTGTTCATGTTCAGATTGTTACTGAGGTTGTAAATCCTTTTTTTAAAAATGTTTTTTAACCTCTTGTGTAACAGTTACACTGCAAGGGAAAATGTGTTTTTATAGACTGATCGGATGTGAAAAGAATCTCTTCTTTTACTGTGTTTACTAGTTTATGTAAATGATTTTATTTTATTTGTGCATAAAACATTTATTACGATGATCTTCAAGAACTGGACACATTGAATCTCTGTGTATGTTGAACCTTGCGCTGCTGCAGACTTGTTTTGACAGTGATACAGAACAATAAGGTAAAGGGATGTATATTTGAAAAGGGTTTTCATTTGAATTTGATGCACAGTCACATGAAAATCTATTGAATTTAAACAAAGAGAAGTGATGCATCATCTTCTGAAAGACGTCATCAGTTTAAAAGCAATTATAGCAAAAGCATCGAGATGAAGGACCTCCAACGATCACCAGGTAAACAATAGAAACATGATATTCATCTCATTAAAGTCCCTTTTCCCCTGGTCAAAAAACCTGCTAACACTCGCTAACATCGGGCTTTTATTGTCAATGGAAACGGGAACTATCAGCATTCACTCCCGTCAAATAACTCTGCAGTACTTGTGTATGATGTGTATCATTATTGGCTCCGATCAGCACTGACGTAAACACAACACCCAGACACTGTAGACACACCTGTCACCTGTCCAGCACGATGCTGTTAAACATGAAACACTGCGGCTACACTGCACTCTGGGAAGAAAGATTCAGCTGCAGCCCTGAGATAAGTTTAAAAAAAAAAAAAATCAGTGATGGCAGCGTCTCGCGTGGAGGCTCTGACACTGACAGGAGCACCAAACTGGTGACGCATCCATTTTACCAGTCTGTACTGCGGCTAAAAGCTCAAGCCAAGAACATACTGCGGCTGCATGACATGCGTCTCTCACACTGTGGCTGCATGATCTAGAGATTCGGCCTCTCACCTATTTTTCAGGCGACACCTTCCACTATAGTTTCTATGTCTAGGCTGAATCTGAATGTGATACAGACATTCATTTTTATTTTACCATTTTGGCAGCTTTAGTGACATCTTCTGTCAAGAATGAATAAGAAATCAATATATAATGGAAGGGAGGGGAAAATCCAAACATTCGAGTAGCCTGCAAACTCTATGTAGAGAGACAGAGCTGGAAGTGGCACAGCTGTTGTGAACACAGCAGTTCAGCGATGTCAGCCGCCATGCACATGCAACACAGGCAGTGTGTTCCTGGCGTCACTGTTTCTCCCCTGCATCCGCATGTGTGTGTGTGCTCTGCTCTGTAACTACATGTGGTCACATTGCTCCCTGCAGTTGTCTGTCTGTGTCCTCTCAGGCAAACTGGCAATGTAAAAATAGTTAATCACCTTTTTTAGCGGGTTGACCCCCGTTTAAAAAAAATGCTTATACCTGCTAATGTTGGTGTAAAAATGGTATAAGTCATGCACCAGGAATGTGCACTTACACATATTAAACTGGCAGACGCTGAGTCAGGTTTTTGTGCGAGTACTCTGAGTCTGCACCCCCAACATGGTGGTCTTCTTTTGTCTGCCTTTGCTCAACAGTCTCATCTCCGCTGTGGGAGCACTGCAGTCTGAACTTAAGTCTAAATTTATAAGATCACAAATCAAGTCACCAACACTCTGACATATGCAGACACTCGTCTGTGTAATGCAACACACTCAACGCCACGTTACATAAAAGCTGCAAAATGACATGTTGTATTCGCTGAATGATGATTGAAGATAATTAGGTAAAATATCATGTTGAGTAGAAATACATTCTGCTGGATTCATTAACGGAAACATTTTCAAACTTTAGGGGTTTACTTAACCAGTCTACTGATGGCTGCTGTAGTTATAATGTGACTGCAGGGTTGAGTGAACAAAAACACAGAGCGAGAGAAGAGTTGGGTTGAGTGATACTCACAAGACAAGCTGGCAGAAGCTGAATTAATTGCCATTCAACACAGTGAGGATTCACAGCACAGGTTAAGCGTCAGTGTTTGACCGGACTCGACTCAGGAGGTGATCAACAAGCGATTCCAGGCAGAAAACAACAACAACAACAACAGCCCAACATTGTCCTACTTTTGTCATGGAAAGCAGATGGTGAACATGATGTCGTCTGTAGCTAGAGCGCTTCCTTCTTTTAATTTTTTTTTAATTAAGGTGAGAAATCGAGTGCTAAAAGCAATTTGCAGCTTCAGCCTGTCTCGTTAGATCAGCATGCTGAAAGAGTGCTGCGTCTGCCGTCCTCCAACTTTTTTCTCTCTCTGTCTCACCTACTCAAAATCTCTCCACATCCTCTCTTGTACTCTTGGGCGTTGGAAAGCTTGCGTAGAAACAGTTATTTAAGATATTCAGTGAGCTGTCTCACGTTTTAATTACTCCCCCACCCCCTCCTTCTCCTAGGTAGCAAGAAACCAAGTTTTCCTGTCTTTGTCTACCACCAATGAACACAGTATGTTTCCTCTCTTGAACAGAGACCAGAGACAAATGGGTTAGTTGGTTCAACAGTTATCTGAATAGATGGCACTACTGAGTGGTAACCTTTGACTCAAATGTACATGACTGTTAACCCCCCCCCACCACCACCCCCACCCCACCGTGACCACAGCTCAGGGGATTTTGTAGCTGTTGCACATTGATTGCTATAAGTCTGGAGGCTTGGAGGAAGCTGTTCCTGTGACTGAAATGCTATGTCTCCAACAGATCAATAGACATTAGTATTCTGCTGTAGCTTATATCTCCAGCTGTTAAGGCACTATGTGCCGGTGCAGTCTCCTCCCTCCAGGAGGGAACCTCTAACAGGAAATTTCAGAGGAGAGAAAACTGAAAAAGGGACAGGAATGTGAGATGTTCGTCCAATTTCACAGCAATCCATCCAATGGTTTCACTCAAAACTGCAAAAGTTCATCTCATGGTGGCACTGCAGAAAGAGTCAAAGGATCATCAAAGTCTCCAGGATTTATGACCTAGAGACTGTGAATGTCTGTACCAAGTTTGGTGCCAATCGATCCAGTAGATGTAGAGATATTTCACTGGATAAGTGGAAATTTTGACCTGCTGGTGATGCTAAAGGCAGTCAGATTCATCCTCTGGCCACCATGAATATCTGCACCAAAATCCACAGTCATTCTTCCAATAGTTGACATTTCAGTACACACACATGCCAACATTTTAATCATGCCACTAGTAGAACTCAGTTTCTCCAATTTAAATTGATCTTCATTTGAATAATCTGATATTGATTCACAAAACCCAGTGATCGATCTTTTCATTTGGGGGTTTTATAGTCTCCGGTCCATCTGTGAAGCTGAAACCCAGTTAGTTGCATGTGACCAGCCTTTCATGCAACAATATCTGGTCCTGTGGCGTGAGAGACAAAAACATGTCAGACGAGGCTCCACTGAAGACACAGGTCTAAAGACAGATGTGTGTTTGCGTTTCAGATTTAAAAACTGTGAAGACAGTGAAGAGCTGGACAAAAGTAAATCCATATGCAATATATGCAAGAAGAAATTGATAGAAGAAGAAGCCATGTGTACCTGTTGGCTTATACTGTAGCCAATGCACTGGGGTATGTTAGCAACACACATCACTTACCTACCTATAATTTCTTGAGGTGTGTGTCTAAACTGTTGGTCATTTTAAATAAAAAGTGCATTAATGTAATTGCTTTGGGTCCATTTGTAATGTAAACATGAAATATTTTAATAAGGCATCAGGTTGGAGGAACAACTTACAGCATTAGATCTGAGAATCTCATTCCTATCCAAGCAAAATTGGTATTGTAACTGAAACAACTCTTACCAAATCAGTGTCGAAATTGCATTGATTTGAGGCCTTGTGAATCAGAATCGAACCAATTTGGGAAATCTGTGGTGATACCCAGCCTTCACCACAATAGCCACTATTGTAAAGTTTCTGAAAAGCATCGATGACAATATCACAATACAGATGTGTATCATTTTAAAGTTTCTCTGCAGACATGTTTTAAACTGTGTAAAAATCCTCTGCTATGATTCATATTTAGTTTAACATGGTTTTCACACGTAAAAACTGGGTCTGAAGCTCATCTCTTACTTCCTGATTGAGAATCCTGGATCTGACCTTTAGCCCCGCCCACCACCTGCTTGCTCCAGGTGGACAGGTGAAAGAGCAGAGAGTATCAAGATGGCTAGAGGAGGAAACATCACAGAGACTCAGCCACATGTTTGAGCCTCAGTCAGACCCAGACTCAGATGAGGAGTCTGTTGAGACCAGAACCAGAGACTAGCAGACGTATCAGAATGGTTAGCATAGTTAGCATCTTTTATTTGTTTATGTTGTTTGTTAGCTTGTAACTGCCAGTGGCTGACACAGTGTCAGTGGTTGTGCTAATACTAACTCTCTCTCTCTGTACTGACAGGGTTCAGATTTATTTAGCCCCGCCCCCCGTCCCCACAAGTTGACAGGATTGGTTCCTTAGGTTTGTGATGTATGAAACCCTGGCTGTCTGAATCTGTTTTTATGAGACTGTCATTGATTAACTGCAGTTCAAGGTGGAAACTCAGTCATGGTGTTGATGATTATTTCTCTCTTGTATTATATAAAAACATCATATAGATGTTAATAAGGTTAAACACTGGATTTTCATCAGAGGGGTCTTTGAATAATTAATGGCACTAGGTTCTTTTAGCTTTTGTACATTAAACTGTTACGTTCAGTTTCACTTCTTTGGAATTATGTATAAATTTATTTTAAAATATGGTCAGATCTTTTTTTAAGTTACAATTATGAACAAGCCCAATCTATTTTAAAAATAGCACAGAAATTATTGTATTGGTCTTGCCTATATTGAACACATCAAGCATCCAGAGTGCTGTGTGTTGTAGTGAGAAAATCTCATTCAAAGATCATGCAAATGTGAACAACTCAATTTTCTATTGGGAAAAATAGACCCCTGCAATCTTAGCTCATAAAATGTGTATGATGAAAGAGAAGGTGAGAGGGGGATAAATAAAAAAAGGAGTGGGAATAGGTGCGAAAAAATGAGCTGGAGAAACACTTTTACTCTCAAAGTAACGCTAGCATGAAGAAGAATAGAAGAGTGGGCAATACCATATGTGCAAAAACACAACTCGGGTGAGTGGGGGTGTTAGAGTTACACCTTTAAAAGATAAAAGGTATAAAAAGAAAGTAAGGATGATGCCTCCCTGAAGAAGAGTGTAAAATGGAGGCTGGAAGAAGGTGCAACAACAGCGAGGAACATTTCGGACTCCGCAGTTCCAGCAGGTTGTTGAGCGACAATGTCATGTATTCCTAACATCACAAGTGCTTTTTACTCTTGATTTGCAGCCTACATGTATTAAACAAACCATTTGAATCATTATTGACTCAAACTGTCTAGAGGATAGCTTCAAACACACAGTAAAATGTTAACAAGGCTTGTTGTAAGCTGAGGAAACCCTCCCATGAGAGGCCCTGGTGCTGTGACTCCTGGTTATTGGGAGTGTTTATCCGGGTGGGCTAAACAGGGAAATCGGATACTCCACTTTCTCAGTCCCTTATCCCTGACCTACCAGTGAAAGCTGCGCTGTTGCCCGTTTGCCGCTCTATTCCTCGGTAATAATACAAGCTTAGGGGACAAACAAAATGGCGGAAAACAAGCAGATCACCTTCCTCCTGGCCACAAGGAAAGTACGGAGAAACTGTTGGCCTGTGAATTATTCCTGGGTATATCTGGTGTTTGAGTCTTGCTCTCTGATCTGACAGGGTCAGGGCATCTGCTTCTGTTTGACCTTTACATCTCCAAAGATCTGCACAGTTAAACAGAGGATATCAAATTCATACCTCACTTCCTCTAGGGTGAATTCTGCCAGGCAGTCGACAGGGTAGAGACTCTGAACAGGAAGAAGTATTATATTTTGTCCTGCCTTTGCAAAAATAAACACACAAAAAACCACTGATTGCAGCTCATTGAGAGTAGGTCCTCTATTATGTGAAACCTCAAAGCACGGTCGGCTGATTATGGGGACAGTGAGCCCTGCAACCGTGCTGGCACAATCACAAAGCGAGACGTCGCCTCCGCATGTAGCCAAGGATGGCTCACATTACCAGTGGTGCTGACCGATGAAGACTGCACACAAAATTTAAATTAAATTGTTTAAAATTAAGTTTCAACAGGGTTTCTCTTCATGACGGAGTGTGTGTTTGTGTGGTCTGATTAATTACTTCTGATCCAGCCTTTTTGATGTTGTTCTTATCTCTGTGTTGAATGGTAATGAGGAAGTGCGGGCCTGTCAATCAGGCCAGCTGCCATGCCAGAGGAATCCTTCTTTTGAAGGAGACGTTCTGGAGAGACCTTGTACACACTCTAGTGAGAGGGGAAGGAAAAATAACACAAATACAAGCAGATACAATTAATACTGCCCTACACAAACACCCACTACACCATTTGAAATGATTTTCTTCATGGTAAGTCCGTCGTCAAAGCCTCAGAAGAATAGCTCAGGCAATGGGTGATGTATCTGATTTAACAGACTAACATCCAACATTGTGCTGAGTAACCTCAAACCATCAGGAGGTCATTTTTATTTTATCCTGTTTTCCATCTTCGCTGGTTCTCTATTTGTTCCTCTCCTCCCAAGTACATGTTCCCATTATTCACATTGCCATGGGGATGTGTGTGTGTGTGTGTGTGTGTGTGTGTGTGTGTGTGTGTGTGTGTGTGTGTGTGTCTACTGTAAAATATAAAAAGCGAGTCCTGGGCAGCCTGCCAAGGATGAATGCAGACAGTGACTGAAGCTAAATGTTAGGGACAAACTTTAAGACAAGGATTTTGGGGGTTAGGGGCCAAGGTAACCCTGTCCACTGCCTAAATTAACTGCCATCAAAGTGCCCTTTTGCAAGGCACTGACCCCTAACTGTTGTTATGCAGCTACTCAGTGGGCAACAAAAGGCTGGAGTCGGGGGCAGTCTGGGGAGAAGTGTGTTATGGTTTTCCTTCTATTTCCTTCATGGTGCAAAGAAAGGAATTGTGGTTTTACAGCTGAATTTAGTTTTTGGACATTTTGGATCCTTTTCCACAGAAGTTTCCTCAGAAACTTTTCATTTTGAAAGCCCCTGTGGATTAGCAGTTAAGATGCTGAGGACCTTTGTTGCCCATCTCTCTCCCTCACTTCATGTCATCTGTCTCTCCTGTCACTATCTATTAAAAAAGTTGCAGATAATTCCATCATTGCAAAGAATTTCTTGAGAATATCCCGCCTTGTTTCCCTCAGCTGACATGCACCATGTCAGTCCACTAGCTCTCCCCACCCAATTTACATAATGAAAAATTGATCTCAGTGTGGGCAAAATGAACATATGAAGAAAGCTTGTCAATGCCAAGTGTAACTCAAAGGCCCGTGGTACTAATGACATTTAAAGCTCTGTTCTCAGAACCTTGTGGTAACTGTATTTATATGGAACTAAAATAAAACAATGTTAAGCTGTAGGCTGTCTTGAATTACCCATGGAGGTGACCCGTAGACTGTAAATAAAGATGGACGTAGCCTCCATGACATCACCCACAGGTTTCTGAAGAGGGGTTTTTGAAGCTCAGAGTGAGCTGCTCCTCCATTGCCATCCAGCACCTGACTCCGCTGAACTAATGACTAACTGACATAATCAAAAATGGGCGAAAAGGTGGGGTGTGTGTGAAGCCAATACAATACCTTTGGCAAGCAAATGCTCCAGTAAGCATCGTTAGCACAGCTGTGTGTCTTGACATCTTGCTCGAAGGCTAACTGAAGCTAATTCATATGCTGGCTAATTAGCTAATTAATGAGCTAAGCTAACAGTTATAGTGTGCACAGAGACTGTCACTTTATAATTAGTGCTAACATATAAACAAAATACTACTACAATTTCACTCACCTCAACTAACAGGAGCACAGACCTCCTCATGTTCTGTTAGTCAGTTAACTGCACAACAAGTCATATTCTTTGTCCGTTATTTGCATGAGAAATCTTCCAAAAGGCACCAACACCACAAACATGGCAGAGAAGTCACGTTCAATGACGCCAAGCAGACAGCTAGCAGCTAGTGGAGCATGAAAGCACCCATCTGTCACTCAAAGTAGCCACAACCTCAACTATATATCACTTCAAACCTTCATAGGATTTAAGTAAGTGAGTGATATAAAAATTCACCCCTGTACACTTAAGGAGGAAATTAGCTATAGAGACTAAAACTGTTTTTGTACCAGGTTGTAAACATGTTTATTTCTGCTGTAAAGTTGGACATTTTAACATGGGAGTCTATGGGGACTGACTCACTGTTGGAGCCAGACTCTAGTGGTTATTAGAGGAACTGCAGCTTTTCAGCTTTTAAGGTTGATGCTTGGTCTGTTAGTGGTGTAGCGTGACCACAGATGATCGCAGGTGACAGCAATTATACAAAAAAATTAGTTGAAGATGAAAATTCCAGGTGTATTTGTTGTCACAAGCCTATGCTGCTTTCTCACTCCGGTTGTCGGTCAGTTTCTTTGGCTGCTTGTGTAAAGCATGAGCTTTGAGTTTAAAATGAGCACAAACATGTGTTGTCCCTTTCCAGACAAAACAATGCTGCATGAATGAAAGGTGCCATCGAGAAGCTGGAGATCAGGCTTGTGGAAAAGGTTGTAATCAGACTAAATCTGTTCACTTGGTGGGTGGTACGATATCGTTCACTTTATGAGTTCAGAGCACGTCAGCATAACTCGTTTCACCTCAGCTGTTACTATGCAAGACAATGTACCTGTCTTTGATTTGCTGCTCACAGAGGGCCTCTCCCAGCTCTCGTCTTTTGAAGGTGTTTTTGTGTGTGTGGCCTCTGTGATGAAAACATTCTCCATCTTATCTCACAGAGTTGTGTGAATCAAACTTACTGATAGCTTAACCTCTGTTATTTACACCTCAGGCCAGGAGTTCAGTCAGCCAACCCAGGTGGAAAAGATTATATGACTGTAGAATATGAATAATAATCATATTATGTGTTTACCACAAATAAGATGGGACGGGTGGTTGGATAGACAGAAGTTAGCTTGGTGCAAGGTCTCATGGAGAGGGGGGGGTGTGGACACTGCCCCTCATGTGTGACCCTTATGGGTCCTAAGCTGCAAGCAGTCACTGACGGTCAGTAAATACTGCTATACTCTATGCTGGCTTTTCCACAAAACACATGTAGTTCCCCACTGCCCCACACTTGGGGGAAATAGAAAAAGTTTTGAGACTGACAAATCATCACCTTTTAAGTTGGTATGAAAAACATGTTAGGAAAGAGTTACTTATTTACACATCCACCAGTTATGGAGTAACATTATTTTGCATTTGGACTTATGTTTCTCTCAACTGGATGAAGTTCAATATTCACTCTCTTTATGAACTGTGACACAAGGGCTGGTATTATTATAGGCTGTGTGTGTGATCATGGCAAAACGTGATGTGGTCTTGCAGACACCTACTGTACCACAGTGAGAACTACCACAGAGGTGGTTTAGAGGACTTTGGCAGGTGTGTATATGTCTGTCTGACTGTGCAAGATACAGTTACAAAACTTCACGGGTGTAGTTGAGATCAAAATGAAGGACAAGTTCTAAGATAAGTGGGGTCTGACCAGTGATGTAATAATATAGTAATGGCTTCAGAGTACTCATGGGTCAATAGCAAGCATCAACCTCTGGGACTGAAAAATGAAGCCAACACTGAAGTGCCAAGAACTGCAGTTCCTCTAATGACCACTAGAGTCTGGCTCCAACAGTGAGTCAGTCCCCATAGACTCCCATGTTAAAATGTCCAACTTTACAGCAGAAATAAACATGTTTACAGCCTGGAACAAAAACAGTTCTGGTCTCTAGAGCTGATTTCCTCCTTCATGACACCCTTTTATATAACTCACCTGTTTACATTTTATTAAGGCTTAAAGTTATGAATAAGTGAGGGCGTGGCCTCTTTGAATGACAGGTGGGTGAGCGTATGCTTGCCACAAACTGCTATGCACTGAAGTCTCAGCTCCACACGCCCCACTTCATTTTCCATTTTTGGATTAACCAGCAGTTCGGCAGAGTTTGGCACTGGCTAGATGGTGACGGTGGAGCAGCTCACTTGAGCTTCAGAAACCTGTGGATGCCTTCACAGAGGCTCCGCCATCTTCTATTGTTGATGGATGATCTCTGTTTTCATTTTCCACCAACTCCTAAGGGATAAACCTCTGGCTCTTCAGCTGCTAAATGCTCCACTATGTTCAGCAGCTTTTCACTAACTGGGTCTGTCTGCTGTTTGGTGCTGAGTAGGCAGTGGACAGTGGGCTACTGTTGCTTTCACACTGGAAACAGCTGCCTGCTGCAGCTGAGAACAAGGCTGTGAGAACAATGAAAATGAACCTAAACAGTAAATTGTGAGTCGGACAGCTAAGCGCTGAGTTGAAACTCATCATAAACCTCCATAAAGCCGAGGAGAGCTGCGGATTTGGGTGATAATTCTCCGTAGGCCCAGCACTATGAGCATTTAACAATGTCATATTGTTTATATATTGATTATAGAGGCTTTGAATGAAGCAGATCTGCTGTGTAGGCTTTGGAGTTGTTTCAAAGCACCTTTGACAAAGCTGCTGATTAACAGAAAGTAATGTAACCAGTAAGACAGCAAAAGCAGTTACTTAGTAGTTACATTACCCTTTAATCATAATTGGATATATTATAAGCAACTTACCGAACACTAGTGAAGCACACATGATTTTTGTAGTCTCAGGCAGCAGATGTTACAGCTTTAAATAGGATCAAATCTGGAAAAACACCTGAAGAGTCTGAACATCATTCAAATACACAAAAGTGGAGAAGAGGAAAAAGCTGCTCCTCAGCTTAGCACCAACAAGTACTACACGTCTCCTCATTATATCTAATGTGTTTCTCTGATCATAATTATGGGTAACTCATAGTCAGACTGCAGTCAAACCTGACAAAGTCTGATTTTTTTAATTGGTTGACTGAATTGTATTTTTTTTTGTATGATAATGTTCAGATTTTTAAGGTAGCTCCCAGCTATGACTGTAACTGTGTAAATGTGAAACAGAGTGTGCACGCTCAGCAAACCCTTCAACGCATAAATAAAGGTTGAATTACTTAATATAACCTGAGCTATTATTTCCTGCTCCTCTGAGACCAATTCATCTCATAGTGAAGTTTGTCCTGTGTAGTTATGTAACTGATCCTTGATCGGTTCTTAAAGAGCAACCTATTTTATGATCATCAGCTCTGGTGCTGGTGGCTGAGACCATTACCATATATTATTAATCTGACATTACTCAAACTAACATGATTTCCACGGTCATGTCTAAACAATTGTACTTTCTACCTCAGCTCTCAGCACAGTGCACCTGCAGCAGTTGTGGTGAAGGGCACCTTGGCAACATGTACTGTAGTTCATAGAGAACATGCAAAAACTGTTATCCATTGACCTCTTTATCTCAGACAGTAACAAACTGTCCCAAACATGTACTTGTATATTTAGTGTTGATCCATAAGAAGATATATTTGTGGTTTTAAGAACCAGAAACCAACTCAGTGTAGTTTGACATGTTCTTTCCCAGACACTCTAGTAACAACAGGTTGGCCTATCTTCTGATTGGCTGACTGTTTTCCGAGTGAATCAATAGAAATATAGCAGATTTCAGGTAATCACTCAGATGCTGTGTCCCAATTCGGGGGACACATCCTTTTGAGGCTGTAATTGAAGACAGATTGCGTCACGGTGGTGCGACTAGAATGTCCCATATTGTAGGCACCTTCAAACGCGGCTGAGAAATGTGGGCTTCTTTTCCTGGGCAACGAAAAGATCCAACAGGTGGATCCTTTGTGGCCCAACCTATCCCAAGATTCATTGCGTGCCGCTGATGAAAGCAAACAACACTGACAGAGAGTCTGAGGATTACACTATTAAATGTAAGTTTTGGATTTCAGATCATTTCACCAGCTAATGGTACAACTGTTAAAACTAAGGGCCTTAAAACCTGAAGTTTTAGTCAAAGAAGTTATGTGTTGTCAAGGTCGCTAGGTGACAAGAGCTGTGCTTTGCGACGCAACAGTAAAGGTGGGCACAGCTGGTGACGCAAAGCAATAATCATCTGTAGACCAGACTGTCTCATTTATTGTTCGGCCTGCATAGTCTACAACGGCTACGAAGAGCCACACCTTCATAGAGCATGTCCTCTGAAGAACACGGCCCCCAAATTGGGACACAGCTAGAGAAACCAAATCCTGCAAGGCTGGATGGTGGGTCCAGGTGGGCGGTGCTTGGGGCACGACTGAGGGCGATGACTGCTTTGTTAGAGAAGTCCTGACGGCTGGTTTTAAGGCTCAGTTTTCTGAATACAGTCTGTGTGTATTTCTCTGTGGACTGAGGCTCTGATACTTTCACAGTATTAATATAGAACCTAGACCTGCTTTATAATCAAACTACACATGGACAGAGACCTTTAGACTATATGGACCTTTAAAAAACAAACAAATAAAGAAATACTGATGAATCATTACGGGACTGAAAAGGAACCTGATGTCAGGAGAATCTGAGATTTACAGCAAGCTTACTGTGTGACATCTGTTTCCTGATACTTCGTATCCACTGAGATAAACCAATCCTGTGTTCATACAGAGATGTGATAGCCATGACAAAGCAGCTATGAGCTAAACGAAACACATTCCTGAGTCACTGTGAGTGCTGAGTCTGATTCTCATGAAACCTCACTAAATTAACATTTTTGAAATGGCTTTTTCATTTGACACCATACTCATGTTATCTGTGCAAGCAGGTGAGTATGAACCATAGTTTTATTGGTAGGTGACTATGCTGCGTGCAAAGGACACAATAATGAATGCATGTTTATTATTGTAACCACGATAACAAATCCAAAGCAAGATCTTTACTAAACCTATTAAAGTACTGTTTGTGCCAAAACCGTTCCACAACCTTAACTTTGTGATTATTATTGTTTCCATGACAACAAAGGTCTTGTATGCCTGCCATTTGTATACCTCTACGGGTGGTATTTTGTTACCATGATGACAAAGGTCTGGTACACCTGATGTTTGTATTATTATATTTGAGGGTAGGGACAAGCGATCTATATGTTGATTTATGTTGAAGGGCTTGTTTCATTCTGATATGCCAGTAAATTTATACTTGTTTGCAACTGCTGTTAACTGGATACCAGAAATAGCTGCAGAATGAGTCACAGTCACCACAAAGTTGTTTCTGTCTCGGCAGTTTAATGCAATCCCCACAATACATGCCTGAGCTCGTTACCTCCAAGGACAAAGCAGAGAGGGGTTCTGTGGGAAGAAAAACTTTCATTTAAATCGCATTAGTTGCAGAGGGGGACGGTAGACAAGAGCAATATTTTCCATGCAAGTGGCTAAAGGGGTGTAACAAATATGTGTGGTGCAATTAAAATGCCACTCACTTCAGTTTAATTGGTTCTAATTATTGCTGTGTGTCATGAGGTCAGTGAGGAAAGAAATCTTTTCAGGGGAGGGCAGCTCTCTCTCTTTTCTCTATTCTCAGTTTGTTTAAACCTGCAAGAACAAAAGAAGATGAGAGAGTAATTAATACTTTATCTTTCTACCTAGCTACTCTATCTATCTGGCCTGCGTATCTTCTATAGTGTGCCACCATCATGATGGTCTTTACAAATGTGATGTTATCTGCTCATTATATGAAATAAATAAATAAATAAATAAATCTGCTATCGGACAATCAGTGTCTCCCAAATTTCATCAATACTGCTTCTCGCTACAGTGGTTCTCAATTAGTTTTGGAGCAATTCTGTGATTAAATCCTACACGAGTGTGGTGGAAAACATCATTCATATCTGTTGTCTCATCCATCATGGGTTTCACTCTGAATTTTAGCCTGAGGTAAAGGTCTAAACGTGCTTTAAAAGGGAACTCCACCAATTGTACTGGCTGCAAGATATTGATAAAAGACGGAACTGCGCAAAATCGGAAAAATGTCCTCAAGTGATCAGTGAGCACTGGTTGGTGCTGAAGACTACAAGTTAAAAACTGAAAATAATCTGAGGTGTGGAGCTGGAAAGAAATAAACTCACCAGAACCGTCTCTGTTACAGGCTAGATTTGGTGCTACCAGAAAACAAAAACTAGAATCACCTTCTGGTGGTTGTCTGCCTCCTCCACTCAGACTTATTTCATGTTACATCCCTGTTTATCCAGAGTCATAGAAAATATGAACCATTTGTGTGAAATTTTGTCATAAGTGCTGTGTGAAGTCTTGAGTTATTGCTAAAAGGTGTTTTGTGGGGTCACAGTGACATTGACCTTTGACCTTGGACCACCAAAATCTAATCAGTTCATCCTTTGGTCCAAATGAACATTTGTGCCAAAGTTGAAGAAGTTCCTTCAAGGCATTACTGAGATATCATGTCCATGAGAATGGGACAGACGGACAACCCAAAAACAATATCTGGCTCTGGCTCTCACCGGCATAACCGCCAACGGTTCAAGTTGCATTGTGGGTAATGCAGGCATTGTGAGTCTGATGATCCTGGAAATTTAAAAATGTCCCCTGCTGCTAAAAATCACATGGTTGGGGCATTTTTGATGAAATGAGAAGGTATCTTGGGTCCTGGATGTAAAGTAAACACAGTAGAACAGATGAGCAACTGAAGTGGAAAAAATAAGGCTTTTAATAGGAAGTCAAAGGTACAAGGTTATACACCATTAAAATGTAACGAGAGAATCAAGCATCATATATATATATATATATATATATATATATATATATATATTATATATAATTATGCAAATGTGCATTTTAAAACAAAACATCAAGCTTCAAATTCTGTTGTATGTGCTGCTAAAGGCAGCATGAAGCTAAACCACTAGCTCTAATCTGAGTCATGTACTGGTCTTTTGTCCTTAGCAATGCCAGCTAATGCTAATATGTCTCAGTGCAGCAGATCATTACAGATTTTCTAATGATCTGTAATGATTTTGTAGCGTATTCCTGTTTATGTTATGTCCTACTCTAACTATGAGGATCTCACATTCACAACTCTTAAATGTAATGTGAAAAATTCTGCATAAATATTATTTGCAAACCATTTATTATGAAGGATGCTGAAATACACATTTATTTCATTTGAACAGTGTACCAAATTTCGCCTTCTACATTTTTAAAACGATAATTTAACACCTGGATTATTCATATGGGAAAATAGTGGATGAATTTATCGCAACAAAATAACATTTCTTTGCCATCTTGAATTTTCAAGTGGATCAAAAGAGTAATATCAAGGAGGATCTGTGCTAAGTTTAGCATTTGTATCCACATTTGAAATATTTCCCTGAGATATGCAGTTATCTGCTGCGCTAGTAGTGTTGTAGTATTTAGAGCACCAAGCAGATGAAGAAAGCTTGATTCCTCTGAAACAAAGTTGAAACGGTTGAGCATGCTTGACTTATTATGGAGCTTTCAACCACATTTCTTGGTCTTCCCTGGTCTGTCAAATAATACATTTGCAAAGAATGTAAAATAAAAAGATAAAAAAAAAAGATAAAAAATAAAAAATAAAAAAATAATGGCTTTATCATAATCTTGTCAGGTCATTCTATTATCCATGAGAGTCATTTTCTCTCCATATGATAGAAAACTTTAAAATAGTAAGCTACGTCCCAGCACAGTCAGTTGCTGGCAGTGTCTCACCAGCACCTGCACCGTGGCACAGTGTGTGCTGTACCTGCAGCTAAGCCTTCTTACATGCCCTGTGGCAGGAGTGGATCCCCAGTGCACGCTTCTGAAACAGAGAGATCAGTGACTCACAGAGGCGTACTCTATTTTTTGGAGGTGAGCCTCTGTCCACTTCCTTGGGCGCTCCCCTGTGCCAGAACATTACCCCCCAGCAATGATTCAGTCAAGCACCTGCTGATGAGCGCTGGGAAAAGACAGGAAACACTAACAAAATTTTAAAACACATGCGCACCCCTCATGACTACAACAAGTGTTTGTGTTCCTCTGCACTCTCTGTGTAATCAATCACATTCTGTTCCTCCCCAGCCCCCCAGCCCCCCAGCTCCTGCTCTTACTTCACTTGTCTCTACAATTCACCGGTTCTTGGCAAAATATAGAGGGAAAATTTCATGGCTGGTGGCAGCGTTGTGAAAATGTCACTCTGTGGGCTATAAATAAAGAAGTATGGGTTTGATTGTGGAAGCCATTTTTGACTGGGACTCCTGCTGCATTCTTACCTTTCTCTCTGATGTATTTTTTCAGACTGGACTGTGTCCACAATCATTCAGAAATGCCTCATATGCATTTTAAAAAGCACGGCTTTCTCATTCATTTTTACACATATACACACACACATGCCGTAACCCAAACACCTCCCGAATGTATCAATTTGTCTTCTACTTTCTGAGGCTATGTACAGCGCTTTCAATCATACCCTCAATCAATACAAGTTTTGACACACTAATAAAACAAAACAGGCCACTCTGGCGCCACTCCTTCCCTCTGAAGCTGAGTTCAAATGTTTAGCTGAGGGTTATATATTGCCCTGTGACAGTAGGAGGGAAACGCTTGTTAAAAAAAGTGAGATTTTTATGTAATCTTATAAATTCTTGCTTGGACTTGACAAAGGGACCTGATGATGTCATATCCTCTGGAGAGCCTTCATACAAAAGCAATGTTAGAGTCCACGCACTCACCAGATGATGGATTTATGTAAAGAGCCTTTTATGTGTGCACACTGTGGCAGAGGCATTCAAAGGAACCTGTTGGTGGCCTAAAGGCATGTGGAGGTAGGATTGAGGCTGTTTGAAGAGCTTTGTGTGGATACTTACAGTGATACTACAGTGTGTTTCAATGTCAGACATAAACCAGAGACAAACAAAGATTTGCAGGGTGTAGCTGCAAGATAATTGAGAAATATTCTCACATTTGTAAATCAAACAACTAGGAAGAAATTAACCTGAAGTACGACTGAAATGTACCAACACAAATAATCAGTCAATCAGTTACTTTATTTGTCCCAAAAGTGCAGATGTGTAAAAAAGGAAAGAGAAAGAAAACAATTTAAAACATGAATTATAAATATATAAATAAAAATATTTGCTTCCTAAATGGGTTTTTGTGCTCGAGTCACCTTTTCATCACAGTGTTAATTTGAGAGATGGCAGAGGGGATGAAAGTATGTTATTTTTGGCTAATTGGAGTCTAAAACAGAAGCTGTAGAAGATGGGGAGGCCACACTGAATGGACTCTTACTTTCTTGTTTGATAAAACAAAACAGGCAGTCTTCTCTGTTGAGTACCAGTTATTTTACTGATGACTTTTACCAACCTTTTTTTTAAAATGTGATTTTTGCATCCTGCATCTCAGGGTGGTCTGAAAAATGTAGTGGACCAAGATGATGTTCAGTCCTGCCCAGCAAGTCCTTTTATCTAACCTTTCCTGCAGTAAACATTTGTGACGAAGTGATTTTAAAGGTTCATACAGTCTAAAGGTCTCAGTCCATGTGTAGTTTGATTATAAAGCAGGTCTAGGTTCTATATTAATACTATGAAAGTATCAAAGCCTCAGTCCACAGAGAAATGCACACAGCCTGTATTCACAAACTGAGCCTTAAAACCAGCCGTCAGGACTTCTGTGACTTCTGTGACTACAAAGCAGTCACTGCTCGCAGCCACACCCCAAGCCCCGCCCACCTGGACCCACAATCCAACCTCGCAGGATTTGGTTTCTCTGAGTGTTTACCTGAAATCTGCCACATTTTTATTAGATCACTTAGTAAACAGTCAGCCAATCAGAAGAGAGGCTCAGAGAGAAGCCTGAGAGAAGAGATGTAAAACTTCATTGAGATGGTTTTTGGTTCTTAAAAACACAAATATATCTTCTTATGGATCAACACTTCAGATAAAACACAGGACAAGAGGAAAATATGGAGCTTTAAAACGTAGTTTGCATTTTTAATCACGGAAAGGGAGAAAAGAAGGTCTTTGAAGATCAATCACAAATACTCCTTTAGCCATCAAACTGAACTTGTTTGATTGACAGCTGCGTCCACAGGGGCACGAGACGTTGTACAAACACCTTTGCTGTGAACTGTATCTTACAGGCCAAGATGTGTTTTGTTAGCAGTAGAATTTATATCAAGACACCATCCAGCATGTAAAGTGATCAGTTTTTAAGGTCACAGTGAAGCATCTTTCAGAGCATCTTCAGCTAGGTATCTATCTATCTATTTGTGAGTGAACTAGAATATGTGGTTGATGAATGTGTAGCTGTATTGTAGACTTCCACCCTCACCTTTGATGTTAGATCAGGAGACAAGGAACAAAAGAGTAAAAATAACCTCGACCCGTTTTATGAAGGGCGGGGTTATTTTGTCTTGGCAGATTTATTTAATTGAGTGATAAATGTATGTATACGCGCATGAGTGCAGAATGAGTCATCAATAATACTTTTGTTTTACAGAAAAAGGCGATATATGGATTTTGATATAAAAACACAGAATAGAGAGAAATAGAAACTAAAGGATTAACACAGGTACAGAGGATTAAAACTTCAGTCTGTTCTTAGCGTCACAGCTAATAACATACTGTTGCTCTGTAGCCTGCACACTGATGTTAGCAGTGCACCTTTGTTTCAGAATATAGATATTTGATCCCGTTCATTGATCTCAGGTGGAATACAAGATTAGGCTTTGTTTGAAGATAAGACAGAGAAACTAAAGTGGGTTGTAGATGTATGTATGTGGCTCTCTGGCTGTTTCTCAGCATCACCAAGATAGACCGTAGATGGACGTAGCCTCTGTGACGTCACCCACAGGTTTCTGAAGAGCAGTTTTGAAGCTCAGAGTGAGCTGCTCCACCGTCACCATCCCAGCAGTGTCTGACTCTGCCCCTAACTCCCAGCTAATCCAAAAATGCAAAGAGGTGGAGTGTGTGCGGAGCTGACACTTTGGTGCGTGCTGGTTTAATAAATATGGCAATCATGTGTTACTGTTAGCATTGATAGCACAGCTGGGCATCTAGGGCATCCCAAGGATTGATTTGCTGGCTGATTAGCTAGTTAGCTAACCAGACAGGTATGGTGAGCAGACACCCTGCTTATTAGTGCCAGCATGAAAATAAAATTAAGCACAGACTCAATCAATTAAATGTACTTAATCAGACTTAGTCAATTAACCGCACAGCAAGTCATATTATTTGTCTAATATTTGCATGAAAATCCTCCAAAAGGCACAGACACAACAAAGACGGTTGAGAGGTCATGTTCACTGACTTGAATTAGCTGAGGAGACGCTGAGCAGGCAGCTAACGGCTTGACACCAAGTTGCTAGTCATCTGTGACGGTATCCACCTGTCATTTAAAGCGGCGACGCCTTCAACTTTAAGTCTTGTATGCAAACAAAATGTAAATAGGTGAGTTGTGTAAAAATTCACCCCT
Organism: Seriola dumerili; assembly: GCF_002260705.1. Classification (NCBI taxonomy): domain Eukaryota; kingdom Metazoa; phylum Chordata; class Actinopteri; order Carangiformes; family Carangidae; genus Seriola; species Seriola dumerili. The sequence goes on along the minus strand of NW_019174455.1, from coordinate 1,618,457 downwards.
CGTACAGTTGTCATGAAGGAGGAAATGTAGAGACCAAAATTGATTTTTGTACCAGGATGTAAACATATTTATTTCTGCTGTAAAGTTGGACATTTTAAAATTACATAACATAACATGAGTCCATGGAGATTGACTCACTGTTGGAGCCAGACTCTAGTGGTCATTAGAGGAACTGCAGTTTTTAGCACTAGGTGCTGCTAGCTCACCATCAGCTAATTGGAAATAAGTTGAAAATAAAATGATTTGATTGGAATTATTCAAACAATTTATCCGTCCACACAGACAGACAACCACCAGCACAGACAGAGACCAAAAATTAAAAATTTCTCTTTTTTTCTCTTCTTTTTTTTTTTACCTTCATGAGATGAATAAAAGGAAGTGAGGGGAGAGAGTGGGGGAGGACATGCAACAAACATCCCCAGACAGATGAAAACCGGGGACTGCAATTACATGCAGACACCCCTATTTCTCTATTTTAGATGCAGTATTTTTTTCCCCTAAAAAACAGAGCAAAGTACATGTAATTTACTGAGCATTTACTGCAGGCTGCAGCAGAAAAAAACATGCAATTTAATATCAGTTGGACTTCAAGTGTGTGTGTGTGTGTGTGTGTGTGTGTGTGTGTTATATAAATCCTTTGCTCTTGAGTGTCAGTCAGTCATTCCATAATCAGCCGTGGCAGTAATATCCCACCAGATATAAATCGGAAATTATCAGTAATAGATTAGTCTATACCACTTCTTCATGGCTGTTATTCATGCCAATATAGAGAAATTGAATCTCTAAACACCATATCATTATGTTTCACGCACTAGCCCTATACTTAGCTACTTTATCTTGGTTATCGGGCCTCTCCCGTCTGCCTCATTTTATCCCAGCTGGGACCTAGACACTGACAGTACAATTAGCCTTGGTGGCATTTCCCCAGAAGTACATTGATCTGCCAGCCAACATTGTTCCAACGCTGGCCTTCACTAGTGCTGGTTGGATTGGACAGGCAATTGGCAGATAACTTGACTGGCCAGTAACAGGCTAACAGGAAGTCTGGGATGAATAGGGTACATCAAAACCAAGTTGGTACAGAGTGTACAGTGTGTGTGTGAGTGTGTGTGTGAGTGAGATGTGCTCACATATAGAGGAGCCGGAATCTAGGATTAGAGCAATTTATGAATTATGCAAATACACTGAACTGAACAGACTGATTCCTGACAGAAATGAAAACGTCAGTATTTTTGTCGCAGTTAATATTTCAATTTCAAATGATATGAGGCAAAAATCTGCCAACTATTGAAAAAATCGTTTTTCAGCAATCCATCCATGCATCCATCCATCCATCCATCCATCTATCCTTCCTCCATCTATCCATCCACGCATCCATCCATCCATCTATCCATCTATCCATCCATCTATCCATCTATCCGTCTATCCATCTATCCATCTATCCATCCATCTATCCATCCATCCATCCATCTATCCATCCATCCATCTATCCATTCCCTCTCTTTCTCACACGTGATGTTACATTTATTTGTCCTCGAACTAATTATTTCCTCCATTCTTTCCTGCTATTTCCCATTAGCTCATGTCCACAGTCAGGCCTGTCTCAGTGCTTCCCAAACCCATCCGGTTTTATGAGAAGTCTACAGTGATTAGAATCAAATATGCACGGCCCAGCTGGCTGTGGGCCTGAGCTCGTAACCTTTGCCCATAACCTCCAAATGACGGCCCTTAAACTTGACCGTAAACACAGCGGTATAGCTTCTTGGTATAACCTGGGTAAAGGCAAACAAATTGCATTAACATATGCATACATAAAAAAATCTGCTTTGTGGTTGTTCTCAGGAGAAAATGCACTAACTGAGGCTTCATCCAGCTCTAACTTGCAATTACATGGACCATCTTGATTCAGATGGACTGTGTCAGGTGTACTGAACGCTGGTGACAGCGTACAAATCCCATGGTCTAAAAAACACAGCTCTTTAGACTCTCGCAGGGAGTATTCATGGACAGATCGCCTTTCATGACACTTTTACAATGTGAGGATACAGATGTCTGGCTGGCAAGGAAGAACAGGGAGTCTGCAGGGAGGACAGTTTGGACTAGACTCTTCACCCCTGACTTGTTCAAGGAATCCAGTCAGATTTCAATTTTTCCCAGAATTTTCATCTTTTGAAAATGTACAATGACTGAATCATACTCATTTAATACTTAGTTAGAGAGAGTGAGCAGTTATCAGTGCACATGCCTATTGATGAGCTGTAGCATGTACAGTACCTGTACCATACCATACTGTAATGCAGGGTTCAAATTCTTATTGAGACTTGGACCCCCTCAAGAGAGGTAAAAACAACAGTTCAGGGGGCTGAAGCATTTATACTACTACTACTACTATACTACAATATATTTCCCGTATTCACACCTGGATCTTGCACTATGATTACTGATATATTCTGTGAATCCAAATGTATAATTCAGGTAATTTAGACAGGGTAAAATTAGCTCCTGAATTGTTGCCTCTGTGTGGTTTCTGTTGTTGTTATGGTTACCCAGCAAGCTACCGTGGCAACCTGAAAAAGTTCAACCTTTACTGACTTAACCTTGGTGGCATACGTCCTGTTTGGTCCTCTCTTAAAACTACATTTGAATGAAATGATAGAGCTTATTAATGCAGTACAAAATAAACAGTAATGTGTCAGGGCACAGAGCGTCCAATCTAAATGAGTTTGGTTTTTGGATCATGGTTTTATTTGGATTTTGTCTGTTAACACTGTATTTTCCTTGACTTCCCTTAAATATGTTAAAACCTATTGTTCAACAGAATGTGTTGTTAATTTGCATGTACATATTATTAAGTCAAAAGCAGTAATTAGTGAACCGTGCACGCGTGTATGTAGTCTTTTTCCCCACAACACTTGTTTGGCTCCACAAAAGATTAATAAAAGTGTAATTTAAGTGCATACATATTTCACTCTAAAGACTACAGTCTAACAGAAAATAACATAATTTTCCATTGTATCACATTCAGGTAAAAGAAAAAAAGGCAGACTGAGGATGTGAACTGCTGCCAGGAGACAGCGGCATGACGAACTGACTTCAGAAGGAAGAGAAGAAGAAAAGAGGACGTTCATAAATCAAAGTTGATGGGGGTGTGTAAGGAGGGACCCCCCCCCCCCCCTTCCCCCGCACTCCCACACACTCCCACACACTCCCCCACCCACACGGCCTCTGTCCCCTTATATTACTTTAATTGCAGTCGTTTAATAATTCTGAAACTATTTTGCCCTGAGCGTGCACCACTCATAAATCCCCACTTCTGTACACACGCTTAAGCTACACTTAACATTCCTCCATGCTACTTAATCTTTCATCTTTTCATCCATCCCTCTCTGCCTCCTGTCTCCCCCCTCTCACCCTCCACCCTGTCTCTGTCTGTCTCTCCTCCCTCTTTTATCCTCCGAGTTGATGCCCTTTCAATCCATCTCCTTCCCTCTCTCTCTCTGTTTCCCACCCCGTCTGTCTTTTTTTCTTTAATTATCAGTTTTATCAGTCTGTCCCCAGCCTATTTGTTTGTCTTCTCAAGTCTTCCTCTCTAACTTTCTGGTGGAGCACATGCCCAGGAAGGAGTTTCTTAGGGGTAAGCATTCCTCTTGTTTCTCCCTGAGGTCATTAGTTTTAACCTGAGGGGAGGAAAAGTGCAGATTGCACCTTCACATTTTTTCCTCTGAGCATGTGTGTGTGAGAATGTGTGTTGAGTGGTTGAGTGCTCCGTGCCCCTAGCTGGAGCTGGCATACCTCTGCTTGCTTTGTGTGTGGGCTTTAAATGTGTGCAAAGGCAAGGCCAATGATTCCCTGGCCTTCCTTCCCCCCTCCTAAACCACAGGCAGAAGGCTGCCATGTAGCAGCTAATGACACCAACGGCCAGTCTGCATGGGCCTGAGCTCATTGACTCACACACTCACTAACCCTGTCTCATGGAAAAATATTCATATACTGTTGTTGGGCATTAGTGGGTAATGAATTATTGGACAATAGGTTAATATTAAAAAACATTAACATTAAATCATAATTAGTTCATATTAAAGTTATCCTTGGAAAAAGTTGAAAGACTTGTTGAAGGGTAGTTCTGCTGAGTAAACAGACATCACAATAAATAAATAAAATAAATAAAGCTTGGTTGCTATGTTAACGAAACCAATACATGTAGCCTACAATGACAAAGGTTCAACAGTCCTGTGTTTATAGCCGTGCTGTGCTATGCTCTGCTACATTAGGCCCACTCAACATTACCCAGTCCACGGGGAGACTGAGGGGATGCATTGTAAAGTCCAGTGAGCTGCAGGCCTCTGCTGCTTCCTGAGGTTAGCCGCTCGATGCTAATTTCATAGCTCCTGTTGCTTGTAAAAATCAGCTGGCAGACTTTGTGTCGTAGCCACTGGCACTAAATTAAACTTGAATTACCTCAGGCAGGCTGTCGTGTCTCTGCCGTCGAGAGGGAGTGCGGTGCAGCAGGCTGCTCTGAGCAGGCCTGCAGAGAAGAGAAAAGCTCTACCAGGTAGCAACAGTGCTACGTCGGTGTTGAGAGCTGTGCTGATCCCACAGCTGCGGTAAGAGAGTGTGTGTGGAGCACATCTGGAGGTTTTATAGACTTGGTGACATCCTGATTCACATGCCACACAGTGAACAGTGCCAACAGAAGCTGGTTGATAGGACCATGGGTGGCTTTCATATGCTGGTGTGAGAAGATGAATTATTCTAGGAACTGAGTCGAAATAGTCTCTTTTGTATGTGGAACAAAAGAACATGTGGTCTCACCTTCCATCTTTGATGGACTGAAGCCCAACACTGTGAATTAAAGTTTCAGAAGTGAAATGCCACCAAAATTCCAGTTTTTATTCCCACGTGGATCTGGACATGATGGACAATCTTTCCAAGACCTGAACCAAGTGTTTTGTCACCTTCACTTTGACACATGATGCATGAACCTGTGCTTTGGTACCCAATCATACACTCTAACCTTTTGATTGCCAGTAAACCCAAGAAGTAACTATGTTTCCTCTGCAACATACACTCACAGAGCACTTTATTAGGAACACCTGTACACCTGCTTATTTGTACAATTATCTAATCGGCCAATCGTGTGGCAGCAGTGCAACACATAAAATCAATGCAGATACAGGTGAGGGGCTTCCATCAATATTCATATCAAATGGGTGATTTTGACCGTGACGTGAATGTTGGCGTCAGATGCTGGTTTGAGTGTTTCTCCAACTGCTGATCTCCATGATTTTCACACACAACAGTCTCTGTGGAGGAAACAGCTTACTGATGAGAGAGGTCAGAGGTCAGAGGAAGATGGACAGACTGGTTGGAGCTGACAGAAAGGCTACGGTCACTCTGATACTCATTGTTTTAGAAGCTTCAGAGTGAACAACACGTCCAACCTACAACAGCAGAGACCACATCAGGTTCCACTTCCTGTCACCAAGACCAGAAACCTGAGGCTGCAGTGGACACAGACTCACCAACACTGGACAGGTGAAGACCTGGTCTGATGGATCCGGATTTGTGTCAGAGTTTGGCGTCAACAGCATGAGTTCATACAGGCTTTCAAATGTAAACTAAAATTTGTACACACACTATAAGTAACATAGAGTATGTGTGTGAATGATTCTGGTCAAAGTCAATAGAAATCTAGACAGGGCTGCAGATAGTGACATCCCTTCTTAAACACAGTAGCACTAAATCATGCATACAATTCCATCCTCACACTGTCCACATACATACAAGTGCACAAACTCCTATACTCTTGCTTAAACACACACACACATTCCTCACCTGTGTGTTAGAGATGGAGGGGGCTTTAACATGTTAATGTGGGAATGTCAACTCCATTAAGAAAATCAGTCGCTGCACTGATACCTCGCTCCCCAGAACATGGCACTTCTGGAGGCAAGCCAAGCTGCTTTTTGATCAGTCTGCACAAACATGACCGAACATGCATACATTACATTACATACGACCCCATTAAGAATATATGCATCTGCAGATGCAGCGCTGCCTAACAAGCAATTACACTGAGAGGCAGAAAGTTCAGAAACACATGTGTTTACATGTGTGCATATGTGTTTTTGCATTGTGATGTTTGCATTTCAGCATGTGTATGCTGCCATACAAGAGAATGACGTTAAAATACGTGACATACATGTAAATGTGTTTACATTCTCAGCTTCCCAGTTGTTTAACCCTTGTTTAACCCTATACTTTTTCTTTGTCATCCACTTTTATGGTGCTTTCTCTTGTTAGAGAGCAAGGCAAGCTCAAATACTCAGTCAACTCCAGGTGCTTTGCATAAGGCAAAAAAAAGTGCAAAACACAGTGAAGAGGAACGTATAATTAATCAAATTAGAATAAATTAAAACAACAGGCTGAAAGTGAACTTATCTTTAGTGCAGTTACAGAGGGGCAATAATGTTGCATAATGTATGACATTATTCCACAATGCTTTAGAAACATTGTTAACAATAATCAAGGATTATTGAAAAGAAAGCTGTTGAATGAGTTTTTAATAATTAATCATTTAAAATGACCCAAGGTTTAGAAAAGTATTAAAATAAAAATAAAATTTCTCAGTAAAACTTGCCAGTGAAATGTTACATGCTGTCTTGCTTGCAACTGCCATGTGTCCTGCCGGAGCGTCCTTGACTCACACTGGGAACTTCACTCACTGTGGTTAGGTCACTGTATTTTCTCTAATGTCACTGTCATCCCTGAATGTCGTCATGACAACATGGCCCCACAGCAGATTTTATGACAAGATTCACACAGTCTTTGGTAAACTGTAGCTTTTCTAAGCATAACTTAATAAATGACTGAGCAAAGTCCAGATCTTTCAAGAAAAATAAGGAATCTGAATGCATGCACTGCTCTAGGTTAGTATTAAAATGAAGGAAATTCAGATGCAGGTATCTCCTAAAATGATGTCTCTATAGAACTAAACTTCAACATTAAATATGTTTTGTACGAAACATAATTGTGGCCGGATTAGATTTTTTATTAACAAAATGAGGATCTGTTGTTCATTTACCTATCTGGAAAGTCATAAATACTTTGATACTGAACACATCAGTAAAACGTTCATGTACTTGTTTTCCACCAAAATATCTGATCTCGCAGAACAATGTTCACTTGTAGTGACTCCAGCTTTATTAAATTGTTTTGTGCTTATGTTCAGACTCTCACAGCTTTTGATTCAGTTTAGAGAACGATCCTGGTCTGGTTTAAGACAGATAAGCTTCACAGTAAATTCAGACACAACCTGTTTCCTTACATTTAACCATAACCTACATCTTTCACTGACCGTAACCAAAGAGCTTTTGTTGCTAGTATACATCTGCATATCTGCTATACTGGAGCAGTCAAGACCCACGGGTGAGCAAATACAGACAGACTTCACCACAAGATCGATTGTAACTCACTTAACTCTCAACCATTTTTCATAAAAATTTAGTTTGTTATAAACATGAGAAATTGAAGTTAATACTGGTTAGTTGATGGAATTAAATTCAGTTACTGGGGGCAGATCTAATCAGCTAAATTATATTATATTATATTAAAATTATTTATATTACATCAATTATAATGATACAATACTATAATATAGCTTATTAGATTCACCCTAGTGACTGAATTTATTTCAAACAAGTAACCAGGATCATGTTCAATTTCTATATATATAGACACCCTTGCTTTTTCAATAAGTGCAAAGCGTAGGCTGACAGATAAACTACATAAAAAAATACTTTTTTTTTAATGTTTCGTAAAGTGAACACACCTGGGGGTGGGGCCTGATCTTTGTATTTTCAAAATGCCAAGTTATTTGTTTTTAATTTGCCTTTTCTTCTGGTGTTGAAATAAGTCATGGCTTAGTCATGGCGAGGAGCATAATCCATATCGAGCTGAGTGGGAGTCTTCACTGAAGAGAGTCGATTCTGAAACTCCCCGTACAGACATGGTCACGGCCAGGTGGCGTTCAGCTGATAAGATAAGAATGACTGTCAGAGGTTTGTTGATGCTCAGTGATGATTCAGGAAACTGTCATCACACTCTTTTTTTTAAATGTTTTGTCTGGAAACTCCCTCCAGTCTTTTCTCTCTATTTCTAATTTATGCTTGTTAATGAAGTTGAAAATGCAGAGAGAATATATGATCTCCAGTGCACCAGTCATTTCCAGAAGGGTTTTATTCTTTCAACAGAACAAATTAGAGTGAAATTAAAAGCAATCAGGAAACAAACTTTGTTATAATACTGTGTGTAGGTGTGTGTACGCCCATGTATGTGAGGCTGAGTCGTATACTGCTGCTACAGTGACAGCCTCGGTGTGTCAACAAGATCTTCAGCCCACAAACTGACCTAACTCACCAAAACCTTACTTCCTCCTTCCTCCAAATTAGGCGCTATAAATAGAATATGAGTCTGCCTTATTTGGAAAAAAAAAAAAAAAAGAACTGGGACCACACCTATCCCTTCTCATCACTGTAGGAATGCAACAAGGACAGAAACAGTTTACTCTTTTAGAGGAAAGTTCTTTGGAAAACTTCACTGAATTTTAAATGTGTTGAGGTTTTACAGCCAAGTTCGACTCAAATCTAAAAATATATACAGTATTACTGAAGAGACCCACTTTGGCAAGAAAAAAGAGTAAGAGAGGGTGAAAAACAAAACAAAAGAAAAAACAAAGAAATTTCCTGTGAAATAAGTCTCCCCTGAAGTCGATGATTTGGTCTGTCCATCTTGGCTCTAAGAGCCCAGTCCTGCTGACATCTGTTAAAAAAGCTTCACCTCGCTCCTGACTGTGAGGAAAAGCACCCTGACTTGGAGTGCCATTTATCGTAAATGTGTGGTGCTTGCATTAAGCCTTCACCTATGGAGAAAAGTGTCAAGAATGGATGAATAAGTCACAGTACTCGTACTCAAAGCCCTCCTTCTGCACCTCTGTGTGGAACAGTGCATTTAGTTCACACCTTGAACTAAATACACCTCCACCATTATTCTCTCAAGTAGTGGAGATGAAAAGAAAAGGAAAAATGGACATGGGAGCTGGATGGTGCTGTGAACCATAGCTCTCTCGCTGTGCTTAAGTATTCATCCATCGGAAGTGGAGGTAAAATGGCTCCACCATTCAACACCCGCACCCAAAGCTTCTTTGTCCTCCATATTTTTCACACTTTTTGCCTTAACAGAAAGTATTCCATTAAAGTCATCCTGTAAGAATTTTGGTCTTTTACACTGTCCATCCACAACAGCCCTTACTTCTCTCTCCTGCTGGAGCCCTATCATTACATAGTTCCAGATACTGCTCACAAAGTGCTTTAGCGTAGCTGGATACAAGAGGAGAGGCAGGGCAGCAACTTTACTCCACTCAGAGAGAGAGGATATGTAAGGTCTGCACTAAAATCACACTGATGATTACAGTAAACTTAGCTTCATGCATATGCTCTCTGAAATGAATCCTTCACATTGATGGCAAAGTGAAACAGGCAATGCACAGAAAACAAGCCCAGTTTATTTCTAAAGCAAAGTGCTTCATATTAGACAAACAAAAAAGAAAAAAAACATTACATCAAGGTCTACAGGAAAAACAAGAAGGCTGAATAAAATAGAACAGATACATTAACAGAAAATTACCATGTAGCAGTAACAGCCACAGTGAAGTGTAAGATATGAATAATAGTTTAAATTCAATTTAATAAAAGTGGCAAACAAAAGAAACATTTGAAAACTAAATGTTGAATTTAGTTTTGAGCCTGGGTGCAGTGAGCAGTCTTTCTGAGATATAAATCATCTCATTCTTAGAACATTTAAAGATGACATATTGGCTGATTTTGTAATTGTAATAATCTAGATTTGTAGATTCTAGATTCATTTTAATAAATATGCTAATAAGACACGCTTTACAAAGAGTTCACAAGTGGTAAGTGATAACTAATGACTTAATTAATGGTTAATGTATTGTTTATAAATGCTTTATAGAGAAGTTACGTTTAGGTTGCTCTCTTGCTGCTTAGTTATTACCAGCCCTGCAGTGAATCCTACCTTCATGTTGTAAATGTCAGTTTTTGTTGGAAGTGTTGCAGGGAGCATGCGTGTGATCAGCTGTCTGATTCTGGAGGACAGGGTTTGTGGTTTGTGTGTGTTATTTAGATCCTCCCTCACTGATAAACAGGGTGGCAGGACTCTATCCCAAAAAAACTGGCAGGTGAGTGTGAACAGCTTGAACTCACAATGTGAATGCATGATTAAATACCAGTCATGATCATCATATTTGCATTAGTGAATGATTTATCCATTAACGAACCCGTGAGTTATAAGAAACCCTTTCTGCAGTGTGACTTATAAGAAAGTGGTGTATTAGACAGTGATATTACATGGTGTGCTAAAACCTAGTAAAGTGAATGAGTTGAAAAAGTAAATAAAAATCAGATGAAAACAAGATAAAAAACTATCTCCAAAGACCAACTTCTAAAAGCAGAGGGAAGACAAACAAATAAAAAAGAGAGTTCCAGGGGTGAGGGAGTGAGAACTGCCTTAATGGTCCCATTTCCTTATCTTGTCATCTATCTGAACTTTTTAAGTGTTAGCAGTTGTATCCTTTTCTCTCTGCACCTCAGAGTCAGTCAGACAGTACGTGTCAGCAGAGCGTCGAGAGCCGGGATCCTGTGTTCCCGTCTAACAGATGGGGGAATAGATAAAACAGCATTACTACCCCCTCATTCACACACACACACATGTTTGTACAGCTATATTTGCGGGGACCCATCATTGACATAATGCACTCCCTAGCCCCTCACCCTGAACCTTAAACCAAGTATTAACCCTCAAACAGCCCTTTAAACGTGCAGGATCCAGCACCATGGGCCCCAAAGCAATAGTGGACTCCCAGGTTTGAGTCCCCACAAATATAGTAAAACAAGAAAACACATACAGACCTCTCAGCTCCCTTACAACCCCCCCACCTCCCCCTGCCTCAGAATTTATGCATGTGGCAGCATGGGAAACAGAACTAGTCTGTGTGTTTGTGTGTGTGTGTGTGTGTGTGTGTGTGTGTGTGTGTGTGTGTGTGTGTGTGTGTGTGTGTGTGTGTGTGTGTGTTAGTGTGTGTGTTTGTGATTGTGTGTGTGTGTGTGTGTGTGTGTATGAGTACAAGTTTCAGGTTTTGTCCCAGTGGGATTTCACAGTAAATATTAAGGTCTGTTTGAGCAGAATTATTACTCAGAGACATCATGTAATTAATGAATTTCCCAAGTTTAAATTCTCGGGGGGGAATGAAATTTGCTGAAAACACTTGTGCGTCAGAATAAAAATAAGGAGTCAGGATTTTACAAATTGTTACTTTCTGATTTAGCAAAGCAAAGCTGTTTGCACTAAAAGTTCCAGCTCTTCAATGGAACCCTGACCTGCATCAGCACATCAAGAGATAAATAACCAAATGATTTCTCTGATGATAGAATAAAAAGATTAAACCACTATTAGCAGGAGGCGTCTTACTTTATTAGGCTTTAGTGAATTGTTTGTTCTGGTTCAAAATCGCTTATATTTGCAATTATTAGACATTAAACAAACCGTGAAAATGTGTGTCAGATGAAAACAAACTGAGTTAATCCTGCACCTTTTTGTCTTGGCACTAGGATCATTCATCCAATGGCTAAAGTGATGTCCCAAAAAAGTGTAATTTATTGGGGCACCATTCCTGTCATAAATATTTACATAAGAGAGAGAGGGAACGGGAGATATTCCTCCCACCCCTACACCATCCATCCATCCCAACTTGCCCTTTCCAGCCCCTACATCCATCCCTACCGTTACCCCTGGCAGCTTGGGAGCAAAAGGTCACCAGCGTTTTGTACAGGATTGAGAGTAGAGTGTAGGGGGGTGGGGTGGGGTTGTGCATTCTGTTGTGACCTATAGACAATAGCAGTTAAGAGTATATTTTATGACAGAATTAGGAAATCAACCTAACATCTAAAAGTTCATAAAATCCATGTGCAGCTCTCAGCGTGAGCAGCCATTGATGCTGGGGGGGGGGGCACATTAAAACATCTATTTTTGCTCATTTCTGGGGACAGTCAAACACCACTGTTCTCCTCCTCAACCAAGCAGTGAAACTAAACATGACATAAGGTGAAACTTTATAATCAGGCAACACCCAGTCATTTAGGCCCCGATGAGCATACAGTGTGTAAACAGATCAGATCAGATCAAGAATCTTTCAAGACTATATCCACGTACTGATTGACCTCACAGCTCCAGTGTCCATGAACATTCACTGCTTATTGTCAGAAAGAAAATGGAGACTTGAAATGTCCAAGGTGTTTGATAAGATGCCTCCGCAGTGAAACAGCAGAGGCACAAAACACCCCTGGAGCAGTTGAGAATAGAAATCAAGAAAATGATTTTACTTTTGTACCGTTTTTTGTGAAATTGCCTCATGAACTCAAAACTACGACAGAGTATTAGGACACATTCAGGACAAATATCTGAAATTTTGAGATTGAAATCATAATATTATGAGAATAAAGTGGTAATTGTAGGTTCTGTGTCTTAGAGGGAAATATCAGAAGCTTTAAGAAGAGGAACGTCCTGTGAAGTTCTACTTTAGCAGAGGTTTCACTAATAAGGAGACACTTCATCTTTTGGCTCATCATCATCATCATCATCATCATCATCATCATCATCATCATCATCATCATCAGTATCAGGACATTGAAAAGATTGTGAAGAAATTTTTAAATTTTTAATTCTCGTAATATCAAGACTTTTTTTCATAAAATTACAACTTTATTCCCGTAATATTATGACATTTTTTCTTGAAATATTATGATTTTATTCTCAAAATTACAACTTTATTCTTCTGATATTATGACTTTATTCTATTTTTTTTTTCTCAATGTGGCCCTAATACTCCATCAAATTAAACAAATGGCTGTCAAGTTGAATTCACATGACCATGAAATCCCCCTGAGGCCTAAATATTTTTCTTAAAGCTTCACTAATCAGTATTTTTGTATTAACAGTGGATCATATGACTATGTGACTAAGGTATCACACTAACTGTGCCAAAGTTTTAGGCACGTTGGATTAATTCTGCAGCAGGACGACGAGAACAAAGATAAAACCAGAATCATAAAGAACCAAAAAGGAGTCCTGAAACAGATGGTCAGGCCCTCACAGAGACCTGATCTCAATAGAACTGGGATTATATGAAGGGACAGAAGAAACTGAAACAGCTTGAATCCACAAAAGAACTGTGTCAAGTTCTCCTAGGTTCTCAGAGATGTAATTCTACTGTAAAGTATAATCATTGTGTTTATGTTCAGTCATTCATACATCACAGTGAGCAGACAGTTCACAGTGTCATCGCTGTTCTACGTGTCTGTTACAGAAAACGAGAAAGCTACTGAGACATGTCTTTAACTTCTTTAATGTTGCCTTCTCACACCTTCTCACATAACTACTCACGTCAGAGACATACAGGGGAAATCACAAGCAGCCAATCACTGCCATTTGCGTTCCCTGCATGGTTTCTCCATCTACGTCGTAGCCCCAATGTGTAATTACAGCTAAACCATGGCTTACAGCAAAACCTCGGAGCCTACACACATAGCTGCCATAGAGTAAAGTAAGTGTGCGTAAATCCATCTTAACCATGCTTATCAACCTGGTTTCCAATAGCAACAGTTCAGCTGTTCTCAGCAAAAAGATCTGATAAGACCACTAGCTATGCAGCAACAAACAGCTGACAGATGACGTTAGCAACTAACTGGTGAACACAGTGGAGCATTTGGCAGCTAAAGAGACAAGGCAAGTGCCAGTTTTCTGTCTGCTGATGTGAAGATAGGAATCTGTTGGCTAAAAAATTTATTACAACAACCGGTTCCCAGTGTCACTGTTGTGTTCACCAGCTGTTCTGCTGTCCTTAACTGACCAAAAAGATCTATTGATGCTTCTTTAGGAGTTGACACACCACACCAGAGCTAAAGGTCAAGCTGGAATTTACATTTGTCAGGAAGCCAGAAACACAAAAGTAACATTACCCACAAGATCATGGCATGAATATGGTGTGATCTTACATGACCTTTGATCTTTCTTGGGTCTTGTTCCTTCTGTCATCTCTAGTTTCTGCTCACAATACAACATACATCAAAACAGATGTTGGTACAATATTGGGCACACACTTCATTTATTCTGTGTTCTTGCAAAGAATAACTGTAACATAGATGTTTGTAGTCAGTGCTGTCTGTCCCCAGTCATTGCATCAGTGTGTCATCAAGATTCAAGCTACACTGTCCCTTCATTGATTGCTCCACTGAAGCAGTTCATTTCTTAAGCCTGCTACTGAGTGCTTGAGGATGCATAGGATGATACGCACAATCACAAAACAAGTGCTCCGCATGCAACATCACTTCATCCACTGATTACTTTCATTACAGGGGAGTAATTAGCACCTGAAGAGGAAACGGTAGGTTCAGAGATGCAATCCCCAGGTGACAGCTGATAGAGGTGATTTATTCTAACCCTGTTGAGATTAAACTAAGAATTCTCACAGGGGAGGAACTTCTTTAACAAGCTGACACAAATGTAAAAACACAGAATTACATGTCCAGAACAATGTGAGGATTATTGACATGATGGTTCAATGTCTTTATTGCTGCAGTGCTGCTGTGTTGATGTGTAAGATGTGCTGATTTTAACTACAGGGCCAGAAACTGTGATTCTCATCAGCCAACCGCACATGCAGTTAAAACTAAATTCAAGAGAATATGATGAGGTTAACACTGTCCTACCTTCAGTGAATTACAACTTTTACCAAAGTGCTCATTGACCAGTTGATTTTCCTGGGAGCCAAACTGTGAGCTTTATAATTAAATTAAACAAAATGATCATGTTTTATCAATAAAGGGTTAGGTTGGGGTTAAAATAAAGGGTTAGGTGAGGTAAGGTTAGTTAGGTTAGAATAGACTAAGTTAGATAGGTTAGGTTAGAATAGAATAGAATAGAATATAATAGAATAGAATAGAATAGAATAGAATAGAATAGAATAGAATAGAATAGGTTTGGTTAGGCTAGGTTAGGTTAGAATAGAATAGGTTAGATTAGGTTAGGTTAGATTGGATTAGGTTAGGTTAGATAGGTTAGAATAGACTTGGTTAGATTCGGTTAGGTTAGGTTAGGTTAGGTTTGGTTTGGTTTGGTTAGGTTAGGTTACCTTTCATGTATGTTGAGTTTTCAAATACAGATATTACAAACAACAAACTGACATGTCCATTAAAAATACAACTTTTAATGTGATTAAGAAAGAGTCTGTAACAGGTGACATTAATTAGGCTCATCAATATTGTCCTCTTGCAGCACTGAATGTAATAAGGATTTCACTAAAATGTGATTAGGAGCTGAAATTTTGTGGCACAACAGTAGCGACATGATTAATTATTCATCATTAATTATCAATGACACAGAAACAGGATCAGTCAGTTCTGACTTTCTGTACTTTTGGACTTTACTTTTACACTCCAGACAGGTGACCTGTCCCAGTTTAGAGGCTACAGTCACATCATTTTTTACATAGCAGCCGTCCTCAGGTTGAGTCCTGAGCTCCATCAGAGATTGGGACACTTGGGACACTTTTAGTTCACTGTAAATCTGTGTACTCCCGGATGCATTCCCATATAGAATGCAACGTCTCTAATCATTTAAGTGAATAGCAAAATATGGCAGCAAGTAGTACGAATGAAAACACATTTTATTTTATTACACATATATAAAACAATTTTACCAGAAAAAAAAATCCAAAGACTTAATTGGGGGGCTCATCTATGGTATATTGTACAGAGCATTAGGATTAATACATCCATGTTTCAGTATGTTATTATGAATTAAATCATCAGTCAGAAAGTGTGTAATATGATAAAACTAACTTTCTGTTAGAATATGATTATGACAGATGTTAGCCAGAAGCCATTTCATAATCTCCACCTGTTTCTGTCTCTCATATGTTGGTGCTGCTGGGGGAATGACAGGTCTGAACTTCAAAGCTTATCCCTGCTGAGGTTCTGTTTGAACGGAGGTTCAGCTTTTCAGCCAACACTGATGAAGAAAAAAATAGAAGAATAGAAATAGAAAAAATGTACAACTCCGTAACAACATGTGAATGAAGATAATGTGAAATGATTGAGAGCTCCAGCTGGATATCTTATTTACCAGATCCAAGAACCAAAGAAGAAACAGTCAGCATCACTGTAGGACTCTGGTGGATGACAACATAATGACAATATGGTTAAATGATGTTATAGCTACTGATACGTAGCAGAAGGAACTCAGACTGCAACACTGTTACATCTCAGATGGTCATTTACTGGAACACAGTTCACAGAGATAAGGCAACATTTCAACAGAAAAACATGACCACAATTTCCAAAGGTCAAAGATGGTAGAAATGTCACATACTGCAGCCTCCACTTGTCACTTGATCTAGCCTTTTATTTTCCCAGGGTTCAGGTCATGACAGAAAAACACTGACCATGGGACATGATATACAATCCCACTACTGTTTATCAAGCCTGGTAGAACAAATATCCAGTGCAAATGTAAATGTAAACATCAACAGCGACACAGTGAGTGGATGTCAGGACTGTGTGCTCTGAACAGGGAGGGAATGTGAGTGAGAGAAGCATGTGAAGCGAGTCACGTTTCACTTTCAATAAATATACACTCACACACAGGTACAGTGCAGTCCACAGGTCCTGTGTGATGATGGAGAATCTTCCAGTAGAACAACCATCACTGCAGCTCTCCACTGATCTGGGCTTTATGTCAGAGTCCAGACACAGCCTCTCCTCAGTGACAGTTTGTAAAGAAGCAGCTAAAGAACTCTGAGACCAACTGATGAGACCAAGACTGAACTGTTTGGTCTCAGTTCTCAGAGTCATGGTCTGGAGGAAACCAGGCTCCACTGGAACAGAAAAAAGTACAAATATAACCTTAATAAAGACCTGGTCCAGAGCACAGGACCTCAGGCTGGGCTGAAGGTTCATCTTCCAACAGGACAATGTTCCTCAGCACACAGCCAAGACAACACAGGAGTGGATTAGGGACAACTGTCCTTGAGTGGCCCAGCCAGAGGTCTTCCTGAACCACATCTGGAGAGACCTGAGAATGTCTGTCCACTGACAGTTCCCATCCATCCTGACATGGCAGAAGATCCCCAAATCCAGATGTGCAAAGCTTGTCTCATCAGACCCAAGAAGACTTGAGATCGAGGATAGAGGATAGAGCAATGATGGGAAAAAAGAATTTAAAGAAGAATTTAAACTGTTTTGGCAAAAAAAAAAAAAAAACTGCAACATAACAAAATGTGAATCAAGTGAAGGAGTCTGAACACTTTCTGAATGCACTGTATATCGACACACACATGCATGTGCAGAATATACGCTACACTGGGCTCAATCTGGAAAATGCATAGCCTCAGCAAACATGAGACAACATGCAACCTACCCCAAGGCAATATGGGTAGACCAGTTTGACGTCTGACTTGGGGTTTGCAGTGCACATCCTCAACAAGCACACTCACAGATGTATGAGGAGGGTAGGTGTAATGCTCAGGCACTGTGGGAGGGACAGTGTGACAGATTTGTCTTGTCATCATTCTGTCACAGTCACCCCCAGTGAAGGAGTGAGAACAGGAGGAGTAGGAGGAGAGGAATGTGGAGGTTAAAAAAAAGTGGCAGCTTATTTTCTTTAAAAAAAAAGCGCATGGAGAAGGAGTGCACGTTACGTTTTCATTCACTGAACAGTTTTCAGCATTATCTAATTTACGTCATGGTACATTTCTCAGGGGTTTACCTGAGGCCACGCAGGATGTGGCCCATTCACAACTCATGTGATTTTGTGAGTCACTGACGACAGAAGCTTGATTTGCTCACCATTAGTCCATTTAGCTATCTCAGTCACCTCCCTGACCAAGGCAGGGTTACTCAGTTTGGCTGGTCGGTCAACTGCAAGAGTCACTGTGGGAACACATGAAGCCTTATAAATGGTTTTACACCCTGGTCCTGGTCCTGGTCCTGGTCTCTGCGTCACCACAGTTTTATCACAGAGGTCTGCCTGGTTCTTGGGACTTCATGGCATGGTTTTTGTCCTGACCTGCAGAGTGAATTGTGGGATCTTTATATACAAGTGCCTTTCAAGTTCTAGATACCGCTCAAAGATAATTAAAGCAAAAGATGTAGACCACTAAAAGCACTTTACACCACAAGCCACAGAGGCAAGATTAGATTTTATCCCTTTTTTTCTTCTCTGGCCCACTATATTGTCATCAGACTGGATTCAATCATCCCTCAGCGTCCTAATGACTAGGCGGGGCCCTTCAGCGCTGTATCTTGGCAGGTGACTGCTGCTCTGATGTAGGTTTGCTCTTCTCTTCCTGGAATCTGGCTCTGTGCTGGCTGGCGTGTCCGTGGTTTGGCGTGACTGAGGTGTCCGTGTGTCTCTGCATGATCTGGCTTCCCAACGATTGTTCGGTATGCATTTGGTTTTCATAGTCTCCATGCTTCCTTGGTGGTAGTGGCATTATATCAGCCTCTGCTCCAGTGCTTTGCAGCATAGCTGACTAGTCCCCTGGCTGCAGATCCAGAGTAAGTGTCCTGCTTCAGGCCTCCAGGCCTGCAGCTTTTGTTGAGCTGGCACAATTTTATCTTAATTGTAGGTGGCTTCTATCTGACCTCTGACTAAACATGACCTCTGACCTCTGGTATATAAATGTGGGTTGACGTTGTATTTAATTCAGGTGTAATTCTCAACCACTTTAGCCCCCAGTCCTGCTCCTTGTATCCTCTGGTTTCAGTAGCAAGTTAATGGGCCTATGGGGGATTGTGCAATATTTGACCAGCAGCGTCTTATCGACCACACATTCACACACAGATGATACATCAGGCAATTTGGGCTTCAGTGCTCAAGGACACATCTAAATACAGACTGGAGGAGCTGGGAATCAAACTACCAACATTCTGATTAGTGGACTAATGAGAGTAGACTGATTGGCAAAAAAACAAATTGATCCATTTTAAATTTACAACCCAACAAAGTGAAGCAAGTGAATTAAGTGGGTGAAGCTACTTTGTTTAACCATTTCCATTACCATCATCAACTGACTGGTAAAAGATACGGTCATATTCTACAAACATGTATATTTTATTCTGATCTTGCTCCCACTTACACTCTTGCCAGTTCATTAGGTACACCTAGTTCAAACTAATGCAGTCACTTATTTTCATGGAGGTTATATCGTCACAAAAGCAATGACGTCTTTTACAAGTTGCATGTAGTTGCCAAGTGTCCAGGACCATTTGAACTGAAAGAGTCTGACTTTGTGCAGCTTTTTTTTTTTAATAAAAACTGGAGCCTTGAAAGTCACTCAGCATATAAACATAAACACAATAAAACCAATGTTGACCCGTCCAGATGGCCAGTCATCTGCTGACATTTGGAGTATGGTAATTCTCTTGTGTTTTGATGCATTTAGGCAAGGAAGTTTATTTCTGACCTTGGGATCAGTATGTGTGGAAAATACTTGCAACTTAAGCTCCACTAGAGATTATTTCAGACAGAAGTAGCTAAGGTGTCTGATGAACTGAAAAAGCTAGCAGTTTTGAGGTAGCCTGAAAATCAACCAGTGTTCATGAAATTGTTTTATTTTATAGGAATGTACTTTGAATTCGCTTATATGTCACTCTGGATAAAAGTTAAGTAATGTAACGTATAGGAACTATTTGTGAGTTTGAAGAAACGTTGTCAGTTCAGCATCAAACTTCATTCCTTTACTCACCAACAGCTGTCTCCAGAGGTGGAGAAAACAACCAATGTTAACTCTTGTCTCTATCAGGTTTTTTCTTCTACTATATATACTATATATAATATATAACAGTGACTCACTGTAGCCTCCAATCTATCCTGAAGACATGACGCTGCTCGGAGGACGTATTACGACCCCTTGTATTAAAAAGACAACGATGGCCAAAGTGACAATCACCACCACCTGCTCCTGACAAGAAACCACGTTCAGCAGCAGAGAAAACGTACAAATAACCCCTAATAAATAGTACTTGAACATTTTTGGAACTTGCTTTGCTTTCATTTTATATGAGAAGATCAACACCACCCACCATACATGCTAAATACGAAGCTATGTGAGCAGATGGCTTGCAAACTAAGCAAAAAGGCTTGAAACAGGCACCAACAAGTAGCTTGGTTCTTTCCAAAACTGTAACTTCTTGACGCATTATTGCTGAGGTTGCCAGTTAAACCACAATGTGTCATCTTTACACCGCAGTGTTAATTAGTGAGCTTTGAAGGTGCAGCCAGGCAGATTTAGTTCTCTTCAGACAGAGGCAGGCTAACTGTTTTTATGCTAATGTAACCCTTACTTCTTGGTTGGTAGTGTTCTCCAGTCTCTCTGGGCTGTGGGCGACAAACGGCTACATTTTTCTTTTTCTTCTTCTACTGTCTTCTATAATCACCAGCAACACAACAGGACAGTTGACTCAACTTTATCCTGCCCTCTTAGCAGGACATGTGCAACTCATAGACTGTCACATTCACACCTGTCCCCCTGCAAACAATGGAAGGTGGGAACCAAAAGTGCTACACACTAAAGGGGTTATAAATAACCAACTTAAATGATACACTTACAAATTACATATGAAATAATTAAGTACTAAAACTGATAATGAAATCATATAATAAACTCAATGAAGTGATATTACTTATTAATATAAAAAACTGCGACGTTTTATTTGTCATTATTTTTCAGTTTCTGAAAGGTAGAAAACATTCTCATTCTAAATCCTGTTTGGAATGATTGTTTTTCCAACCAAGAAACAGTTGTTAGAGAACACAACAACAACAACAACAACAACAACAACAACAACAACAACAACAACTACAACAGCAACAACAACAACACACCTTTTGCGCATAGAAAAAAACTGCAAATGTGGGCAGTCACTCACTGATCTGGAACCAGGCTAATTTCATTTCAGATAGAAGTCACAGTAAAGTTTTATTTCCCTGCACACTCCCACTCCGACTCCCATTCAGCACTCAGCTGTCAGCCGTTTATTGTCTTGACAATTCCGCCAAAATCATCAGTGTTTAATAATCGAAACATAAATGCTTTACTCAAGCTGTGTGACCAGCAACAATTTATGATTACACCGTGAAAGAGAGGGGTTGATCACCATCGGTCCACACAGGGTGGACAATTCAGAGATAATAAAACAAATGTTCAACCCATGGAGGTGCCCAATCATCTGATGACCCTTTGAGTCTAAACTAGTCCTAATGTGTTTCTGCAAACACAAAACAACAAAAAGACAAAAGATGTCCAAGTCAAAACTAGTGGTAGATAATTGAAGTAATTAGAAGCAACTTGTAGGGCACAGCACTTTGCACAGTCCTCAAAGATAAGAGCTAGACAGAGAATTAGGAATGGGTAAAGACAACAGTATTGATCATCATGTTCTTTTTCTTTTTTTTCCAACACTGCCCTGCCATCACTTTCTTGGCCTGTCCAATAGTAACAGCGTAATCACAGCTTTCACTCAGGCACTCTGCAAGCAATGGCCATGTCTGCCAATACAGTACATAGCCAGAGTGGGCAGGTTAATGGAATAGGGGTCAAATTGGCCTCCAATTCAGAAGTATGGCCTCCAAGTTTTTTTATATAGACACAGATGGATGCACACGTTTTGAAACTCACTTTCAAGTTTCTCTCACTTTGACCTTCAACTCTTTGGGTGTGATGTGATGCTTGTGCAGTCGTAGCTCCTACAGTGCTGCTTTGCTATTGTGTCCATGTGCACTGCATGACAAAGTGGGATTGTGCAGATATACACATCCTGTAAGGGCCGTCATTCTCCTACACCTCCAACACATACAATGCCCTGAATTCCTTCATGAGACTCTAATCTTTATCTTCTTCTTGAATTGTATTAATTGTTGATACTCTACCAGAAGGGAGAGAAAAAAAATCCAGGGTCTTGTTTGTTTAACATTAAACACTTTTCCTGCTTTAAGGCCACGGTGAAGTACTATGTCAGTCCTTGACCCACTAAAAGCACTTGTGAATTTAGATCCTGTCATAGTTGTACAATTGCTACAGGACTGATTTGACAGGAATCCAATCAGTCCAAGACCTAATAAAGGGCAACTTGACACTGAATTTTAACTTGAACACACCCTGTCACATAAATGAAAAGAAGCAGTAGATTAGATACAAGGCTGGTTTATCAACTGGGCAAAGCAGGCAACCACACCAGGGCACCTAAAGCCTCAGGTTCAATACATGTCAGTTGGGTTTGGGTAATTTTTTTCTACGTAAACCTCCAATAACAGATTTTTTTGCCACTTGGTGGAAGTGGAAACAAGTTGTAAACACAATAGTGACATGTTTTACGTTGATCTTTACACATTGAGTATTATGGAGCATTTTTTACATTAATTTAGGGTCATGTTGTCTGGCCACCTGATGAATGTAAGTCCAGTATTCACTCTCTTTTAGCTCTGTTTTTGGTCCCTACCAACCCCGGGGGTCTTCTTTTTTCTTCTGCTGTGACCGGAGACGAACAGTAAACACTAAAGCTGTGGGCTGTACAGCTGAACGATGAGCTGAAACTCACAAGGAGCTGCAGATTCTCAGCTCATTACTACAAGCGACGCCTTTCACACTGTCACATCGTGTTCACATTGTCAGTTGATAGATTGTTTTTATGAAAATGTTGATTATAGCTGCTGTGTCAAATCCAATCTTAAGAGCTTATTAGTTAATACTGTGCACACATGCTACATTCTCCAAAATGAATTTGTCTTTAATCAAATTGCCACAAACCAAAACAAATTAATTATTATTCCAATATTAGGAGTAGTGGTTCCCATGATGAGTAACTGATCTACTGGGAACATGGAGGTGCCTGGACACATAAGTAAGTGGGAGGTTAGTCATGGTCCAACAGCAAAGTTTTGCCAAACAGGTTAGATTTTGTATATCAGGTCTGGACCTGCTTATATAACATCCAGTATTATCAAGACTTCATGGAACCACAGTGACATATGTAACTTCTATAATATCTGAAGTGATATGGTGGCTCGCATTTCATCTGCGCCGTTTTCTCATATGAAGTGAGAATCAGGTCCGCACATATACTCTGTGTGTTAATGTGGTAGTGTGTTAATGTGGTAGTTCAACAGTTGAGACAATGTAGTTCCAAAGGAAAGGGCTGTTTGCTGTTAAGATAAAGTGATGAACATATTGAAAATAAAGTGCCTCAACACTTCAACTTATATTGGCCTTTTTTAAAGTGGCTAAAACGTGTTGGCCCCAGACAGTTAGCCCCATCTCTATCGCTAATTTCCTCGTTCATGACAACTGTATGGGGTTGAATCTTTATATAACTCACCTGCTTACATCTTATTAAGACTTATATTGTTTATATAATTGAGTGACAGGTGGGTGAGCATATGCTTGCCACGAACCAGCATAAACCAAAGTTTTGGCTCCACCCACGCCCCACCTCTTTTCCCATTTTTGGATTAGCTGAGAGTTAGGGGCGGAGTCAGACACTGTCAAGATGGCGACGGAGTGCAGCTCAATCTGAGCTTCTATGCTCTTCAGAAACCTGTGGGTTTAGAGCTTTAGAGCTGGGCCTGTTATGACCTGCTATCATAGCTTATTAAGGCCTCTCACAAACACTATGTGTGAAGTGAAAACAGACGTTCACAGAAACAAACCCACGGAGAATTATCAGCCATCTCTGCAGTTCTCTGAGTGCTACAGAGCGATTTAGTCTGGGCTACAAAAGTTCATGTAAATGGAGCTTCTCGGTCTATCAGTTTCACCCCAGGAGGAGAGCAGTCTGCAGTCAATGATGTTTGGAATAGTAGGAAAACAGACTACAAGTGCTTTTGTTCGATGGTATGTGGCGGCGTGGGTGAGTTTGTCTCAGAGTGAGCCACAAAGTCACAAAGATAACACAGGGATAATAATGATAGAAAATTGCTGGTGGTGACTTGACTCCCAGTTCCTTCCTGTCCCAGGCAATTACCTCAACCTGCTCTGTTTTCCTCTCCATTCATGAGCATATTGTCAAACAGCATCATCTCAATTGCTCCCTGAGCTCGACAGAAAGAGAGAAAGATTTATGTAAATAACATGTAACACCTTGACGTCCTAGAGAGGGATGGACGGTGGCAGAGTAAGCGAAAAGGAGAGACGTTATGAAAAAAATAAAAGCAGGAGTGGAGCATATAATTCATACAGGGAGCTGCAATAGAAAGGAGATTACAGAACAATACGTGTTTGATTTTATGTGTTGTTCTTGCCCCTCCGTCCCTTTGCCAGCGTTGTTGTTTTTTGGAGATCAGGAGTCTGAACACAGACAGACCACCTACTATCCATCCTGGACCAGACAATAAACAACACAGGGCCCATTTGAACATTCTGACAGCGTTCTGGCAACAATACGCTCCTTTATGAGCAGTAAAAGTGCTGTGTGAACAATCTGGGTGAGCTGGGCTAGCCAGGATGACACTGACAGACATTACTGTGAGTGTGTGTGTGTGTGTGTGTGTGTGTGTGTGAGGAATAAAAAGCGTCTGCTGCAAAACCGTTTTCTTTCTCCAGCAGAAAGTAAAAACTTGATTGGAAACAGAGGTACCTATTACAGTCAGAGGTAATAATAGGGTGGAGTGATGGCATACATCACAGAACAAAAAAAAAGTCATCCTGGCAGACACAGTGGTGTAGCAGGGTGTGTGTGTGTGTGTGTGTGTGTATGGTGGGAGGGGGGAGTTACTTGTGTTGTTTGGGTGCTTATTTACTGCAGGAGATAGTAGCCAGGCATACAAAAAGATGGAGAGGCGAGCCAGCAGACTGACAGACAGGCAGGAAGACAGAATGAGCGTCTGATGATCAGTCTGTCTTCTGTCATCTCCACAACGAGTGCAGTGACACTGCATTTGCTCAGGCTGCGCTATCTGTGAGGGGATCTCTCCATGGTGTGAAATTGGCATGTCATGGGGGGATTGTGGAACAAAATGCTTATTTTTTTGATGAATCGGGGGCTGGCTGTCACTGTCCATACAGAACAGTGGACTAAAAAGAAGCAGTTTATTGTGTCAAGCTTTCACTGGGAGTTGAACTAGACAGCCGCCCTGCAAATGGCAGTGGCAATCTTCCCTCCTAAAGTCATTTTAAACAAAACAGACTGTCACTATATTTGTAAAAGTGGGGTTAGTGTCTTAGTAAGGTGTTGGGCCACCGCATGCAGCAGAACAGCTTTGTTCTGTTTTTGGAGGGTGTACTTTGTGGTGCTGTTGGATTGTATTGCACCGTACGGTGAGGTGTTTCCTGTTAGTATAACACAATGCAAACCAACAGCAGCACTGCAGCCTCCAAAGTGACAGTTAAATTCTCAATCAGTCTCTCACCTCTCTCACTGTGCTGTATTTGTGTGTGCCTGATCTGAGGTCTGCGTGAGGTTGTTCCATGTGTGTGGTTTTGTTCAGCATTTATTTAAAACTTTAGTTGGGATTCAACCACTCTCTTTATACTTTGTGAATCAGTTCTGACAACCTCATCTCAGATTTGAGCTGAACTTCCTGCTCTCACACAGACGGCAGGAAGTTGTCGCTCAGCAAAGGCTTAAGACCAATGATTCACAGTTCACATCACAGTGTGACCATAAAAGTTGGATACACACTATTTTATCCAATGCACTTCAAAGACTTCAAATAGAGGACTACCAAGGGACTTTAGACATACAAAGAGCACCAATAGGGATTAGATACCCTCTCAACGCACACACACACACACACACACACACACACACACACACACACAAACACACACACACACACACAGAGTTTCCATCCAGATACATCTCGTGTATTTCAAGGTTCCTGGGAAACAAATCTTAAAATCAGTTAGTGAGGTTTCAGAGGGGGCAGGCAGCCTTTCCTGACAGTGAGCTAATAACCTTCAAACATACATGTCATCACATTATAGAGACGTAAATGTGTGTCACCTTTGCTGATATTACATTTAATGCAAAACTCTAGTTTTTGTTTTGACTATTCTGACAAATACATGCTGTGTTCAAAAGACAGGTCGCCACTCTGTCTGTCTGTCATTGTTTTAAAACAATACTCACACACCCGTATGTAAACTGAGAGTAATCTCGGTAATCTCCAAAAGTTTTTGATGTGAAAATGACAACACAATGATGTATTTGAGTTACTATCCCAGAAAGAAACGCCGTCAGTGGAAACACAAAGATGGATTCATGAACTAAAAAGACGGTAACTTTAGAAGACACTTCCTGATTTGACTAACTCAGACTGCTGCAGGAGCTTCCTACACCCGGGTGTAAATAGACACATTAGTTATACCCCCCAGGTGCAAATATTATTGTTGGCTATACAGACACCTGGGTACAAACAGCATCTGCCAGTACTGAGTGCTGGTGTTACACCACATTTTGTGCCTGTTAGAATATTTGTTACAGACACAGTGGTTGAAACATTAACAGATTAATTTTGGTTATGGTCTATTGAGTCAGGTTTTGTCTGCAGTCGCACATTAATGATCACAGAATACCATGCAACATCAGCAAATAGCCCAGGCATCAGCATTAGATTGGAGGTCAGAACATAATCAAAGACTTATTTAAGAAATTAATTAATAAAACCGGAATTGGCTTTGTTACTGTTCACATGTGGCCCACAGTCACATGTTATACCTTTGACTGATTTACTGAACTGCTGTTTTTTTTTGTCATATCACACATCGTATATCCGCAATTTCAGAGATGTGTCAAGCAAGCAACAGAACCTTTGGGACTTCCTGTTAAAACTTTTCAGGAAAAAGCTCACAATAGCTTGAATTAAAGCACAGCTGCAACAAAACTGTCAGTCCAATATTGTAAGATATAAAAAAAATTCTCCCTCTCTCACCCCACTCCTTGTAATCAGCTGACTTCAGGTGCTCTGCAACCAATCAGACCTCACCACGATCTCAGTCAGTCAGTCAAGTTGTCCCTGTCATACATCTTCATATCGAGGTGAATTGCTGTGACCTCCTCCACTTCATCCACCTCCAGTCTTCATATACAGTCAGGCTGCACTCATCATCATTCTCATGGGGAGCCTCACCCCCTCATCACATATGATGACATCACAATGGGGTCTAATCACCAAAGACTCTGACTTCTCTGACTTTCCCTCGCTTGTTGTGCACATGGCAATAAACGTTTATTTATTAAGCAAATGAGTCTTTCCTGATTGAGCTAATATTACGCTACTCGCTACCTAAGTGCATGAGATCTGGAGATAATGATCAAGTTCAGTGTGCTGTGGGTGGTCTGTGTGTGTGAGTACTGTGCAATCACTTATCCTAAAAATTAGAAACTGTGACATACACTCTGACACATGGCTGAAATGCCATGTTGTGTCAGACTTCTATCTTTTAATGCGGCCTGGTATTATCTCTAAGCTCCTGATTCATCTGCTCTAAGACGACTCTCAGACGTCTCTGACCTCTGATCTGCTCAGGATGTTTTGTAAACCCTGCAGAACTCAGGTATGCACACATTCACTTCCATCCAGCCCGTTATGAACAACATGTCAGCGTGGAAAACAAAAAAAAGTGTGGGAACATTACAATTACACACTACTGTCATTAATAATCTCAGTGACAACCCAGATGCTTTGCCATCACTTATGCTGCTTGCGCCTTGTCAAAGCACATTAAAGGAGCATTGTGCTGCATCACAATACACGCTATTGTTCTCTCCTCAGTGCTGTCACACGGGGTCTGTAAACAAAAAGGTTGCGTTTCGATTTAGGCCCGCTGCAGTGCTGCTCAGGTGCTGCTGGGAGCAGGGAAATATGGGCAACCTTGTCACTTGGTAATGTTAGTCACTGCCAAAGTGTGACTCAGTAACAACAAAGAACAATGGAGCACTAAAGCACTGAATGGGGGGAAGAGTGTCAGTAACTGCTCAACATTTAGCAACACTCAGGATCTGATTGAACATGTTGTTTACAGTGAGCACCCATTTAGAAAGCTGGCTCTGACGCTAGAAGGAAGGAGGTGGGTGGAGCAGCTACAATCACTAATGAGAGGCAAAGTCCTGGTGCAAACTTTAATCGAGTGTGTCTTTAATTATTCTTTCTGTGGTTCATTACCCACACTGTAAGACAAATGTTATGGACCTTATAGAAACTACAACTGTTCTTTTGTTTTTCTTTTGATATATTGTCTGGACTATTGTGTGGCCACTCAGCCTCTTGTGTCGCACTGGTGACGCTTTGACTTTTGGGAAATTGGCTTTTGTCCAACTAATAGCTGTTAGTTGGACAAAAGCAATTTGAAGGATCAGCTCGGGCTCTGAGAAATCATGATGATTCTTGTCTATTTTCTGACATTTCATAGACAAAACAATTGAAAAATCAATGAACTGGTTAATTACAAAATTAAATAGCAGATTCATTAATAATGAAAATCATCCTTGCAGCTCTAAAATGGAGCGACAATTTCTCCAAAATTCATATTGTTGTTGAGGTGGTGCAGAACAGTATGATGGTTTATAGAGTTCAGTTTATTTTTAAATTATTTATATTCTGGGATTGATCACATCATATCATAACTGACACATTTTTCATGAAATACATCACAATGCACTTAAGAGGATAAAACCACCACTGCCAGAAAAGTTGGAAAGGAGAAAATAAGCCCTGCTGGAACCAGGAAAAATATATTTCTCTAGCTCTACACTGGGTTATAACATGATATAATATGATATTATGATATGAGCTAAGGTGTCTGTGATTACTTTGTGGTGGTTAGCACAGTTAACGACCGTCTGTAATGGTTCAATAACAATAAACTTTCATTTCTGATGTAGATGTATTGGCTGCATAATAGTAGTCATAGAGCCCATGGGTGGCCATATTAACATCGAACCAACTCTAAATATTTACGAGGGGATATTTGACCTTCCTCCTCCTGCCGCTGTCCACAGTGTCCATAAAATACATAAAACAGACAGAGACATTTGGTGTGACCTTGCTGAAAGCCATCACAAATGCAAATCCTGTTATATGCAGTAAAGTGAAATCTGCAGCATACGTTGGTGGTGTCACGCCACAGGACTTGTCCTGAACAAGTAGAGAGAAAGAGCAGAAATCTGCTCAGCATCTGTAATCATTCAGGCCAGCTGAGCTGTCTTCATGTTGGGCATTGCCGGCAGAGACAGCCTCCGCCAGACGCAGGCTGTTATTCACCGCTGCAATCATTATTATCGTTATCAAAAACCCTGTTGTGATTATGGGAAGACACCCTGCAGACAAGCCATCTGTACTTCAGGTGGAAATCGATGGTGATACAGGTCCTCTGTGAGCGCTCCATGATGTCTTCAAAGGTCCAAATGCTGCGAGAGTGGAGAGATAGAAGGCGATAAACAGCTGTGGTGAGAAAGAGAGAGTGGGTGCCAGACAGAGAGAGCAGGGAAGAAAGACGTGCATTTACAAGTCAGACACCTAGCATTTAACTTCACTTTTATTTGGCTCCTTTAAAAGGGTGTCTCTGAGAGAGTGCACAAGCAAGACATGTAGTTAATCACAAGAGATTGTAAGTAGTAGGCTACTATAAAAACCATGTAAGTTCCATGTAGTTTATTCTGTCATGAATTAAGTTTTGATACTTGAAACACTTTTATGACACATTTGTTTGGTTAAGTTGGTCCAGAAAAAAGGAATTAACAAAAGACATTGTTGCCTTTTTAGTTCTGGTCTGTTTTGTCTTCACACTGACTCATTACAAATGAGTCAAGATGTGAAACCCTGATGTCATGTGGACTGACATGTAACTTATCTTTGGGGAGGTTTGGTGACTGTCCGCCTGCATCATTAGCACTCAAGCATCAACCTTTGGGGCTGAAAAATGAAACCAACACTGAATAGCTAAACCCTCTAACGACCACTAGAGTCAGGCTCCAACAGTGAGTCAATCCCCATAGACTCCCATGTGAAACCAGCAGTTTATGTTTTTTCTTTTATCCGTGAATGCTTGACAAAGTTAACCTCATTGTTAATATTGTAACCATGACGACAAAGATCGTCTAATGTTGAGGAAGTACTACTTTTAACCCAAATCATGATCTTTTCCTAAAACTAACTAAACCATGACAGTTCATTATTGTCACCATGGTGACAAAGGTCTGGTTTGCCATTGTCGGTACAGTCCGTGTGTTTATTATTGTAACCATGACAACCAAGGTCTGGTACGCCTGCTACTGTCGGGGCTCTATTTCAGGAGACACTCCTATGGGTCATATCAGAGTGTTGGAACAGACCTGTGGTTCTTCAGGTTGGCAGAGTGGTTTTAATTCTCCCATTTAAAACCACTGCAGAAGAGGACACTGCAACAAGATGATGCAATTAAAAGAGAGCAAATCAAACCTCAAATGCTAAACAACCAACACGTTCTCACCCCAAAGTCGACACATGCAGACATTTAACCGAAACCACCATCTTTCCCCAACCTCACCAAAGTGCTTTTGTTACCTAAAACCTCCTCACAGACTGGACTGTGGATGAGGATGCCTTGTATGCCCACCATCCACTCCAGACACCGCCTGGTGACTCTGCTGCTGTTAACAGCCTGAGTGTAGAGCTTCATTCGTGCTTTACCCTGCATGTTGACAAATGAAACTAAAGGGGCCCTGACCAAGTGTCCATAGGGGACAATTTAGATGTGAGAATGTGTTGGAAAAACAATGTAGAGAACATGATGTAAAGATGGCATTTGGGTGTGTTTCATGTATTTATTTAAGGAACATAACAGTGTCATTATGGCTCCACACAGATCTGATGATTTTCAGTGGAGCAGAAGCTTCAGTGAACATTTAGGCCACACCCACGCTATGTCAGGATTTATTTGTTGATACAACAACTTTCACACCTCAATATGTCATACAGGTTTATATACTGTAGGTGGACCTCATCTGTCCATCAGAATGACAGACTGGGAGAAACAGGATGAAAACATCTTTGTCATATATAAAGAACTATAGCAATATTTGTGTTTGGTTCACTGGTGTGAAAGCTGTCAGCTGAACTACAACAGGACTGAGACCATGTGGCAGTGTGGGACTTTGCGGGCTTCCTACTGGACTCTGGTGTGCTGCGTTTGTGTTAAACCAGAACAAGAGCAGTCCTGTGTTGTAGCATCAATTCAAAAACCTAAACTACTGTTCCTCATGACCTCTCTGTGTCACAAGAGAAGATAAATGAGCATGTAAAGAGAAGGAGAACCAGACATTATATTCAAATGTGCTGAAACTAAAATGTCATTGCAAGTTTATTATAGACAATTCTAATGATAATATACAGAATAATAACTGGCTAACATCCACCAGCTACACTGTCTCACCAATATATTGGCCAAACTAACCTTCTGTGTGTGCGACCCTTGAACCATGTACCAGCTCGCCAGACGTCACACACTCTGTGTTCTTCATGCCAAAGTGATTGACATAACAATGGCCTGTTTTTCCACTGACAGAAGCACTGACCGGCCATAATTTCCAGGTTCCCACCACTGCTGCTGTCCGGGAGGCAGGAACAGAGCTGCACATGTCATAACACAGTGTCACCGGGTCTCACCTCAATAGCTTTATAATGATCATGAAGAGGAATCAGTTTGTTTATCCTCATTAAAACAATGTCGGTCACTCACTGTGACAAATGACCAGCAGCATTTTCAGCTTGGTGGCACAGTATTTCCACACTAAACTGCTTTCCCACCAACACAAAGACTGAAGTGCTCGGCTTTTTAATAATCACATGCAACGTACTTAAATGGATGTGCACCTGTCTGTGTATTAATGGCATTAGAGTTAACTCAGCAGTTGCTGTCTGTCTGTCTGTCTGTCTGTCTTTCTGTCTGTCTGTCTTTCTGTCTGTCTGTCTGTCTGTCTGTCTGTCTGTCTGTCTGTCTGTCTGTCTGTCTGTCTGTCTGTCTGTTTCTCAAATCTCTTTTTCTGCCCTTCTTTCCTCCACACATCAGTCCAACATGGCACTTATCTCAAACTTCAACCTGTCTCTACATCTTTTTTAGTCTCCCGGTTGACTTGACATTTCTGTCCATCTGACAGATAAAATAACCTCTCTCCCTCATTTCTCTGCCCCCTCCTCAGCAGAACTGATATTATTCTGTTCTCTCAGAGCTGTCAGGAGCAGTCTGTGTCATCGCTCCTTGATGTTTTGTGACTTTCCCTTATCCTGTCTCCTCTATCTCTCTCTCCCTCTCTCTTTCTCTCTCTCTCTCTCTCCCAATTTCATCTAATACCACACTACATGCATACACACTGACACACACAACTGCACACACGTAGTTTTTTCCCTCCTGAAGCCTGCCAGCAGATCCTCTTCACAACAGCGACGCCACAACAGTATTGTTCTTCCAGGCCAGAAGAATAACTTAGCCCATCCTGTGGCCCTGCAGGCCCTCTCTTTTATAACCTTGTTTTCTCTCTCAGGTGAAATATTTTCACACCAGCTCTGAGCTGGGACAGATAGAGCCTCGCAGGGTGAGAGGTGACGAGCGTTTCCGGCTCTCATGCAGCTCAGGCCAGAGCTGTGCCTCCACGCTGCAGATAACAGGCTGCTACGAGGGAAACAGGTAATCATTTAAATATATGTTTGATAGTGTGTGTGTGTGTGTGTGTGTGTGTGCAAATCAAAACATCAAAGGCCTATACTGTATATGTGTCTGAGCTTACACAGTATCTGACTCAAACAGGGTTGTGGCAACAATTTGTCTTGCATTGCTTGGCACTTGGCTGCAAGTTGCAATTTGAAATGTGTTTCAGATACAAATGTCAACACGTGCTGCTTATAAAAAACATCCAGTGGCTGTGTGCAGCTACAGAACCACACTCATATGGTCCTAATTGGTTCATTTTGATTGGAAACTCTTCAAACTTCTTCTTTTTTTCAATATGCTAATGCTATTCTCACTTTAGCTGAGTGGTTTCTCACTTGCTTACAACTTTTTTACTAACCAATGCCTGTATTCATTTACATTTGTACAAGTTAATAACATTAGAGTTTTACCACAGTAGCTGTTAGCACTTCATGTTTGCAGTGTTCCAGTGGATGTCCGAACGAGGATCACTGCGTTAGTTTGATACTGAGGGAAATTTTAATGTGATGATTCTCAGGTGAGTTCTGGAGTTGTATGGGACGTCTTTTCCGTCATTTCTAAACTGATATTGGAGAAATGATATTTGATGATATTTTCAGTGTAAGTCACACTGAATTTTAAGATATGTGTATCATCTCTGTGTGTTCAGATTTCAGTTATTATGACTTGTTTCTGACAGTATGATTTCTTAGCTCCACATTCTGTAAAGTCTTCAATTCTTGCAATAATCTCCTTTTCTCTTTCAACGATCTGGACTTTTTTGTCCCTGTGGAAAAAATAAACTAATAACTCTTTAATAAGTCTATCTGACAGAACTGTATCATTTACCAGAGTGCATGCTTGAGTCCTGTAGGAATCCAGTTTCAGTAACATGATCACATGTGGTGGCAACTCTGTGTTATAAACTAAAAGCAAGGGAAACATGCAGAAAAGAAAACTTGCAGGGGATCACTATAAGAGCAAAGAAGTGGTGAGGAAAAGAGAACAAATCTGATTTGAATAAAACTTTTGTCTCGACATTACAGATACCTGAGAAAAAACAATTAATTGTGTAGCTGAGGGACTCCGTCTACAGGAAAAAAACTGCAGATGGAATTCAAAGACTTATGAACCAACACGGAATGGCACATTAAGAAAATAATGCAGAAAACAATGAATTTACAATGAGATGTGGAGACAATGAACATGGGAGAATGTGAACTGGAGTCCAGATAAGTGAACTGGAAGATATAAAACTAAAGCAGTAGAAAGTAATACAATGCCTAAATAGTGGCAGCATTGAGACAGCCGATCAGATGGACTATATTGAAACTAAATAACTAGATGATGTATGAATTTACAACATGGCCGAACATAGTGTGAAGAGAATGACATTACCCCACATTACCTGAACACATGGAACAGGCACATTAGGGGAAGGGGAGAGGTTCATGAGACCAATCACTGTGTACCTCATGAACTATGACAGTGAAATATTGAAGGCAGCCTGCTCAAAGAAAGGGATCCGCCTGAGTGCTGCACACATCTACCTGGACCAGGCACTTTATGATGAGTGAAACAACGGGCCCCGTGCAATAAGAACAGCGAAAGTAACAGGTCAAAGTCACACATTCTGGCTGTGTGTTCGAGAAGAACGTCACAGCAGCCATCTACAGCTGGGCCGGACCAGCAAGACAGGACCTGAAGGTGAAAGGCCTCAAGACCTCCACAAGTCAGACAGAGAAACAGAAATGGAAAAGATTACTCAAGGGCCACACTGGAAAAATGATGCAATAGAGACTAAAAGAAAGATCTCACACTGAAGAGAAATGGACACACTGTCAAACTGTATTTGTCTGCCTGATGGACCTTTTTTGTTCTGTTTTATTTGCAATAATAAAAGCTTAATTTACTGACAGTGGGACAAATTCATCTGTGGTCTAATGGATTAGGCTTTGCTAATGTGATGCTCTCTCTCTCTCTCTCTCTCTCTCTCTCTCTCTCTCATTCTCTCTCTCTCTCTCTCTTTCTCTCTCTCTCTCTTCCCTTGTGTGTTTGTGCATGGTTGTTGTATGTTTGCTCGTGAGTGTGTGTGTGATAGGATAAGATGGGGAGAGTGGAGGCATGGAGTGGGGGAGGGAAATGAGATTCTTTTTCTCCTCACCTTTTCCAACTTTGTGCAAACTTACGAAGCTGACAAACTTTCAGGGTTAGCTTTTAAGGTTAATTTTATATATCTTGCATACACCCTTCACATCTCCACCCCCCCCTCCATACAGCTGGGCAGCTGTGACTCAGGAGGTAGAGTGGATCGTCCACTAATCAGGTCCTCCAGTCCATGTGTCAAAGTGTCCTCGGGCAAGATATTGGACCCTAAACTGCCTGATGGCTGTTCCATCAGTGTATGAGTGTGTGTAGGGGTGCGACGTATGAATGTGTGTGTGAATGGGTGAATGTGGCTTGTATTGTAAAGCGCTTTGAGTGGTCGATGAGACTAGAAAAGAGCTATATAAGTCCAGTCCATTTACCATACCAGCCCACATACGACTTGTTCACAGCAAGGAGTGTTAAAAGGATTGCAGCCTGTCAATGGACACAGTTGCTTCATAAGTGACTTACATATGATACCAGCGAACGTATATGGAGAAGAAAAAGATCTTGCTTCAGGTGGAGAGGGATAAAGGGAATGTATTCATGTATTGTTCCTACAGGAAACACACTTGAACAGAAACATGAGAACCTAAAGAAGACAACAGCCAGGTTTACTACAGCTCATGTAGGAGAGAGGAGCGGCTGCATTAATGAAATACCATGTGGATATGTTTTGCCAGTTGGTAAAATACAGTGTGAGTGCACAGATGTTTTTTTCCTCAGTGTCTGTTATGCACACAGGACCAGAGCTGTCACAGCTGATACAGTAAATAACAATAGGTCTGGTGAACATATGGAGAACATTCCACCCGTGAAGTTTCAGTTTGTATTGATTGGATTACTTCTTCTTATTCAATAACAATGTGACATTGACTAAAAGTTTCACTATGGGCTATATTATAATAAAACTAGTAAACATAAATGAATTTGGCAATAAAACAACTCACTTTTGCAGGACACAAGATTTATAGAAAAAATTCAAAAGATACTGACTGAACTTGTAAAAATAAACAGTACAGAGAATACAGATCCATGTCTATTATGGCGAGGAACCAAAACAGTCATCAGGGGTCATACAGTTTCAGGCCAGAGGCCACATCAGTCACAGTTATGAGAGCACATCAAACTGTGTTGTGTCTTGAATTAGATAGAATACACACACTGGAGATTAATGAGGCAACAGGAGAGTTACAATGTTGGACAGAAATCTGTAAAAAATGATGAACTATAAACTTGGACGACAGAGGAAGAAAGCTCATATAACAAAATTAAAAACAGATCAGTCAGAAACTATGACTTATGAAAAAGACGCTACAGAAGAGATTGTAAATGACATATTTGAGTAACCTTAAACTAACAAGAGAGCCACAGGAATATAACAGCAAACAAACAATCCAAAACAAACATATTTTATACAAAAAAAGTAAAAGAAATTAGAAGAAAAATAACCTACTATCAAAGGCAGAAATTCTTCATTAGATACAGGAAGATGGGCACAAACATGGCAATCCTCTATAATAACACTTAGGAGTGTCTCTGGAAACAGCGTCCTTATGGCAACAGGCGTACCGGACCTTGGTTGTCATGGTTACAATAAAAAGCATGTGGACTGTACAGAGAGTGACGTACCTATACCTTTGTTGCTCAAACGCAAAATAAAGCAAAAGCAAAATACAGACCTTCTGCTGTTAGCATTAGATGCATCGAAGGCCTTTTACTTAGTCAGCTGGCCTTTGATGTCTTTTTAATTTTTCTTTTATTTATAACTTATATAAAAAGGAAACATTGCAATAAAGTATTAAAATGACAGAAGAGAGAGAGAGAGAGAGAGAGAGAGAGAGAGAGAGACTGTGGGAATGATGATTGTTTTTCCAGGGAGCTGACTGGTTAGTAGACAGGCTGATTACACATCCTAATATGGACAAAAGTATCACATGACATGTAATAATTAACATGACAAGACATAAAAAGAAGCAGTGTTATCTTACACTTTAGTGGATCATGTCCATGTTTTGTGTCCGGCTTCTTCTAACAGGGTTAAATTATACTGAATTTGTTACATCGCCAACAGGATCCCTGGCACACTGCTTCACTGTAGCTGTAGTCTCCACACTGTGACTTCATCTCTGCTGCTCAGTGGAAAAATTCAATAAACTCTAGATTCTACATAACGTGATGTAATACATACGTACGTCTGTCTCATTCTCGTGAACGCAATATCTCAGTAACGCTTTGAAAGAACTTCTTCAAATTTGGTGCAAACATTAACTTAGACTCAAGGATGAACTGGTTAGATTTTGGTGGTCAAATGTCAAAGGTCACTGTTACCTCACAAAACACATTTTGGCCATAAGTCATGAATCCATTCACTAATTAAGACACAATTTAACTGAAATGTCTATAAGGATAAAAGGAAGTGATTACATCTTATATCCAAAAGGTCAAAGGTCAACTTCACTGTGACATCATAATGTTCTGCAAAACTGCACAAATGACAAAAATAATGACTGGAAAATTTCATTGTCTCAAAAAGGAAACCTGCATCTGTGCTCAGAGGTGCCAGTCATTTTACTAATGAGTTACTACCATTTAACTGGAGCCTGGAGCCTTACTGTAAAGTGTGAAACCCATCACCATTTATTGATGAGTTACTTTAAAGGTATATATAGGTATATATACCTTTTACCAGTTATAAATAATAGTAGCTCATTAATAAATGATGATGTGTTTTACACTTTACAATAAAGATCCATTTTGCCAGTTACAAATGTTTGTAACTGATAAATAAATGGTTGTAAAAATGAGAAGAAGAAACATGAAGATGATGGAGGGAGAATCACAGAGATGTGAACAGTGGGACAAAGGATGGGTGAGCAGTTCACCAGGTAAAGGAAGGTCACCACCTGTGTTCTACCTGGATAATAAAGTCCTAAAGAAGAGAGCAACCAGCAGAAAGCATCTCCATGTTAATCTCCACTGAGCAGAACAATGTGATCAACAGCTGTGATTAGAATGAGGACGGCTGCTGAGAGCAGGTCAAGGTAAACAACACTGTCAAGGCCTCAGAGGATGAATCTGCTCATTTGATATGATCATCTGATCTGCCATAATTTGATCTGTCAAATTAAACTTTTTGACCATTAAGATGCTGACGGTGGTTCGTTGCTAGTAACTGACCAAACATGTGATGAAGCAGCAGCTACAAATGTCAATGATGGAGAAAACAAAGAAAGCTCAGTAACTAATGAGCTCTGAGGCTGAATAGTACAGCGACATGTGGGCTCACGATTTAGCAAGCAACAGGTCACTGTTGCCCTTGTTATCGCATATGTTATAACAACTTACAAATGATTTATAAATTGTTAACAAGCTAATTAATAAACTAGTTATAAACCCTTCATAAATCCTTTATAACAGTAGTGTCATTGTAAGATGGTACGTCCTGTATTGCCACAGTTTGTCAGGAGTGAAGTTCTGCCTGTTTACACTGCATTCATCTCTAATATGACCTGTTGCATTAATACATCACATCTGGCAGATATCCAGTGTCTGGTATATTTTGAGGAAGGAGCAGGTTATAATAACCAGACTGAGCACCAGTGCTCATATAGGAAGTATAGGAGTATAGGAAATTTTTATTACTGAAATTTGTTTTGTGTCCTGCTTCACATTTATAACAAAACACATCAATTTCTCTAGACATTGTCAATAAGTAGCTGCAGTACAATCACATTAACTTTAAGCACTTAGGCTACACTATGAACCCAAACAAAAGAGTTGTGTGAGACAGTAACTGTTTGCCAACATGTTGTCCATCACAACTTTATAAGCTCATTGTTGTGTTTACAGGTTCTTTCACTTGTAGGATTGTAACTTGTAAATATGTTTGCATAGTTACTGTTACTTTAGCATGGCTTTGGTTTAATATAAGATGATATAAAGTCATCTGTAATGTAAGGTGATTTATGAAAGTCAGCCAGACTAACTAGTTTTTGGTGCCTCTTGTTCTGTGTTAAAACCAAGAGTTTTCTCTATCATTTGCTTCTGGGATTGTTTCTATTATGACTACAGGCTGCTATATATGTCTAGAATACCATTACAATACCATTCTGTCTTCTTATCAAATTCGCCGCATTCACATTCAGAGATAACATATTTAAGTGACAACACACTATTCATCATGCAGGTGTATTGTCTACCTGACACCTCGTTCCGTCAGTGCATACCTGCAGGTGCATAATGGTTATGTCTGCATGTGGAGGGCAGTGTTGACTGTCTGTCTTACTCACTGCCCCACCTTTTGAACAACAACCTTTTAAGTATGAATACTAACCTCTGATGGCAGCCAGTCACACTGACAACAACAAACACCAGACAGAGAGGAGCTGGAAAGTCCCCTTCCCAACATGGCTATATCTTAGAGTCTTGAATTTAGTTTAATTTATGTGCCTCTGTTGAAAGTACCATATAAAAAAACTGAGTAATTGCTGTGATTTGTTAATTATACTGACAGTATTAAGGATTTATAATTCACTTGGACTCACAATTACTGAGCACTGTTTCAAATCACACTGTGGCTCAAACACAAATGCTTGTCCAGCATTATGTTGTTTTAATAATAGTAATTCTTTTTCATTTCCTTTTCGTATTTCTTCCTTTGTCTGCTTAATCAAGACAAGGTGACCAGTGTGACCTCATGGCATTTTCAGTATAATCACAGAAGAAAAACTCAACTGCATAAAACACTTATGATTGGGTATTATTTTGTCTTATTAGCTAATGTTTCGGCCGTATTATTCCAGCAGTGCGCAGGGATGACTTCTCCTTTGTAGGTGGCTCTGCTTCTTGTTAC
Organism: Seriola dumerili; assembly: GCF_002260705.1. Lineage (NCBI taxonomy): Eukaryota > Metazoa > Chordata > Actinopteri > Carangiformes > Carangidae > Seriola > Seriola dumerili. The sequence goes on along the minus strand of NW_019174455.1, from coordinate 1,578,663 downwards.
TCCCTGATCAGTCTCAATAAATCACGAGGCAGACACTTTGAAATACAGCAGGGCGATGGCTGTTTGCCTGACCGGCCCCAGATTAAAGGGGAGGAGGGAGGCCTTTATCCACACACAACTCAGCCATAGCAAAGAGCAGGGGAAGAAAGCTTGACATCTAAATTACCCACAAAACTGTGCAGATTAATCATCCATTCTTCTGCAAGCGCCAACATGCACCTCTTGATACACATAGGCTGACACAGCTTTTCACACTCACACACAAGCATGAGCATATCCACTTGTACACCGACACAGAGAATTCATAAAGTCTACATTAATCATTAAATTTTGACTTCCAGCTGTGGAACATTCAAATAGCCTACTACTACATGTCACTGGAGTTTGACTGCAAAAGGAAACAGTCCTCTAATCAAAAATATCTTCACTTTTCCAATTGCTGTTAAGCTATGTACGTTAAAAACTCAAGGATCACTCGTATGCTGCAAAGTTCTGATATCAGCTTGTACGGAAAAAGCACATAAAAGCAAGATGGTGTCAAACACAACCCAGTGAACAACACATATGGTCATGATCAATTTTGTTCCACCTGTATTCACTTACTGTATTTATAATGTAGTTATAATGTGTACCACGTTGTTATCCTTTTTCTACCCAAGCACGTCAGGAGGAAAGTCATCTGTGCTGCTGTCTGAGGTTCAGATGCAGCTCAGCTCCACACAGACAGCTGGAGAACAGCTGAGCTGTTTGTTCTTACCTCCACCACCCTGTCGCTACTGTGAGTGTCCTGAGATCAAACCGCAGTAATAAGTCTGACTGAGGACCTCCTGAATAAATCTCTCTCGTTTTTCCTCTTATTTACCTCATTCGAAGTCCTCCTCATCTCTCATTGGTTAGTTTCCAACCAACCGCTTGTAAACTGTTAAACAGCTAGTCCACTAACTGTAGCTAGCAAAGGCAGTCCTTGTTCTGCTCTTCAGCTTCAGAGAGCTTGGCGTAGCAGCAGGTACCAGTTCTTCACTTGAGAAGAAAGGACCTATTGTTCTGTGAATAGCAACTCTGATATCTGGATATAATGGGTAAAAAATAAAAATAAAAGTTACTGCCTGAGCTTTAAAAATAGCCTATGTTTTATTGTGATGTGTGCTCAAAATAGGCCAAAGATCAATGGTAGTAGGTGAGTGGAGTCAGTAAATGTGCCAACAAGTGAACCGGTTTGTTTTTCTCTGCACTTATTCTGTGGTAGTTCTGTTTGTATGTAAATATATACTTCATCAAAAAGAGATTGGTTGATGCGTTTCAGCATTTCAAATATTTATAATATTTAAACATTATTAAAACCATAATGGAACAAAACAAAAGGCAGCCCCTTTACTGTATATGTTGCTAGGTGAGAGGCCTCACCTAAAGAGGCCTCTCATATATCCCATCTATATCTTTATTTGTACATTCAACAAGATAATGAAGTAGACTTGTGCTCTGTCACTGCATCAAATGAGATTACTTTGTCTGGAAAGTCTGGTCACTGCAGTTAATGGAACAGCAGTCAAAAAAACAAGAGGAGTAAATTTAGCATCTGTGGTTTCATCTTGTCAACACAAAAACACAAGTGAGCTATCAGTCAGCGGCCCACACCTGATGAGGTGCAATAAGGTCAAACACATTTATGAAATTTGAATGATATTGATGTTGAAGCATCCTTTAACTGACCTGAATACAGAGTGAGGGAGGGAACTGAAGTGAAACTGACACTTTACTTGATACTTATGTAATGTGACTCTTTGTAATTTAGTGGTTTAGAATTCACTTGTGTGGAACTGCAGTAGCAGCCTGGAGTCTCTGAGTGCTGACAACCAAAGGTAAACCTGTGACACCTTATATTTCATATTTTAAAATGCAGGTTCGTTGCACAGTAAGTAGCTGCTCCATACACTGATGTTCTGTATGAAATACTTATGTCTTTAAGAGGGGTATCCAGTTAATGGAGGGTTAATTCTGAACAGATGTCAAGGATTTTTATCTTGTAAACTGTGGCTAAAAAACACGATGTAACTTTTAACCTCAATTTACATTTTTATTACATCACTGCTTCTTGTTTTTATGAACTTGGAAACATTAGAAAATGTAACCTATTGATTTGACAGATGACAGTTTCCTCTTAGCCACCTTAATCAAAAAATAAGGATATATAAGGATATATACATAAGGATGTAAGGATATATGGTGTTAAAACAGTCTCAAAACCATTCACAAACAAATGTGAAGTTATGTAACTCCTAAAACACAATGCACAAATACATGCTGAGAGATTTGTATCTGTAAATGTGTGTGTCTAATTTACAAATCGTACATCATCATTTATATGTCAACTTGGAATTTTTCATTGTAAATGTATTCTGTATGAATCTCCACCTATTCATGTGGAGCCATTTTGAGTGTTCTGGCTGTGCTGTTTCATGGTGGCATTTAATTTATGGATGCCAACCGCTGTTTAACTAAACAGAAGAAAAATCACACAAAGCTTCTTCCATATTGTACCAGGTAAGACGAACAAGTAAATGGAGGGGCAGCAATTTTTAACTGATAAAAAGCCATAACTTTTACATTTCTCAACCTCTTACCTCTCCCTCCTCCCCCGTTTCCCTCGAGCAGCCGACTCTACGAAGAGTCCTGGTTGTCCAACACTGTGGTTGTTTTTGTAGCCTTCTCCGGATCTGTGCTTCAGCACAGTCCTGTCTGAGAGTGTCTGAATACTCCTGTCAATGTGATATTTCAGTTTTTCCTTTGTAATAAATTTGCAAGAATGTCTAAAATTCTGTTTTTGCTTTGTCATTATGGAGCACTGAGTGTAGATTGATGAGGAAAAAAAATTATTCAAATGATGGATTTTGGCATATGGCGGCAACATAATAATATCTGGAAAAGTTAATGGGTCTGAATACCTGTACATAATGAACTGTAAATAATATATTGAATCATGACCCCTGTGTCATGATCCGTAAAGATGGGGGGTGAATGAGATGAACTTTGACATTGTCACCAGCCTCAGTTGTACTTTGTGCTTAGTGCTAATATACAAATTTAACATGCAAAAGGGCTAAAATGGTGAACATGGTAAATATTAAATCTGCTAAACATCAACATCATTGTGAAGATGTTACCATGCCGACATTAGCATTTATATCAAAGTGCATTTGCATGACTGTAGCCTCTTTGTTGTCTTGTTCTGCAGAATATTATTTTTCTGCTTCGTATGTTGAATAAGATCTCTATGAATGAAAAATATTATTATTACATGCAGAATTTTTGCAAACATGTCGGCATCGTATCTCCTCTTGGCTATACAAAAATAGTTCAACAGTGATACAACAGTGATCTCTGTATATTTTAGTCTAAAAAGTCACGGCTGAGTGAGACTGGGAGGATGAGTTTTATACATGAACACTTAACCAGGAAGCTGTCAGAAATTGCTCTGATACCCGCAGAGATTAGGCGAGTTAACACTGTGTGTTTCAGATCTATTGAGATGTGCGTTTTCTATGAATAGACCCCCCACACGTATACACATCAGGCTGCAGCAGGACTAATTAATTCACCAAATGTCTATTGTGGGCAAGGGGATGGTGACCATTGGCTTCAAGTGAGGTTGAACTGTCACTCAGTAACTCATCAGATCAGAATGACAGCTGGTGCTCAGTGTGATTTCGGAGCTCTTACTTGTTACATTAGACGGGTGAATTAAAACACTGGAGGAGGTGGAGGAGGGGGGGTGGGGGGGTGGAGAGGACTAAAAGAGAGGGTTAAGAAGAGCAGAGGACTGCGGAATGATCTGTTAAAATAGAGAGGGAGAAGGTGAATGATGCCAACAACGAGAAGAAAAGAATACTGTATAAACTAGGTTTGTGTGTGAGGGAGTGAGTGAGAGGAAAGATAAAGGAGGAGAGCTTGAAAAACCTTATAAAGGTTTAATTTCTTCACTGACATTATTGGGAAAAAATGTTGACCTTTGGTGTTCAGCTGCAAAGGTTTATTCTTTTTCTAGAGGAGTAAAAATAAAGAATAAAAGATGTATGTAGGTGGTCATTTTTTGATATGTCCATTTTTACTATCCATTTAATAAAGCAATACTCCATTAAATCCTCCATCCTTATCATTACACAAAGAACAAGTATCTTCACGGCCCTTCAGAGTTTTGACAAGCTTCAAGTTGTTTAAAAAGCAAAACAGTAGGAGGGACAGGGGAACTTTCCCCCTCTTCCTCTGAGACTAAACACCAGAAAACTACTGAGTGGGATCGAGACAAACCAAACGCCGCTGTCTGACTCGCTCCCCCTAATTCACACAAACACATACACCCTGTATATTCACACACACAACGACTTTAACCTCCCAAGACGTTGACTCAGCCTCAATAGGAGGCATTTTACTTTTATTGCCCCTTGCAGCTACTGACGTCGGCCTGGCCCACCTCACTTTTTGATAACAGTGTCAAAGCCGCAGTATGCTTTATATATTTGTTCAACCTCAGCCGGAGTGTGGAGGAATGCCAACTGCAAGCGGGTGGGGCGTGTGGGTACATGTGTGACACCGCATGGGGGTGAGGGGCAAACATATCACAGGGGCAGGGGCCCACCTTCATCTTTCAGCTGTAAGGGGTTGGACTCTTCACTGACTGCAAAACCAGTCAAACACAAATCACCCTGTAAAAGAGTGTGTTTATGGTGTTCAGGGGACAACTGGGGAACACACAGCTGTGATACTCAATTTGCTCTGAGAAAGGCGTGACTCAGAGTGTTTACTCTTCACGCTGACAGGGGAAGGACCTGTAGCGGGCTGCAGAGAGGCTGACGAATTTAAAGATTTGTAACATTTACAGCTCATAGAGACAAAAAAAATGACATTTAGTCTGACTCAGTATATTTTAGTTTTAATAAAATCACATTCCAGAGCACATCAGGCTTTTAAGAACTTAACATTATCCATGAGACTAGAGGGATGAAGTTTATGACACATTTTCCATTACACAGCTCCATTCATTTGCTGTGCGTGGATCAGAATACTCTGGTCAGTGCTCAGCTTGATGTATGCAAATAAAAGCTGGGCACTGCCACTGAGGGCTAATTTCATTATACAGCTGTAAGTAGATTAGTCACAACTTGTAAAATTTTCCATAAACATCGTGAAGACATTTTCCAGAGTTTCTTTGCAGAAAACAAGTGAATATAAACAAATCATTTAAGATAAAATGGTTGACTGTATAAAGTGTTCATATTACCTTCAAGACATGCTTCATACTGCCCCCCTGCAGCAGTTGTTGATGTCTTTTTACTTTTATTTTTTTTCTTTCTGTCCTTCTCTGATACAGTTATTTATTTGTTTACTTACTTACCTTTTTTATCTATTTATTTATTTACTCATCTATTATCTTATCTATTTTTTTTATTTAGTTTTGGATTGTTTCACCCAGGTGCCGCCCAGGGAAAGTGGGTGGGGGGAGGGGGTTGGAGGGGGTATCATGTTATGAGAGGGCAATACTGAACCACTATAGTGCTCATTTAAAACAATAAATGAAATCAATCTATATTTATTTGAGTTGAATTGCAGTTTGTTAAAGACCAACTCATTCCAGACTTCCTGACAGCGTCATAATACTGTCAGTACACAGGGTGCAGGGCCAGGATTAGGCTTGCTTTACTGTTTATGGCTCCATCTTTACATCGAATGGAAATACACTAGAAACTTTTGGATCACCGCTGCAACTACAGATAAATTCTGTGGGAACAATATTTAGGTGAACACCATGAGACACAAATAAAAAAGATTAAAAAAGCCTCAGGAATCTTGGTAACAGAGTCAAACACAGTAACTCTTAATGTTTTAATTAACAGAGTTTTTACTTATGATAATTTGGTGTTGACAAGTGTTGATTAGAGCTGGTGTAGCTGGCAGCTGCTCAGAACTGAATTAACTTTGATGGGTGTCGACTTCCATGAACACTGCTATTTTCATTTTAACACTCCACAGCATAAATGAACACTGATTATTTGGCGGTGCGTCATGTTCAGACTGTGCAAGTTAATACCTTGCTCTCCGGTATTGTTTGGGTGGGGGAGGAACCTGTTGTTCAAATCTAAGCGTCAGAGTTGTGAATGCTGGACTTTGTAGCCTTCTGAAGGTCTGCTGGTCTGAAGACCTGCTGGTCTTGATCCTGGTTTAGGCCACAGTTGTAAAGAAAGCCAAAGAGGGGGAACTAAATTGTTGAAAGGGAAAGTTCCTGTTACAAGGATTAAGAACAATGCTGCTGGGGATAATCAGGTAGTTTCAATGCAGCAGCACACTCACATACATGTGCTCTCATGCACGCTCAGACACACACACACACACACACACACACACACACACACACACACACACACACACACATAACATCCAGTTATCCATTCATACAATGCACTAGTGCCTCTATAATAACAAAGAACCATAATATGCTTATTTAAGATTAGAGATATTGGTAGGAGTCAGTGCGAGGCTGCTTGTCTATTATCTCAGTGTCATTTAAATGCAGTTTTTTTCTCTTCTCCTTTGCAGCACAAAAGCTTCATTGTTCCCTCTTCATAACCGAGATTAAAGAGCGGTTTAAGTGGCTCCAGAATCGCCGGGGGAGCCCATCCTTGGCTAAAATCATTGTTTTCATGTAATTAATAGAAAATGAGGTAAGCCTTTTCAATAAAGGAGTGAAGGACAGATAACAGGGAATGGGACACCGGACGCTATTGTTCCCCAGCTTTTCACAGTCTTAGAGGTACACAAGCTTCACGCATGGAGGATGGGACGGGAATGTAGGCTCACACAGCTGTGCAGATAACATTCAGCAGCTCCACCACCTGAGAGGTGGTGGAAGCCGTCACAGCCAACCAGATAGCCTCAGTGCTGATTCTGACGCCTCGCTTGTGACCATGAATGGCCGGAGCAGAAGCGGAGTCGAAGGCTCGTCGCAGAGGGGGGCGAGGACCTGTAGTGGGCCCTTATACAGCCTATTATGGGCTGTATGGAGATGCGGATTAGATGAGAGAACAAGAATGAGGGAGAGAGGGAGAAACGCTCTGATCTGGGCTTCTTTTTAACTTTATTGTTACGAAAAACAGTGAGGGAAACGGAGATCCAGCAGGCTGAACGACAAGTAGCGGGGGCCCTATCGAGGGGGTGGAATCAACGACAATACAAACAGGCCACAGCGCTGCATAAGACGAGAAGCCCTTGGCAGTGGTGGGGGCTTCTTAGATTGATTATTGCATAATATTGTGTATAGGATACTCTGTTGAAAATATTTCAATTGCCAAGTTCTCTGTCACAAATAAATAAGTGAAGAATATCAGCAGCTCTATCTCTGTGTTTACTGACAATCTCACCTGTTGCCTCTGATACAGCCGCTGTTCTCCACCTCCTCTCCTACATCTCTCTCCTCATCGAGCAGCCACCCCCTCCTACTGCTTCTCTTGCGGCTTCAGCTGACACAGCAGCTCTGGGTTGACTGTTTGAAACAACTTAATTGGAGAGCTAATCACACTGGTCGGAGCGTTCAGCTTTCCCAAGTGCGCTTTCATTAGTTTCTAGGTGTGTTTTGCTGATACCTCTGGTTGAGACCGTCTTTGTGCCTCCTCAGGACGAGCCCTGCGTCCTTTTCAATATGTGGACGACACGTGGATCAAGGAAGCAAACATTCATTTGTCAGAGTTTAGGAATTAACGTTAACGTTAAACCTTTGCATGAGAGAGTGGAAGGAGTCGATATTGACTAGAAAGCTGTGCTGGCCGTCTTCTCTGTATAATAATCCTTCCTCCTGCACATGATAATGTTTTTATTCAGAGTGTGCACGGAGAGAGAGAGAGAGAGAGAGAGAGAGAGAGACAGACAGAGAGAGACAGAGAATCGGATAAGGAATGGAGGGGTGAATCAATGGAAAAAAAATGTACACATTTGAAATTGTAAAAAAAAAAATAGAAAATCAATATATGGCAGGCAATGACGATATTCTGGTGGGCGGCATATTAATCAATGTATGGGACTGGGCCCAAGGTGGCCCCCTGTGACTGGAGGAACTGTGGGCCTGGGGCAGCTGCACTCTCTGCCCTCCTGCTCACTCTGCTACAGGGCTGGAGTGATTAAAGACAAAAAAAACAAAAAGAAGAAGCTTCTGATATATCAAGATTTGGAAAGGGTGGGGCTACACCATTGTCTGACTATTTTGACTTTTTTTTTTCACGGGTGGTTTTATGGAAAGGTGGCAGGGGATAACACATGGACTCAGCAGTGGAAAGGCTGGTCCAGGACGAGACCTCAGCTTGTAACTGATTAGCTCACTGACTGTCAAAAAGGTCAGAAGAAAGGCCAATAGGCTTCCACAGAGAGGGTCTGACAACAGACCTGCTGAGCCAAGGACTCAGGCTCCACAGATCCACAATGAAAGGCTGTGACTTGAGGAAAAGAATCACAACCAGCCCATTCTACAACAGGAGAACCAGAACTTGTCATCAATTATTCAACCTGCATGTCACCAACACCTGATCTACCATTAACTGAAGAAGATCCAAAGCTTGAAGAAGAAGAGGAGCAACATCGATGTTTTTATATAATACAAGACATACGATGAGAGAAATAATTAGTCAGCACCATGACTGAGTGTTTCCACCTTGAACCCTGTCAGTACAGAGAAAGAGAGTTAGTATTAGCACAACCACTAACACTGTGTCAGCCACTGTCAGTTACAAGCTAACAAACAACATAAACAAATAAAAGATGCTAACTATGCTAACCTTTCTGATCCGTCTGCTAGTCTCTGGTTCTGGTCTCAGACTCCTCATCTGAGTCTGGGTCTGACTGAGGCTCAAACATGTGGCTGAGTCTCTCTGATGTTTCCTCCTCTAACCATCTTGATACTCTCTGTTCTTTCACCTGTCCACCTGGAGCAAGCAGGTGGTGGGCGGGGCTAAAGGCCTGATCCAGGTTTCTCAATCAGGAAATAAGAGGAGATGAGCTTCAGACCCAGTTTTCTAATTTTTCTTTTCACTTTTTATGAGGGGAAACCATGTGAAATAAAATATTAATCATAATAGAGGATTTTTACAGAGTTTAATACATGTCTGGAGAGGAATTTTAAAACCACAAATTTCTCTTCTTATGGATTAACACTTCAAATAAAACACATGAGAAATTTAAAAGAAGGGACCTTTAAGAATGATGAACATTAAGAATTGAAAAGGTGATTTTAATAAATGAAATATTTGATTTCCTGAGCTGATGTAGGAGTGTAAGGATTTACAAAGAAATTAAAAAATGCTGATGGAAAGCACCAAGGAGGAAGGAAAATATGAAGTACCTTGATCACAATAGAATGTTAGCTCACCAACCAAGCATGGCATGAGTACAGGTTGTGAGTGGCAAGGTGAAGTCTATAGATGAAAGCTCTTGTCAGCCGGTTTCTGAAATGAAGATTTCCCTAATCTCCAGTAGCTACAACCACTGCTACAAACAGAAGGGAGCTGTTGTAAACTACAGTGTTTTCACATATTCTCAAGTCAGGGCCAATAAAGGTGCCAGTGAGAAGGTAGCTTTAATAGGAAGACAGTTAGCAGTTGGATGCTTCTCCTCAGCTTCTATTTTTGAAAAGAAACCTGTTCTATAAAAACTAGAGCATTAAGTCTTTACCACTTCAATGTGAGCGCTGACCTGGCATCCTGTACTGGAATGCCACGGTAACATGACGCTGTTAAAGACGGCGGTATTGTGTTATTTTTACTCAGGGGACTTTCCACATCGAATGCAAAATACACAGAGGACAAACAGACAGAGAAGAATGCACTCATGTCAGCACACGCCTTAATGTTCAAAGACACATTTGACTGCAAGTGTAAAATGATTGCTCCTCAGTTTGAACCAATTATGGCGTGTATGATTGAAGCCATAAGAAGCCCGGCACTCAGCTCTGGGGCATGTTTCTCCTTTTTTCTTTCTCATGACTTCACTGTGGGAGCTCAGCCTTCCTGTCTTTGTCTAAGTAAAAACATAAAAGTAATCCACACATTCCTATGCAAACAACCAGCTGCTTGACAAATCACGGAGCTAACAGGACCTGGATACACACAAACACACAAACACACACACGCACGCACGCACGCACACACACACACACACACACACACACACACACACACACACACACACACACACACACACTTTTAAGTACATGTTTTTTTATCTTCTGACTCACAAGATGAATCAGTAAATAAACATTATGCCCCTGAAGAAACAAGTGCATTTTCATACCCCTACTTCATCCTCATTATCTCTCATTTAACTTGCATACAGTCTGCCACACTGGAGAAGTAATGAAGCTTAGTTTAGCACAGGGTCAGAGAGGAATAATCTGCACAGGCGTTAGTACATGAACACAATGGGTCTTGTGCACCAACATTTTTCTTATTCTTTCCTATTCTTGCTGTGAGGCTTGTTCTAAGTGGCATCAACTAAACTCTAACTGCACAAACTGCTAGTTTCAGACTGATGAATATGAAAATGTTCATGAGGAGGTGCATGAACAATTTCATCATTAGCATAAACTACTAACCTAAAACTGCCATATGAAGCTTCCTCTTCAGCTTTGTCTGTCAGAAAGTTTCTTTCAAAAAAAAAAGAAGAATTTCACACGGATAAGCTCCTTCTGTCAGAAATCAGCAAATGAGTAGAACAAACTTAGCATAGCTCAATGTCACCTGGGACGGGCTCCAGCCCTGCCCCCCACGTGACCCTCAAAGGATAAACAATATAGCTAATGGACGGATGGAGTTTAGCAGTAGTTGGTAGTCATATTAGAGGACCCAAAACAAAACTAAATATTAATGATACATCCGCTAATGAAGTGTCATCAGAGCAGGCTGTACAGTGACAGAAATAAAGAGAATATGGTTTAAGCTACATGACGTCAGATGATAAAAAAAAAAAAGGCTTTCTAAAGCAAAGTGATCCATGATTAATATGCAAGGTCAGAGTGGTGACACACAGAGAATATTACAGCCCACAGCCGGGGATGTTACACTGTCAGGTGTTATAACAGAGGATGATACTGGACAGTGACCTACAGCTGTCGAACAGAATCTCCTAACAACTACTGTAATGTATGAGCTGCTGTGATGAACTGTGCCAACAAAAATACTTTTTAAAACTTTACATCATTTTTTACATATATTTTTCTTAATTAAATAAATTTCAGTATCATATACTGTATATACAACTTTAATTTCACTCAGACAGAGACAGTTGAGAAAGCAGACAGCACACTTCCAATAATTTCCTGTATCTGTGTCACATGGTTTCTCCACCTCCCCGCCCCCTTAGGAGACCAGCAGCAGGTCTGAGTCTGTTCACTCCAATGAGAGAAGTGAACCTGATCACCTCACCTCATAGTCACCAAAATAAATATTGCATCGATTTTTCTCAAGCCACAGATCTTCAGAACATTCTGACACTAAAATGTGATTTTGCAGACAAATCAAGAGAAAATGAACTTTATTCAGACCTGTCTCACACTCTCATGAGATCTCTCAGCACAGATCTCTTCTCTCTGTTGGTTCTGGTTTCACTGCTGCAGTAGAGCTGCCAACGCTTTCCAACCGCAGAAGTTTAGAGGGACCTGTACTGCAAAAATTAAACATTAAAACTGAAATAAATGTTGTATTTCTGTGCTAATAATAATACTATTATTGGTATTATTAATGAACTGTTTTTGGAGGGAAAACAGAGAGTATCAGACTGATATGATCTTGTACTGGGCTGATATAATATATGATGATATAATATGATATGATATAAGCCAGCAGATAAAAACAACCAGCAAAATCAGGTGTAAATTCAAATTGTATCTAGTGTTGTATTGTATTGTTGTTATGTTTTGACATTAAAAAACAATGACGACCACGCCCATTTAGGAGACAGGAAGTGTATCCCAATTCTTACGATTGGTGCTGTTTGTAATCCATCATCTTAGTTATACAGCATCTTTGACTCAGGTTAAGCAACTACAATTCATAAATCAATCGAGTGTGTTTTCCTGCTGTGAAGAAAGGCGGTCTGTGTGTTCGTGACTTGTACTCTAATTTTAAGAAGTGTAAGAAAACTGGTGAATACCAGAAATTCTCTTGATCAAATCTCTTGCAAACAAATATGTTTGTACAACTGGTTCTTGAATGAGGCGCAGTGTTTTTTCTTGAACCCCAACATTACTCTAGAAAAACGAGAGCGCAGAAACTATTTCTTCAGTTGACCAACAAATGCTGACTGATGATGAACGTTGTGGTTTAAAAATGAGGAAAAGGAAAAATAAACCAATCACAATGAAGGGATTTTCTATAGGAAATAGTTGACAGTGGCTTCATAGCTTCCATTGTAGTTTTTGTGTTTGCTTATGCTGCTCCACCCTGAGAACAACAGTTAGAGAATAGCTGCTCTACCTCTGTGGAACTTAATGAGCGTAAAATAAATGACTGTACAGGTGTGTTCACATGCCGAGTGTTGTTGATGCAAATCCTTTCAACTGCAACTGTGTTTGTGGAGAATGCTTGTGCTTTGTGTGACAGCTATGGGGAGTGTTCTGTTTTCCTCTATGTGTAATAGATAAAAGTTCTGCCCTGAATTTAAAAATGTTAAAATAAAAGCACTCTATTCACTTTCTTTAATTTTTAATGTGATAAATTCTATATTGTTCTCAGTGTCACACAGAGTACGCTGATGGTAAAATACCTGTGCCAAGAATAACATTAGCAGGTGAATTTAGTTAGTATGAAATTGAATGGGTCGGTCCGACTGCAGCATGCTAACTAACTAGCTGTCGGCCATGAAGGCAGAGCGCGATAAAGACGTGCGCTTCAGTAAGAAGGCGGTTTGTCTGTATTTGTTTTGTGTTGTATGGTTAAGATAGCAATGTCGATGTGTTACAGCTCAATTAATATAGTGTTTGTTTAAGGTTTAAGTGCATAACTAACATGTAGATGCACAACCACTACGTGTGTGAGGAAATTAAAGCTAAGGAATATAGTGTTTGACGTGTAGGAAGTTAATGTAAGAGTGAAGTGTATTGTAGTTGAAGTGAATCATGGCAGTGTGGGTAGTATTGGACAACGCACATGTATTATGCCATTAGTCTGAAGGCACCATACATGTATTGTTCTAACTGTGTAGTTTCTCAAGGAGACAATGCATATCTGTTCATTATAGGTCATTAAGGACATGAAGTATGTATTTTCCAGAGCGTTGACTGTTATAGGAACAGTAGGTATATTTACTGTTGGTGCAAACATGCATGCGTTGTGAAGTTAGTGAATATGTAAGTGAGTATTTGCTCGTTCATTACCCTTTGGACTTGGAGCCAGCAGCATCGTGTCCGCTTTATTTCTTTCTATTTCCTCCTTACAGGGCCGTATCACATGTGCTGGAACAAACATGAATTTTCACACATATTAAACTTGAGCGTGTGCTGCTCAGAGGGAATGTGCATCACCTCATGTCCCCTTGTGTCTTAAAGTTTTGCGTAAGGGTGCATTTTATTAAAGTAAGCCTATGTAACCTTTGTTATATCGTGGCAACAAGTGACAATTTCAAGATAATAGTAAACACTTCAATGTAATGTAACAGTAACAGGTAGAGAAGAAACAGCACTGGGCACTGGAGCAAATCTGGTGTAGTGGCCTCGTGCAGCTGCATCATGTGACAACCACTGGCTCAAACAGACTTTTTCTTCAGTCACAAATCATTACAAAAGGTTACATTTTTTTAATGTCACATAGCAGCTCTGAATAATCTGAATTTGATCCATTAGGTCTATAAAAAGTTATTTGAAGCCATTGGTGTGTGTGGGAAGGCAACAGTGAAGTATTACATGTGCATCCTCTCAACCAGCTCCTAAGTGCCCAAGAGAATGAAGCCTGAAAAACATCTCTGGCATATAACCAGTGAGCATCTGCACCTCATCATAGGAATGAATGCATCACCCTGTTGCCATGGGTTACAAAGTAGTGTGTACTCAGTTTGCTAATGTTAGCTAACTAGCTAGCTGCCATAACACCACATTAAAGCAGGAAAATAAAGACTCTTGCACATTGGTCAACGCACCATGCTCATGTCAAGTTGATCCACTTTCACGAACTGTGACTCTATATGGGGATGGTTCATAAAAAAACATTAACAGTAGACTCCCCATAAAGGGACTGCTCAGACTACTACATGTTTAGAAAAAAGTGACATTTTCATTTATAATTAATAACTAGAATTACCTCCTCATGGTTGTTCCCTCCACCAACCAGCAGAGTTACAGAAAATATGGTCCCAGTCTCTGTTTCCTCCGAGTTACAGTGTTGAATAATGACCAGAACTGTTTTTACAGAACATTATGACATCACAGTGAAGTTAACCTTTGACCTGTTGGATCTAAAATGGCATCACTTCATTTTATCCTTATAAACATCTCATTTAAATTGTGTAATAATTGGTGTATGAATTTGTGACTTATGGCAAAAAAACGTATTTTGCGAGGTCACAGTGACCTTGACTTTTCACCTCTGACCACTAAAATTGAATCACTTCATCCTTGACTCCAAATGGGCCAAAGTTGAAGTTCCCTACTGAGCTATTGTGTTCATGAGAATGGACAACCTGGCCTGGCTGTTGCCGGTGAGCAGGCATAAAAATGTATATGAGTATATTAGTAATGTGTAAGACATGCAGCTACTGCAGATACATGAGGTTACAGTCATAACTTTTGGTTTCATTGAAACCTTACAGAAATGCCCTGCCCAGCATTACAGGTCAGACCAACAGACATGTAATTTTGCAAACTAGCTAATGTTTTAATTAGCTGTCAGTTTGCTGTCACATTAGAAAGTTCATTCCAGGTGAACTGTTTGATGGAATGACTGATGGAGGTGGTGGCTGTATGAATGTGAGGCTGACAGATAAATCAGCCAAATGAAAACTGAAATCTGAAAATAAGATATCATCACCTGAAACACACAAACCCAAAACCATCAACAGCTGTTATAGCCACCATTAAATCAAAACATCTGGATCGTTCTATGTATGCCAGATGTCAATCAGTGACAGATCTTCTCTGTGACTGACAATGTACCTGACAACTGAATACTCTTGGTTCTGTTAACTCCACCCCTTCGGTATTTCAAACAGGGACAAATCAAACACTCAACCACTCGCAGCTACTGTTTCTCTCAGGTCTCACCCATATGAGTATGCGCTGAATTCAAACAACCTCAGCTGTGAATTCATGAGAGGTTACAGGCAACAGCAAGAAAAACACAACATAACTCAAACACGTTGCCAAGACCTCCTCTGTGTGGGTAGTTTCCCGCTTTAAAGGGTTCCAAAGCTATTCAGGTGCAATAGAGTGCCAAGAACCAATGAGGAGGACATTTCATGTGAGTGAGATGTGCATGACGATTAAACAAAGAGGGCTCCCGCTGAGTCTCACATAGCATGTGGTCTCATCCGCTTTGAATTTGATTTGTTGTATTCTGTCTTCTCTCTCTCTCATTTCCCTGCCACACTCCAGACTAATGAAGCACCAACGCCTCCCCATGCCTTTATAATCCTTTCCTGAACATTTCAACTGTTGCCACTCAACAGGTTTGATTTGCTGCACGCCTCCAGGCAGCACCCGTGTCTCACCTCTGTGTCTGCTGTCTGCAGCTGTGGGGTCGGTTGATGATGATGCTTTCAGAAGCTAACTGAAGACGCGTGCACGTGTCAGCTCGAGTTGGGTGCCCACATGTGAACAATGAAGCTCGGACTCCTTCATGCCCCCCCCCCCCTTTCTGTCTGTCCACAACCAGACTAGCAGGGGGTGGGAATAGAGATGGGACAAGATGAAAAGAAGGCAGAGAGGAATGAAGGGAAGGCCAAACTCTACTTGAAGCCAGGAACCTAGCCAGAGCCTATCTTGAAGCATTTTACACCACACAGAACGAGGAGGGGAGAGTGGCCAATTTTTACAACTTCAAAGGAGAGAAAACGATGTGAGGAGGTTCATCGAGTGGGGGTGGGGGTGGGGGTGGGGGGTGTAGTGGTTTGCAGAGGTGGAGTATATTTACACAAGAACTGGATCAATGAGTACTTTTACTTTGACACTTTAAGTACATTTAGCTGACACATCTGTAGCTTTAATTAAGCAGAAATTTTGAATTTTGAATTTCCGCATCATTGTACTGCTACTCAGTTAAGAGTCAAAGTTCTTGTTTGTGAATTGGGTGCAGGGAAGGAGAGAGTTGGGTCTGTACCATCCCTGAGAGAGGGGCCTGGCTTCTGCCTGAGGGGAGAGCAAGCATGCATTTCTGATTTTTAATTAAAGGAAATGATTGCCAGGCTCTCTGCTCTGTCCGTCTCTTAATCAATCAATCACGATAAGCCTTTAACTGTGCTTTGTGTGAGTCACTGTGCTCTCCCACAGAAAAACACTGAAGAGAATGCAGGACAGAGATAGAGCACGTCACAGAACAGGTTTAGAAGAGCTGCGTTTAGTCTTCATCCTCCGTACGAAGCAGGGAATTAACATTATCAGATTAATTAAGTCTCCACACTGAGGTTTGGAGAGAATAGTGTGAGAGATAATCGTACATATGTGTGTGTGGGGGTGTGAGTTGGTTTGTACTTGTGTGTTATGAGGGGTGGATGCATTGGGACCCAGCCGTAATGTGCTGGAGAACATGCACATACAGTACAGCCCCGGGAGTTTTCTTCTTCTCTGTGATTTCATTTGAGAAAAGCTGGAGACATTATTCCTGGCTGTGTCTATATTGGGGAATAACGCTTGCGGCATATCATTAGTTACGGGCATGACACACCACAAAATCATCCTAACTTCCCTCTAAGTTTCCATGACAATTTCCATTGCCAAGAAAAAAAAGAAAAAAAAAACTCCCGTCTCCTAACACACACATTTAATCACTTGAGATTCCAGCGAGATCCAAGTTTCGATTTAAACTTGTCACGCTTTCTGGAGTCTCGCTTTGATGACAAAACACCGCCAGCCTCTTTGTGAAAGGTGAAAGGCCGACCTTTGACCTCTCGCTCTGAAGCATGGCCCAGGGGTCACACCTTGTGGCGCAGGGTCGGCGCCGCACTCCATTCATGAAGGATGCCATGGTTTCTGTCCTGTGTGTCTGAGAGGTCTGAGAACCGCTGTGTTACATCACTGGAGGTGGAGCAGAGAGCCATCAGTTTGGATGTAGCTGGTATAAATTACGTTAAAGGATGATTCTGGTTTATTAAAACTTGGTTCTTATTTTTATACTTTTGCTTATTATTCATATTGATTATGATAAGACTGTATCACCAAGCTAACTGCTGAGGCCTCAGAGTACAACAAGCCTGCAGGACACTCAGGTCATGAATAACAGGGTTAAACTTATCTGATAAAAAGAGGATAAACAGTAAAATTATTACCACTACACAGTTTGCATAGGATTTCATGGTTCAACTTTGACCTAGAGTGCTTGCTGTAGTTTTACAGGCAGACAGTTTTTCCATGCTATGAGGATAATTACGTTTAAAGGGTGCTCACTTTCAGTTTTACCTATAAAGTTCTTTTCTTCTAATACAGAATATGGCTAATCTGCATCATTTTATCATAACCAATAAAAATGGCAACAAAAATCACAACCACAAATCTTTGAAGTGTAATTAAATAAAGTGGAATTATCCTTGAACGTGTCGTCTATCATGAACTGCACATGTTTTGACTTTGTTATCAGCTAAAATCATTTGATATATCAGTTTGTAGTTTGTATGTGTAGACAGGTGAACTGAACCAATAATTCAGGCCAGGAACTTTCCTCCATCCCAGGCCCGTCCCTCACAAACCATCAGACCACTAATTCTGTAGGATAACCCTGTTTGTTGATGTAAGGTACCAGACAAGTTACAGCACTGTAACAGTGTGGACACACACTGCAGTCGCAGCAACCAATTCCTGCTTAATACATTATTCCTGGTCAGGTTGACTGTTCAGGCCACGATCCTCAGGCCGCCAGGAAATGTCTCGCTTCTCCCATTGGACCATCCACCACTGTGTGAAGATACAAACAGATACATGCTCTCCGTCTAACTTTTATTCTGCACTTTCAGTGCTGTGTGAAGCACTTTGAATGGAAGTTGTATGAGAGTCTGATTTACAGATAAACTTGAACTTGAGTTAATCACAGATATATTAAGTGCTGATGAGTAGCCTAGCAGCATTTTCTTCCTTTATTACTGCGGATAATTAGCTGTAGAGAGATGACAGGAAATGAGGGATAGAGAGAGACAAACTGGTGTGGTTCAAACGTCTCCAGACATGACATTACACTTCATGGATCACCCACCAAAGAGATATTTAAGGTCATTTAGAAACAGTGACACCATTGCATCTTGTCCACCTGACAGCACTATACTAATACCTCAGGCTATAATGTTATAATTTTGAATGCTGACAACTTTATAAATGTTAAGTTCACAAGAACAGTGCTACATTTTACATAGGAATGACATCATGCACTCACTGAGAACTTTATTAGGAACACCTGTACACCTACTTATTCATGCAGATCCAGGTCAGGAGCTTCAGTTAACCACTCTTTACAACTGTGCTGAACAGAGAAGCTCCAGAGTGAACAACACGTCCAATCTACAACACCAGAAGGTAACTTGAGGTCTTGCTATATGGAGCAACTTTAACAAACTCTCAAGAAGCCATGTGTGTTGGTGGATCTACATGATCAAATGGCAGAGCTGGTTCATTCAGTGGCCACGAGTTCAGAATCTCTCAGGGGTGATATGCATCAAACGGTCAAGCTTTTCTGGTATAGAAAGCAGCTACAACTTCGAAGTTGTATCTGACATTATTGACCATCTTCAGGCAAACAAGCTAAACATACACAACTTATATAACCACATCTATATTCCTGTGGGAAAGACATTATGAGCTTCAAGTTGTATCTTTTTTTGCTGCCTGACCTAAAAAACAGATTTTGAAAGTCCTTTAACACAGAAAATCAGTGTTCTGTGATGGTGTTCTTCACAGAGCAGTTTCACTTATTTATTCCTCTTGAGTCTTGATAACATTTCACAGCATAAAAATACTGCAAACTGCATCGTTAATAAGAGAAAATATATATATATTTTAGTTCTGGTTTGATTATTAGCATTTATAACATACCATGCATCAATTTTCCCATTTAAATTAATCACCTCATTTGATTTTGAGAACTGGAAATGAGTATTGAATGCTTCTCTTTTCAATTAGTTCATCACTTATAACTTCAAATCAAAACATTGCAAAATTATACTTTAAGCTCACGACTGATCCTGGGGTAATTTGATAATAAACATTAAAATACCAGTCTATGAATAGTAAATAACTGTTTATTGCATTGCATGCTACTTATCAGAGCAATAAAGTCTGTTTTATTATCACTGCAAATGAATAAGTGATCATTAAAGCACACTGCTCTTCAGTAGTTATCCAAATGCTGCATTAGGGCTGGGCGATCAGGCCAGAAGATCACATGACAATCTTTTTTGGGTAGAATGACGATCCACCATCTGAATCATGAGTATCCTCACAGATTTAGTTGAACTGATGTGATCACATGATTAGTTGTGTGTATGGTTGCCTAGACACAAAACCTGTCACTTCAAATCAAAGCTAAAGGCCCAAGTCATGAATCATCTTGTTTATGCTCTCCTTTTATTCTGAAAATCCTGACTGGAAGTTGTGATTCGTATCTTTCTGCTGTTTTGACGCTTCTCTATGAGGTTTGTCCGCACGCCGCAGCTTTTCACCCACAATCCCTTCTTCTGTTTACGAAGTGTGTCACAACCGATCACACTTTTTGTTTAGTTCACATGGAGCATTTGTTTTTTCATTTATGAGGTCCTATACTTAAGTACTTAAATTTGAAAGTTTAGTGGCTGCTAAGCAGCTAGCCCCGGCCCGTCCTGCTTCCTGTTTCCCTGCCTGCAGCAGGTCTCTCGTCCCATGGGCAGACTCTGAACTCCACTGTGTTGGACTGCAGCTGGTGAGGGTGGTTCTTGTTCTGCTCTGGTGGAGAACTGCTACATGTGCCTCTACACCAAACTCACTGAGGCTGCAGAGGAGAACAAGGACTGCCGTCTCCAGCTGCAGTTAGTGGGCTAGCCCTTTACATTTAACATGGTCTGGTTAGCAGCAATTAAACTTTTAAGATGAAATATCTAAATATACTAATATTTAGAATAACTTTTTAACTATTATAAACTAATACTACTTTTAACGAATAACTTTTAATGAGATGATCTGTGCGATTCGTCTAAAAAGTAGCTCATATGGAGTAAGATATAACATATATACAGTATATAACACTGTCAGATCAACGAGAACACTCGTCTTGAATATATATGATTGCTCCGATATTCTCTGCAGCTGCTTCATTACAGCGTTCAAGAGTAAAGGCCCAATCATGGTTTTCCACGTGCCCTCAGATGGACGCACTCAGTTCATACCACAATTGGGGGGTATGTGTATACAAACTCTTTCCACATATGTGCACTAAAAAACATGATTTGATGATTTGGCTGAACCACATTGAAAAGTCACACAAAGAAAACAGTATAACAAACTGCTTACAAAGAATAGGACCAAGGATAAGAAATAAGAAGTGTCCAGTTTAATTGTCTGGCGCATGTGCTGTCAGAATGCTCGTAATGCAGACAGTCCACGGCCTCAGGAAGACTGGAATACATCTGTCACAGCTCAAGTAAAGAGAAAAACTGGTATATTTCCTAGCAAAATACATGTTTCTGTTTTTTGTCAGATTCTTGACAACAAAAAGTATTGAATTGTATTGTATTGAACTGTAAGAGGTGAAGGCGTAAGCTGCAGTTTCAGCCTACGTGCACTTGGTTTGTAGAAAAGCCTCTACAATATGTGACTTTATTTGTTTGTTTTTCTGTGACACTATTTCATGGGAGTTTCATTCTGTTACTGAATTCTTTGTATTATTTCTCACAGACCACAATACATTGCATTTAAGATTCCTTTAAAATGCCTGATACTATTTCTAGTGTGGTTTTGGTATGACTTTCTGGTTCAGCGACATATTTCCAATTGGGACTTGTTAAGTCTTGAACTTCCACAATCCTGGCAACAGTTTTAAAGACTACCCATAATGATGAACCTGTTATGTAAGTAACCTATTAAGTAAACCGTCCTGCCCTGGTGATTATACATGACAAACAAGTAATAACCAAAATTGATGAGTTGGCATGATAGGTGGGGCTCTTGATGATTTTATATGATCTGTTCAACCAAGAAGCTCACATTGACTTCAGATCCATTTTTCACCATAACGTGCCTCTTAGCTTTTGTTCTCATTTACCTCTCATGCTACATGAGTCTACCCATGCACCCGAGCTCATGAAACCACACTTCTTGTAAACTTTACTTCCTCTAGGGATCAAGCATTAACTGGGTTTATGGATCCCGGAGCCTTTTTTAAGATTCACTGATGTGATTATTTGGGTAAAAGGGCAGAGAACAGTTCCAGGATGTGGAAATCATGACACTGCAGAAAGACCAGCGGCAAAATGGCGGCTGGCCCGCTCCAAAAAACTTGGACTCATTCTAATTTGTCCTAAGCAGCTTACAATAAATAGGAGCTGAAGCCCTCCCAACAACTCTCTTCTAATAACAACAAACATCGTTATAAAAGTTCTAAGAGAACGGAAAAGCTCCGTCGCCTGGCGTTCTTCCCTCCTTCACTGACTGCCCTCCCCTCACACGAAAAGGAAAATCAGTCAAACACCTGTTTGTAAAACAGGGTGGGGTGGGGTGGGGTGCAGGGTGTTGGGCAGGAGGGTGGGGGGGTGTAGGTATTTCCTCATCAGAGACTCACAAACACTCAATCCATTTACACTGAGGAGTGTGGCGGTGTGAGTGTGTATACATACATTATTTGCTTGTGTATGACTGTGCATATGATACTTCATGTGTACATGAGCCCTCTCACATCTGGGAGTGAATGTGTTATGTGAACATTGTGTGTTTCTTGTGCATTCATATTGTAAGGGGAACAGTACAGCAGCCAGGCCCAGAGGCCCCCCCCCACCCTCCCTGTGTCCAGGATTGGGAAAGAAAAGACCAACAGGCTGATTTTCTGCTCTTAACTGTCTATTGTTTCTGCTGCTCTATGGTTGTCTTATTGTAACCCCAGCGCCCTGTTGTCTCTCTCTCACACACACACACACACACACACACACGACACACACATACACACACACACGCATGCACACACACACACACACACACTTATAAAGTTAAACCTAACAGTTCCTCAAAGATGCTGTGACTATGCAGCTCAAAATTACTGAATTTTTAGCTGCTGAAAAGAGAGAGGTTATAAAACCTGCAGCAATTTTGTGTTCATTTGTGTTCTTCTGGAATAATTTGTGTTCAAATTTAAACATTGCATTTCCACTTCAAAAAACGGTAACTGCTTATAAAGAACTTGCTGCCAAGCATGACCACAAGCTCCAGTGAGAACAGAGGTGTAGTAGTGCATCTGTGACACATAGTCTACATTGTTAAGTTGTGGCTGGTTTTCAAGGTTATGTAACCACTGTTCCTGCGGTGGGAAGTTTACATTAGTCAACCATAACTGACCAAACGATCAAATGTTAGACTGACCTCATAAATACATTCATCATATTGAGAATATCATGCAGCTGTCAGGCAAACATCTGGCTAGATGATACCATGGAAGTAGCAGGTTGTAATTAGCATAGCATTAAGCAGAGGGTGAATGAACACAAGTAGTTTGTGTTTTGAATGATTAATTTACTAACTCGTGTCGAGAAAATGAGGCTGCATTCGAAATCCATTCAGAGGAAAAGTTGCAGTGCAGGCAGAGGTCAAGCTAAGCTAACAGGCTAGGCTATGAAGATGTAGCATGTAGATGAAGCAGCACAAGCTGTTGAGGAGTAACAGTTAATAAAGACACTGTCAGAAGAGTGAATGATGAATGAAAGGATGTTTTCTGTCTTTTCATCTTTGCTAATTAACAGTAAGTAGAAAAAAATAATTTAATTCATTGCACTGCTCAAAGGCTACCAGCAACTTTGGGTTGCTGGTGGAATGTTTTCTTCGTGTTACTCAGTTCTTGAGTTGAGGTTGTGAATCAGTCAATGCACCTTAAATGTCACTATGTCAACTCTGACTATTTCATTCATTTTTATTGGCTCTCTGCTTCAGTGATGATTTATTCTTCAATGCCTTAAAACAAATGTATATGATTTTCAACCTGATTATGCAAACTGTGAATATTCCTCACTCATTGCGGTAAAAACTAAGTTTAGGAATCACTGAGGATCTCAGGAAAACCCAGAGGGTATTTCTGTCTGTAGATATTAGTGGCTAACAGCTTTCAGTCAGTGTCAGCCAAGTGGTTAAGCTTATGTAGTAGTTGGTAAAATTTATAAGCTGTTTTTAAATTCAATTTAAATTTTTTGTTTGTTTTTAAATTCAAAAAATGCAATTACTGAAAATGATTATGAAAAATTGTTGAATTTGCATTAATTGTTGCAAGATCAGGAAGTCCCAGAGCGACTGACTCAGAGGACACACAACATAACACCTGACACACTGTCACAGCACCACACATACACTCACATACATGTTGATTCTCACAGACATGATGCACACAAAGACACTGTCATTACACAGAAACAAAACACACAAACAGCTCCATACCATCAATCATCAGTACCCATCACCAGGTGAGCACACACAGACACACACACGCGCGCGCACACGCAGACACGCATGCACACACGTGCACACACACACACACACACACGCACACACACACAGCAGCCACCTCATCATCCTCTCCACCCAACCAGTCCTGGGTATATTATGTCCCTTTTCTTTCAGCAGTTTGTCTCAGTCTGTTGTTGTAACTAATCCCTCAATTCCACTCCCTTTACACACACACACACACGCGCACACATGTGCACACACGTGCACACACACACACACACACACACACACACACACACACACACACACACACACACACTTCTCCTTTAGACGAGTGCATTACAAGAGAATTGTAATTGAGATAGTATGGGCTGAGAAGCGGTGGAGCTACTGTTGTAGTATTTGTGACAGAATATGTTTTTGGTAAACCTCTGTGTGTCTATGTGTGTGAGAGAGAGTTTTGGGCATTCTTGTGTGCGTGTGTGTGTGTGTATGTGTGTGTGTGTGTGTGTGTGTGTGTGTGTGTGTTGTTGAACTAATTGTGTTGTGTCTGCATATGTGTGCATATGTGGGAGTACTTAGTGTGCAGGTGTGCAGTCATCAGTGTTGCGTGTGCTCATAACAGGATTGCACAAGTGTATCTGTGGATGCGATCTTGTGTCTTTATGCACCTCTGAAACTGCCTGAGGCAAAGACCTGCCAAACAATGCTCAGGTTCTGGTCTGACTGAAGATAGATAATGGTAATAACGTAATATTTGATTAACTCCCCGGGCAGAAATGATCTTCTCTGTTGCTGCTCCCACACAGGGAGGTTATAAGTCAGTATGGATCCAGTGTCAAGCACAGCGAAGGGTGAATACTTGCCATTAAAGGGACTTAAAACTGGGTCTTATATCAGAGAGACATTGACAGGGAACTAGTCTCTAAAATTCTGGATGTCAATGCTTTTTATATTAGACATGAAACAGTTTAGACTGAGATGATATGCTGCACCAACTGAGCCTTCTGAAGAAAATATTTGCAACCATCCAAAGAGTACATTTCTGGGGCATTAACACGTGCTGGGAAAAAGGAGAGTGGCCTATCCTTGATACACAACAATCTGTGATGATGTACATCAAGATGCCACCAGTGTGTGGGCTCACCAATCACTTAAGTAGGAACACCTGTACACATGCTTATTTATAATTATCCAATCAGCCAATTGTGAGGCAGCAGTGGAATACATAAAATCCTGCAGATACAGGTGAGGAGCTTCAGTTAATGTTCACATCAATCATCAGAATCAGGGAAAAATGTGATCTCATTGAGTTTGACCTTGGCATGTTCATTGGTTTGAGTATTTCTGAAGCTGCTGGGATTTACACACACAACAGTCTCTAGAGTTTTTACTCAGCAGGAAACTTGTTGATGAGAGAGGTCAGAGGTCAGAGGAGAATGGACAGACTGGTTGGAGCTGACAAAAAGGCTATGGTCACTCAGATAACCACTCTTTGAGAAGCTTCAGAGTGAACAACACGTCCAACCTACACCAGCAGAGACCACATCAGGTTCCACTTCCTGTCACCAAGACCAGAAACCTGAGGCTGCAGTGGACACAGACTCACCACCTGATGGATCTGGATTTGTGCTGAGTCAGCAGATGGTCGAGTCAGAGTCTGAATCCATGGAGACAACCTGCCTTGTGTCAACAGTCCAGGCTGGTGGTGGTGGTGTGATGGTGTGGGGAATGTACCAATCAATCATGGTCTGATTGTCTCAGTCTATCTGAGTATTGTTGCTGACTATGTTCATCCCTTCATGGCCACAGTTCACCATCTTCTAATGGCTCCTTCCAGCAGGATCATGCTCCATGTCTCAAACTGGTTTCATCAACATGACAGTGAGTTCAGTTGACCCCCCAGTCTCCAGACCTGAATCCAGTAGAATCAGCAGAAATGATGTGATCCATCATGTCAACATGGAGCAGAGTCTCAGAGGAAAGTTTCAACATCTGCTGGATCCATGACATGAAGAACTGAGGAACTACCCAGTGTTGGTGTGCTGTTCCTAATAAAGTGATCACTGAGTGTATGTCACCAGTGTATATTAACTTTTAGTCTCAAAAAACTGCAAAATGTTACCAAGGTGTGACATCAGAAAAGTCACATACACAACTTCATGAGTGAAAGAAACCGTCTTCAACAGAAAAACAATTTGTACTTTGTTCAAATGCTTAAAACAAGACATGTGATCTCCTGCAGTGGTGACTAATTACATCCTCTCTAAGTAGCAAAAGCAGCAGTAGTGCGACATTGTTGCACTAATGCATAATGAGGTGATTTAGGAGATCAGGGCGTGTTGGGCATACAAATCATATGACTGATATTGCAGACTGCAGTATGCATCCTATCTCCTGCCAATAGTCAACTTCTCTGGCCTCAGTCTAAACCGTGACTGTCTTCTCTCTGTGATCTGTAAAAAGCACATAGCTGGTCCTCAAGCAAAGGGCTCCTCTGGCTTTTAGTCTCAACATAGTAACTATTAACAGACCTGTACCATGTGATCTCAGAATGCACTGAGGCTCATATGAATTGAGCAGGTCAGAGATAAAGTCTGGGGCCCAGTTCATTTGTGCCTTAACAATGGACCTCTGATGTTACTGCACACATTTAACCGCAGCCAGAGCTGGAGGCCGGGTTGGGCCTGTCAGGTTGTCCGTCCGTCTCATTCTCATGGACATGATATCTCAGTAACACTTTGATGTAACTTCAAATTTGGCTTAAACATTCATTTGGACTCATAGATGAACTGATTAGATTTTGGTGGTCTAAGGTCAAAGGTCAAAGGTCAAATGTCAAAGGTCAAGGTCATGGTGATTTCAAAAAACATGGTTTTGGTCTTGTGAACGCAATATTTCTGTAACACGTATCTCTGCAATACCTCTGTCACTTCCTCCTGAAGTGAGAACACACCACTATTTCCCAGCTCCCTCTCCTTCTTAACAAAGCTGCACAACCTCCTCTCACCCTGCAACTCCACACTCCCCCCCTAAGGAGCTTGATCAATAATTCCACTAGACTGGAGCCCAAAACAAGTCAGCTGGGGGAGGAATGCACTGGGTGAGAGCCTTCAAAGTGTTTCTTATGGTGCTGGCAGTAATGAAGGGGGCTACAGATATCTTTGCTGCAAGGAAAGCTTGCATCTTCTATGAAGTTGCGAGGAATCAAGAAAAACAAGCGTTGTCTCTACACTTCAGTTCCAACCTTAACAAGAGGATGTCCAAAACCTAAAGAGTTAAGGGGTTTTAACGCGACAGCAGTGATGTGTGTTCTTGTATTTGATGTACTGATCAGGGGCTTGAACTACTGTGTGGGAGAACTCCCACGCCCCATTCATTATTTAGGGGAGTGTGAGAGATATCTGCTTCCCAGATTACTTTCCTCTGAGGTGGAAGTGAGAGAGAGAGAGAGGGAGAGAGAGAGTCGGAGTCAGAGAGAGATAGAAACATAAAGGCAGATTTAAAAAGAGGGAGAGACTCTTTCTGCCTAAGATTGTGGTTGTATTAAAACAGCAAGTAGAGACACCTGTGTTTAACATGGTTATTAGGTTATTAATAGGTCATTAACACGAGTGTATCATTATCCATGATGGCTTTAGTAACCACAAATGAGGCCATGTAGTTGATATGAGGTGGTGATATGATGGAGTAAAGGAACTGAGTTTTTTCTCAACTTAGCATGAAAAACGTAAAGGACCAAGCTAGAGCCTTTTTCTTGTTTTTAACAGTATTAACAGGATTAAAATGATCGATTTGTGAATCCTTCCTGTGGTGCATTCATGTGCTGAAGTGAATGTCTACAACAGAGCTTCACCATTCATAACTGTCAGGCATGAATATTGTAAAAGTTAGTGAACAGTCAGACATGCAGCTGCCACCAGTGTTACACATTGATATTTGGTTGTGTGTAGGTTGTGACCAAAACTTCGGTCGGGACATTGTCTAATGCCAACGTCAGTGTGACGTTGAATACTGACACCAGCTGATGTTGACATTTTGTTGCTTATAAGTTGTGTTGTTAAGGGAACAAAAATCCAATGTCTTCCAAACGTCTTATGTTAACGCCATCTTGACGTATTAGATACCGACATTCTGGTCATAGTAAAAAGCCAACAGCTGCTAAGTGTCACAATTGTCATTTAGCAGATGTTGGGTTTTGATTTTCATTACTAAATTAAATTTAACATCCATCTGATGTTAGAGTCGTTAGAGTCCAACTCTCTGATGTCACGTTGATGCCCAGTGCATGCTGGGAAAGTACATAAAAAGGCAAAACACACCATTCCTCTGCATCCAACTAGGACTGTGTTCTCTCTTTGAGTATTAGGGCGACACTGAGGACAAAAATGATATCTGAAATTTCAAGAATAAAGTTGTAATATTTCAAGAAAAACTCATAATATTATGAGAATAAAGTCATAATATTACAATATTACAGTCATGATATTACGAGAATTAAAAATGTAAAATTTAATAATAATAATAATTTTTAGGAATATTACATCAACCAATCAAACAGGTGAGATGACAGTCAGTGTCAGTCTGAGCTGCTTCTGGCAGCTGCTGTTTGTCTGTCTAACAATAGAACAGACTCACTTTCTTCACAATCTTTTCAATGTCCTGATGATGATGATGCTGATGATGATGAAGCTGATGATGATGATGATGATGATGATGATGATGATGATGATGATGATGATGATGATGATGATGAAGCTGATGAGCCAAACGATGAAGTGTCTCCTTATTAGTGAAACCTCTGCTAAAGTAGAACTTCACAGGATGCTCCATGTTCCTCTTTTTAAAGCTTCTGATATTTCCCTCTAAAACACACAACCTACAATTACCACTTTATTCACATAATATTATGACTTTTCTTCTTCAAATATTATGATTTTCTTCTCAAAATTACAACTTTATTACTGTAATATTATAACTTTATTCTGACAATTTCCGATTTTTTTTTCCCCAGAATGTGGCCCTTATACTCCGTGGTACTTTCCCCCCTGTGTGCTGTGAATCTGTGTTTTTTCCTGTGAACCAGCTACACCTTCAGCAGCACAACACAAACACTCTAGCAGTTTGCTCACCACCTGGATCGTAGTGAACCAGATGGAAAATGCAGTGTCTCCTGAGAGCTGGACTGAAAGAGCCACAAGATGCAGTAGGTTTATATTGTAAATCTATAACTTTATATCTTTATACATCTTATGTCCAACAGTTGAATCCGTGTAATAATAATGAATGATAGATGTTAAAAGTGAAGATTCATATTCCTATAAAAACATAAACATATACATAACAACATAACATTTACAGTGCAGATGTATGATCTCCACCCTGCTGCCATAATATTTACACACCAATGTTCCTGAAAGTTTATCCCCTCACTTCCTCTGAGTGTGTGTTGACACACACAGACACAAACTTTAATGCTGTCACAGATACACAAAAGCAATGCACAAACACGCTCATGCTGATGACAGATAAACAGCAGACTGTGATGAGAGTCCCTGTTGACAGGTGCTGTCGTGTTTTCACAGGCTGTAAACTAAAGTGTTGACATCTGTATTTGTATGTGTGTGTGTTCTACATCAAAGGCCTGAGGAGCTAATGAAGGAGATCTCAGCTGGCCTCTATAAATCTCTCACTGTTCTCAGCTTCACTGTCACATTGGTTCACAACAGTGGCTTCCATTGTTACAGGAAAAACTAAATATTCAAATGTTTTTAATCACATAGGTTCAAAACAAACACTTAACTAAGAAAAAAGTTCGTTCTAACCCCTTTGTGCCATGATCAAGACAACAAAAAAATGGACAGGAAGTAAACTTTTATACCTGTTTATTCCTCCAAGAGGTTTGTTGTGAATTGTTTCTCAAATCTTTTGGTGAAAAACAGAAGTAATTGACCGTGTTTTAACATCATAGTAGCAAAATCATATTATAAATATATATTAAATATATATTATAAAAATAAATAATGGCTGGATTCCATTAAGCTGCTTCAGTTTCAGGATCACTGCTTCCAAATTTAGTTTGAATCTTAAACTAATTTCTATAATATCACTTTCTTTCTATAAAAGAAAATATTTTATCCACTAGATAAATCATGATTAGAGTCATGATTAATTTGCTGAATTTGTTTCCATTATACTTTTTCACATTTTGTTTGTATAAATACACAGACTGTCCACCTCAGCTATGCATAAAAGCAATTTTGGTTTTTCATCCGTCCGTTCTATTGTCATGGACACAATATTTCAGACTCTGTGACAGAAATTCTTCAAATTTGGCACAAACATTCACTAGGGCTCAAGGATGAAGTTATTAGATTTTGGTGGTCAAAGGTCAAAGGTCAAGGTCATGGTGACCTCACAAAACACTGTTTTGGCCTTGTGAATGCAATATCTCTATGACCCCTTGAGGGAATTTCTTCAAATTTGGTGCTAATGTTCACCTGGACTCAAAGATGAACTGATTACATTACGGTGGGTAATGTCAGAGGTTAAAAGTCAATGTCACGGTGACCTCACAAAACATGATTTTTGCCATGTGAGCACAATATCTCGAGAACTCCTCAAGGGAATCCCTTTAAATTTGACACAAACATTCACTAGGACTTAAGAAAGAACTGATTAGAAAAGTCCAAATATTTACTGTGAAAAGGTCAGTGACTAAAGAACAGAAAGGCTGGTGGTGTGGCTGTAGTGATGTCAGCGTTGGTCAGCACTTCCACCACTTTGATGCAGACTGAAATGTCTCAAAAAACCATGGGATGGATGGCCATGAAAGACATTCATAGTTCCCACAGGATGAATCA
This sequence comes from Seriola dumerili, assembly GCF_002260705.1. NCBI lineage: Eukaryota > Metazoa > Chordata > Actinopteri > Carangiformes > Carangidae > Seriola > Seriola dumerili. Next base: position 1,547,973 of record NW_019174455.1, on the reverse strand, counting down.
TCATGACTTCATGGGTGTGTTTTAATCCAACCTTATACCAATATTTATATCATTCAGGGTAATCAAATGGCTTTGTTTGCAACCTTATGTGTGTTTAATGGTTGTTAGTGTGTGTGTATGTGTATGTGTGTGTGTGAGAGAGAGAGAGAGAGAGAGAGAGAATAAGAGTGGAGAGGAGAGTGGGAACAAAGGAGAGGAAAAGCAAAAGATGGCTTTTTGACAGACTGACTTACATTACCATCTGTGTGTGTGTGTGTGTGTGTGTGTGTGTGTGTGTGTGTGTGTGTGTGTGCGTGCGTGTGTGTGTGTGTGTGTGTGTGTGTTGTTGTTGTTGGTTTAAGGCAGCAGAACCAATACTAGACCTATTTGTGGTGTTTTAACAGGCCGAGGCTGTTTGTGTGTTTGTTTTTTCAGGTGGACTGGGTGTGGGAAACCCCACAGGAGGCCAACACCAAGCACAGGAACGCACACACTCCTGGCGTGAACACAAACGCTCCCGGTGTAAACAGACACAGTGGCCACGTCGCTGCTGTCGCTGTCCGTTTTCATCTGTCTCCCTCGTCGTTCAGCCTCCTCACTTGCCGCTGGACAGATGGTGGGGGGTCACAGCAGGGGGCGTTGTAGCTGGGTTAGGCTGAACCTCTGATGAAAGACAGGTGGATGACAGGTGAGGTGGAAGAAATGAAAACGCCTCTGTAATTGTCAAAATCATAATTTTTCGTATTTTTTTGTGGTAATCTCTCTGAGACGAGCAGCTTGGTAATATTACATGTTTTTCTTATTGTGTAGAAAAAGACTGAAACTAACAGTGAACTGATCCTGTGTCCAAGCCCAGAGCACCTCACTGTTGTACTAAACGTACTAAATACTTGCTAGAGAAGTGGTTCTCAAACTTTTTTACACCCTAAACTAACTCAAATTAGGTCACTGGCCCTGATAAGATTTTTGCTTTTAGATGTTTTACTCATTGATTTATTTTTGAAGTTATATTTTTTGGAGCGTTTTTGCCTTTATTTTGATAGTACAGTGAGAGAGAGACAGGAAAGTCAGGGAGAGAGAGAGGGGATGACAATCGACAAAGGGCCGTGTGTCGGACTTGACCCGTGGTCGCTGCAGTTGGGACCCATGTAGTACGCGCTCCACCAGGTGAGCCACCGAGGCGCCCCTCGATGTTTTATTACAGAAAGAGTTTGAAACCCATGATCAAAACAAATCATACATTCTGTCACTATGTAACTTATGCATGGAATAATAGTGAGAATATATCCTTCTCCTCTTTGCTGCAAGCCATAGGAACCCCCTCTAGGACTCCTGGGGGTCCCCAGACCCACTTTGAGAACCACTGTGCTAGAGCACCCATTGTCCCCGACAAGTTATTTCCTCCTGTTTGAGTAATGTTTGCTAACAAATTAAAGATATGGGGGTGCCCCGGCGCCTCACTTGGTAGAGTGCATATAAAGAATAGTCCTAACCACAGCTGCCAGGGTTTGAGTCCGACACACGGCTCTTTGCTGCATGTTGTCCCCTCTCTCTCTCTCTGCCTGACTTTCCTGTCTCTCTCTCTCACTGTGGCTATCAGAAGGCTCACACAGGACAGGGAGGTCAGACAGTATTGTGAGGTCTGCGAACACATACCTAGAGTAAATGTCTAAAAAAGTCTTATCCTTGAAAGAAGTAGTAAGAGTAGTAGTAGTAGTAGATAGTAATTTCAGTATGTTACAGTCAGTCACGGCTCATGTCTGCAGCCCTGTCAGTCTAATCCCATCATGACCTCACCACCAGCCTCCCCCAGGGGTGGAGTGATCCTGCAGTAAGGACAGTAGAGGCATTTTATAACACTGCACTGTGGGCTGTAAACTCAGATTTTCAGCTGAGGTCACCCTCCTTCCACTAAATAATATTCCTTCACTTCACTCACTGAATATTTTTAGAAACCAAATTCCTTCATGAAAATGGAAACTTTTTAGTTTGGTGTTAAAATCAAATTTGACATCAGTGACCACAACAGAAGCACTGAAAAATTTCATGAAAATGAAAAAAATTCATCACAACATAACTTTATAACAGAATGAAGCAAAACATCAATGAGCGATGAGACTTTAGGAAAGTGAAATATCATTTTCTGTTTTACCTGGTATCAAAGTTTCTGGCTCATTTTTTGGTTTCCAATAAAACAGACCATCATTATTCCTGTATAATCTCCTCTCCCAGCCTCGGAGTCAGAACCACAGATAACCATATGCAAACAGGGTCGTGATTAATTTGTGATTTGAAAAAAAAAAGAAGAAAAAAAAACTTGTAGCAGATGCTTGAATTATGATAAATAACCCATCACCTTCATAAATTCTGGCTTTAACAAAACTGCATGTTAGATTATTTATCAGTTAAGGAAGGAAGCAACCTTTCCTGTGAGGTTTAGTAAGCTAACAAGGCCGACAGGCTGACTGACCTATTCAGTGTGAAATGGTCTCTGTGGTTTTTCCCGGGGCTGAGGTGTTGTTCAATCAGACACCAAGAGAATATTTGGTTTAGACCAAGAATTGATTACTTACTGGTTCCACTGTGCACTTTAAAACTTATGTGTCAGTCTGCCTCAGATGAAACCAGCTGAAAGCCCATTCACACACACTGTTCTGATGAATGTGACGGATATATAACTTTCCAAAACAACAATCCCACCAACACGCCCTCTTCATGCAGGGAAGCTGTGTGGAGGGGAGAAAGTATGCAGGGTTTGAACAGGGTTTGATACAATTCACTGTGTCCTCACCTTCTTCATCACACTCTTCACCCACGTACAAACATATTCACCCTTAAACATCAGCTTCTGTGGATCCCTCTGTGAGAACCTGTGTGACGTTAGTTCCAGAGTTCTCATCTGCACAAAATTAAAGATCTGGCTGAATATGCTTTAGTACTAGCACAGTGTTGATTATAGACTAACATTATATTCCCATAACCCTTAAAAATAATAACTCAAAAGCCATCATTTTAGAAGTTATGACAAAAAATATTCAGACAACATTGGGCCAGTAAACAGTTGAAGACTTCCTGGATGTGGTGACTAAACAAATACTGGGAATATAAAAGGTAAAGCAACAAAAGAAATAGCCTTTCAAATGCAGGATGAGGAGGAAGAGAGAAAGAGGAAAGAGGAAGACCAAGGTGAAGGTAGAAGACAGAAGTAAATCCACGGTCATTACAAAGATGTTGATTGGCAGGAGGCAGCTTGAAGACAGATTGAGAGGAAGCATTTAAAACTCAGCGGTACCCCATATGGCCTTGTAAAATAAAACAAAAAAAACATATAAAATCTTCCTTCCTTCTTTGGTCAAAAACAACACCACGCACATCTCTCTTCATCTCCCCTCCGTGTCTCCTCTTACCTTCCTCCCCTCTTACTCAGTCTCCTTCCTGCTCCCACTCTCCTTCCTCTGCCCCCCCCACTGTGAGCTTGTTATGGCAGATGAAGGGGTAGACCCTAAAATCACCAGCTCACTGTGTTCCCACAGAGTAGCCAAACTACCCCTGAGGTCAGGGATCAGAGCTAAATGCTGCCAGACTATCTGGGAATCCAGTGGGCGGCTCTGTGGCTGTTTGCTGGGAGTCAAAATAATTTAGGGTGGCATCTGCTGAAAGTGTGGCTTCATAAACAAAACTAACAAAAGCCAACACACACACACACACACACACACACACACACACACACACACACACACACACACACACACACACACACATATTCATACTTGACTGAGTGGTTATTGAAGCCATTAGCTGAAGTAATAATCAAAGAGACCCAGACAAAGGCTCTGTTTTCCTTGTGAAGATGTTTGAATTAGTAGATCAGAGCTTTTTTCATCGCTGTGTTCTCTGTAAATCACCTAGAGAGTTTAACAACAGAATAATTGCTTGCCTGAGTTTTTTTTTGTTTATGGGCATCTGAACAAATATAGCATTTAGAAGTGATTTCAATAACTCAGTTTGGGCAGCTTGTTTGCAAAAGTCAACCAACAGCATCAAACTGAGGGACATTCTGCAAAGAATCCTGTTTGAGACAGAAAGAGAAGCCACAGGAAAAACAAGCAGAATGGAAAAAAAATAATGTTTGGGCATTCATTGTAAATCTTACAAGCAGTGAGCATTCTTTTTATAAGTGCTCTTCATTGATCCTGCCTGTCGGCAGCAGAGTGCTACATTTCCACCCCCATCTCTCCAGCTCTGTCTCTTTTCCCAAAAGCAGCTACAAGTCAACAACTCTGACTGTGTTTTTAAGTGCTTCTCCAAAATATAAGGGTGTGTGTGTCCATTGAGTTTGCTCCAGTGGCGCACATTCCTTAGCCTCTGTTAGCATTCAGCCCACATAGGTCATGGCCAGCAGGCTTTTGTGTTCAACCAGCCTCGGTGTCACTGCAGTACGGTGGGTGAGTGTGTGTTTGGGTATACAAATGGGCGAGAAAGTCAATGGAAGCTGTGTACACACAAACTCACACACTTTGCTGGTGAGTAGCACTCATGGACAATCAGGAGGTTGCAAAAGCTTTCAAAGAGAAAACTTGTTAAAAGAGCCCCATGGTCTCACACCTCCACATAAATGTCAACCATGAAAGGAAGAGATAAAGTTACAGCTGGAGCCAGAATTGTACAACTATGTATGAAGAAGCCTCTCATCCATAAACCTTTGTGTACTTTGGTCTGGGGTAATTTTTCCTGGTTTGGGTTAAGCCCCTTAGTTAGTGTTAAAGGAAACCATGACGCTAGTATACAGTGATTATTTAGACGATTGTGTTTTAAACCTTCTGACGAGTTTGGAAAAGACCCTGGTTTGGTGTGGAACAAGCAAATCTGACAGGACATTATTCCAACCACAGATCACGATGTAACATGGCTGCTTCCATCCCCCACTGTTTGTTTGGGATTTAAAGTCTTTGTTATTTCTGTGATCATCTGTATTTACTGATGTTAAGGATCCATGTCCTTGACAAAAACAGCTCTCAGTATACTGTGTATAGAGCTCAAGATTCTACTGCAGAGATTAATGACATTAAGCCGTTCTGCCATGTGCTACAACAGATTCCGCCTGCTATCCGCAGGACAAGGGATCTTATTCTTTGCACTGAAGGGTCAAACGGCACTTGTTCTGGGGCAAGATGCATACAATTCTATGTAGAGTCATGATTAAATCTATGAAAACCAGAAATATCCACTCACATTCTTTTCATCAGAGTTATAAAGCCGTGTGTTCGCATGGTTCTGCTTTAGAAATATCATTCATTAAGAAATTAGGGGCACGTGCACTCCCACAATTAGCCAGAAATGGATGAAGACGCTCCGCTAAACAATCAGTTGGTATAAAAAAACACAGTCTGTGCCACAAGTGATCAGACACGGAGAAGAAAGACGAGGAAGAAGAACAATTTCAGTGATTGTGAAACTGAGGTAAAAATGTTAATCAGTTTACTTTAGTACAATCACTCTAATGTAAAGTCTTGTTTTACTCTGAACTTTATCTGTCGGGACTAGAGACATCTCACTCTTTCTCAGCACTTGGAGATGCAGAAAACTCCTTGACACTCCTTGATTTAACAGTCAGTGGAGAGGGGCCGCTCTGCCAGTCAGGCTTCAGCGGGTATCAATGTAAAAAGTTCATGTACAATAAATATGTCATGTGCATGATGTGTTTTTATGCCTCCGCGCCAGCGACAGTCAGAGGAGGAATACTGTTTTCTGTCCCGTTCTTGTGGACATGATAGCTCAACAACTCAGACTTCACGCACTAATTATGACAAGATTTCACACAAATGGTTCATATTTTCTGTGACTCTGGATAAACAGGAATGTAATCTGAAACTATTCTGAGTGGCGGAGGCAGACAACCACGAGGAGGTGGTGGAGGCCCTTAATGCCACACGTAGACCTTCAAACTGTGCCTTATTTACCTTGTGAACTTTCTTCCTTGACATTTTCTGTAATATACAAATAGCTCTATTTCATATGGGGGGTGGGGGTGGTTCCCTTGGCGGTGCAGCCAGTTCCAGTTTTCTCATCTGTTCCAGGCACATCCACAATGTCACCCTCGCCATAGACAGAACAAATTGCTCTAAGTCTGTCACTCCTGAGAGCAGGACGTCAGTTTTGAACCCAATTACCCACAGACACTGCAGAAACAGTCGCCGTTCTGTGCCTTTGGAAAAAGTGATTTGGAAATGGGGGGAGGGGGAGTTTCACACATGGAAGAATTTTGATCTGATATGGATGTGTCCATCTCTTACTGATTATTGGTTTCATTTGCTTGTGTGCGTGTGTCTGCATTTGTGTGTAATGATGTGAGATAATGTGGGACAGTGTCACATCTCCTGCAAAGCCAAGCGCATTATGGCTGCAGAGGAAATGTGGTGTGGAGCAATTTAGTGTGTTTAATGGCTGATGTATGAGCAGAGATGAGAAATGAGTCAGAGACAAAAAAAATAGCCTGAACTCGCTGTCGATGGAGCAGCAAAACAGTTAAATGAGGGAGTCTGAAAAATAATGAAGAGATCTGAGGGAAAGCCTGTGTTAGCAGCACCCACAGAGCTTGAAGATCCTGTCTTATTCATAGGCAGCATGTGTAGCATCTCTCTGAAGCACACAGTGAGAGTTCAAGTGAGGGCAAAGCTTGCCCACAAAGGTCTCAGGAGACACAAAAGCATATGTATATATTCAACATACAGACTCACGTAACTGCTCTAAAGTATTGAACTGATGGGAATGGTGGCGTTAGCCTCTGCTAACCTGCCGGCTTGTTTGTGCGCTAATTTAGAGAGAAAATATGTTGCATATGTTTTGTTCCTTTACATCCATTTGACATTTGACTTTTATTTTCTTGTCTGAGAATTCAGGTTGAGAGTCTGCCTCTTGCTATGCAGTGATACAGCCCATCTAAAAGAGCTACTTAACAGAGCCTGCTACGGCTAGACCCAGGCTATGCTAATATATTGGCTGCATTTCAGTCTTTAGTTCCAGCTGTGGTTTATAATAACTGTGGGGCATGAGACAGAGTCAGACTTGAGGATTTCACAATCAGCACTTCAGCCATGACTTTTTAATTGAATGTTAGTAGCTGGAGACACACCTTAGGGGTATTCAAATAAATAAATAAATACACATTATGAGGTGATGAATTGTCAGAATCAGTTCATACAGTGGTTTATTCTGGTGATTAAATTAGCTCAGTAGCTCAGTGATGAGCAACAACCTCTGACACATATTTAAGAAAGTTAAAAGATCTGGTCATCATGGTTGTGTTAAGGATTGAAATGAAAACACATTTAGACCATAAAATGAGGGGAGAAATCGCAGATGACATTATTAACAGTAATTATATAATTTAACAGTAAAGATAATAAGTTAAAATGTGAAATTATGTGAGTTTTAAATTACCCAGGTGCTGGTTATACTATTTTTCTTTCTTTTCTTTTTTCTTTTTTTTTGTGTAGCTGGGTGTTATTCACAGTCTGGACTCATGAGCTCAGTTTTAATAAAACATTGTCCATAACCAGAGCAAAGCTAATCAGGTGAACTGGTCTGGATTTAGCCACAGGCTGACTAAAGCTAAGTGTGTGCTAACTTAATCTGATCCAAATTTTCATGATAAAGCAACTTGGGAAGAAAGAGATAAGTTGTTAGTGATTAGCATTGGATGCTACTTTGTTTACTTTATTTATAAAACCTGCAAATAGACATAGATTGTGTACATTAAAGCTTCATGCTCCATGACAGAGCTTATAGAGCTATTAGATGTCAGTTAAAACGTAACGCCACCCACCAGTTGAGGAGTAATATGCATTAATAACACGATCATGCTCCGTCTCTATAGTCATTCTCTTTTCTTTGTTGAGGACAGAACGACTTTGCCTCAAGTAACTCTTTTGTTCTTTTTTTGCAAATGGGATTTTCCTTCTAAATTGGATCTGCCCTCTACTAAAACCTGTAATTGCGTACTGAGGCCCTTGATGTTGATATGTCACTCTCAAATGACACTATAAGAGTATGATGACAGCCCCAAAAAATAACACTTAAAAACATGTGGTCCAAAAACCATGTGCTGCTGTAACCGCCTCCACTCCTTGGGTTTCAGACTTTCTACTACATGTTGGAACCTGGCTGCATAACAATAACAATAATAATTATAGTTATAATTATAATTATAATTTTGTCTTCATATATTATTGATAGGGCGGCACAGTGAAGGAGTGGTTAGCGCTGTTGCCTCACAGCGAGAAGGTTCTGGGTTGGAACCCCAGGCCTGGGGCCTTTCTGTGTGGAGTTTGCATGTCCCTGTGTCTCCATGGGTTCTCTGCAGGTTCCCTGGCTTCCTCCCACAGTACAAAGACATGTAGGTTTAGGTTAACTGGCGACTCTAAAGTGCCCATAGGTGCGAATGTGTGTGCAAGTGGTTGTTTGTCTATATATGTCACCCCTGTGATAGACTGGCAACCTGTCCAGGGTGTACCCCGGCCCCGCACAATGTGAGATGGGATTGGCTCCAGCCCCCCCACAACCCTATAAGGATAAGCAGTATAGACAATGGCTGGATGGATGGATATTATTGATAGCAGGGCTCAGACTGAGGAGGCCAAGTGCATTGAGGTTTGTGGATTTTGTGTGGAGACAGTGGGGTAATGGGACAATTTTACATTTCCATGGTGCAGAATGACCCTTGACTGTATGTAATTTGGTTATGATCGGTGTTGACATTTTTTCTTGTTTACACAGTGAGCTCCGGGGGTTTTCCTCAGGTGGCAGGTGACCAGAATACAGTGGAAAATCCTGTTTACTCAGGATATCACATCTATTGCTCAGCTCAATATCTTGGGACGGAGAGGACCAGGAAATGGATCTCTTACTCCTTTGAGGATCCTGTCCGCTGATCCTGTGAGTGGGGTGGTGTGGAGCTGCCCGGTGCCTTTGGCCTTGCTCCTAGCTGGATCCATGGACCAATGGGCAGAGTTGGAGAGGTGGCGCCTTGCCATGGAGCAGACGACTCCAGATCCGCCACGGCTGTCGTTGTGGCAGATTCAACAGATACTCAGCCTCCTGGATTTGATATAGAGTGGGTATTTTTCTACGGTAGCCCTGAGAGCCCAATACACTGCAACTGAAGAAAACACGTGCAAATAGGTAAAACACATACACATTCAGAAAACTGAATAAAGCAACAGCATGGACCATCAACTGGTATGGATGCTAACTTTTTGCCTTTTGCCTGAGATATGTAGCTTTAGCCTCAAACATCTATGTAGAACGAGCATTTAATACCATTTTACATTGTAAATACTTGATAGTCGTCAGTCAAAGATGGAGTTTTCAACAAAACTCTCATGGTTAGTGTTAATTAGCCAGTTACGTCTCCTGACAGTTGGTAGTTGGTGGACAAATCAGTGGTTGCCAGTTAAAAAAAGTCTTTCATCTTCTTCTATCTCACATCAAGGAGACAAAATTTCCAAAAAAAATTATATATATATATATATTATAAACATGTGGCTGTAAATCTGCTGCTATTAATATTGGTCCGGGGTTAAACAGTCCAATGTCTGTTCTGTTCAGTTTTCTGTTGCTTGTTGTCTCTACCTTGTTTTGTCCTAATCAATCAGAAGTGAGTGACGTTTTAGTCCCATTTACATCATTTTCAGTCAATAAACAAGCAACTGATTTATGCGGTCGCCAGGAGCCTATAACCATTAAACAGATTAAAGAAATATGACCATTTAAGAGTTGTAAGCCCTCTCACATCTATGGCCATTTTCCTTGCTCTAGATCTGGATGATGACGTCCATTCTTAATTCTACCCACAAAGATAACACTGACTCAGTTGGTTTTCAAACCAGTGAAACAGCCTTTAAAGAACACAACACCAGACCAATTCACATGGCTGAAAACATGAGGATATGTACAATGACTCTGGGACTGGTCTTCAGGGACTGATCATGTGCTGTTAGATACAATATCATCAGTCAGTCATGTTCAGGAACGGCTTGGATTTATCATATACTACATTTCCTTCTCAACTTGCCTTGACTTCTTATGTGTCATGTGGTTATTTCCAACATTTCCCAGAATACCTTTTAACAATAGCCATATGAGCAAGAGCTCAACAATCAAAGTAAGAGCAGAGACTTCGCATTTCACAAATGTAATGGGTCGTGTGGCTGCATAAATAGGTGTTCAAGCTTCCTGTGTTTGAGTGTGTTTCAGAGAGGAACAGGATTGTCCACACACGCTATAATGCAATTTCTCATCACTTAAGCCTCCTGTATGAAGCAGACAGTGAGTCTGTTCAGTGTGAGAATAAAGCGTAGGAGATTGCATTATGCTGTGTGTGGGCAGTTCTTTTCTTCGATAGTATTTTGTTCTGACCAGCAACCAATTATGAGAATTAACTTGAATGTGGATTCAACCAAAAATGATGTTGCTTATTCATGTTTTGTTTTACAAAAAAATTCTGATATAACACATGATAATAGGCCATTAAAGGGAAAATTCACATTCATAAGTGTATATCAACAAGCTCCCGTCTCTATTCACTTCAGTAAAGCTGCTGGGAATGATCGCACAATCATAACATCCATCTATTCTGAAGGAACATCTGTCAACCTGGAACTCATTCTCATATTTTTGTCCATTAGTGCTCACGATAACGTTCTACTTGCAGACTCTGTGAGAGTTGTAGAGATTTAGGGAACAGCAAGGCTCGTGTTTGCTTGTATATTCTGGCAAGAATGATGTCGGACAGGGTGAAGAGCAGCGGCTTCCTACAGATTAACAGCTACAGTTTAACAGAAATCATTTTTCTTGAGTCCAGCTGAAAGTAAACACATAAAGTAGTCCCTTGGAAATCCCTGTTGCTAGAAATAATCTCGATGTGGCATGGTTCCTCTACTTACTTGAAAAAAGGAAGAAAGAAAAATTCACCATCAAGCTACAACACTGATGCAAAAGTGCATTTTATATTTTATTTAGCTATGTGCCAGTGTGTGTATACACGCTTTGTCCATTCAGCGCAAAATCTGTGATAGTTTTTAACAGGATCAAAATGATGAAAGTGAAACTGCAGACCAAAATAAAGTTTTGCATGCTGGTAATTAAACAGGAGCTTTGCTCTAGAAGTGTCTCCATAAACATCTGTATGTTTGTATGTTATAAACTTAATAACGAACTTGTCGCAGAAATAATGAATAAAAATCACAGCACACACTTCTCTGGAGTCTAGCAGAACTTAAACATGGAGACTCTGGACCACTGTGGCATGTGGTACATGCTATGTTTTTGTCAGTAATCCCAAAATTACAGGGGCACTACAGTGTTTTTGTATTGCACACAAAGAAGAACTCAAGAGAAAAAGATTAAAAACACACACGCAAGGCAGGTGTAATAACTAGAGACTATCTCGTGTCAGGATCAAAGCCGCTGCAACACCCCTCAACATGCTGACGTGCTGAAACATGAGTACTCAGCCATTACTACATTATTGATACATTATTACATGAGGAGACAGTCGTTATTGTTACATTATTACATGAGTGCTATGTCATTATTATATTACTACATTGTTCCAATACCATCCATTCTGTCACAGCTGGTAATCAATGGGGAACTCCATTTCACGTTATTTATTTATCTTTTTTTTTTTGTTCGTTTTTTTGAATACCACATTCAGATCAGTGAGAAACCCTAAAATCCGCTTATAGATTGGATATTGCTAATGAGAAGCAATACAAAATAGTACCACAAAATTGTATCATCTACATAAAAATGTTGTTGTGATTTGAATGATATCATGTTTTAAAGGAGTACAGATATTAAAGCTGGGGTAGGAAGTCATGTTTTGGTATTTCTGGACAGAAATTATTATTCAAGTGCTCTGAGAGAAAACCAGACGTCTGCACCTGTTGTGTTCCTGTTGGCTGTTCTACAAATACAGATGTGTGTGCACGTCCCCTCAGGTGGACATGTGTCAATAAGTGTTTCAGAGATGTAGAGAACTGGTTGGTTGGTGGTTGGTTGTGCAGGTAGATTTACCATGAAAGAAGGTGATGAGTAGCTATGTTGAATGTTGCTTGTAGTTTAGCCTTCTGCTAACTGTAGCTAAAGGCTGCAGCTGAGTTGCTTGGTTGGCGTGTATGCATGTGCCTGAGAGGGGAGAGATGCAGGAGGGTGACAGTATTGTCCAATTCTGGAGTTTTTTATTTTCTTTTTCTTTTTCCAGATTTCAACCTACCTCAGCTTTACCTTAATGTACTGTGAGAGAAGCAGTGGATCTTAAATGGACCTGAGGCACACCTCTATTAATCTGTAAGATCAGCAAAGCATGTGAGCCTGTTTGAAAGGTTTATTATGTTTATAATGAAGGTTTTCTGCTGTTGCCTCCAAACCCAAGCCACGATAACCCTGATTACATTACTGTGACAACTGTTTTCAAAGGCCGAGTACAAATAGGCTGTATGTGTAAAATCAGTGGAGTGCAGCTTTAAGTTGTAGATTGTATTTGTCTTCATATATATATTATATATATTATATATGTATATATATATATATTTACCATGTGTGTTTTTAATAGAAGGAAGCGTGTGAAGTCAGAAAGCACTTGTGACTGTCTGTGACTGTCAGTCAAACATCCAGCCAACCTTGTTTCTAAACCTTTGTGAGTCAGTTCACCTCATTTCCAATGAAAGGACAAACCAGTGAGTACATGCCATGATAAGACCCATGTCCCCCGAGGTTTCTGACAAACACACATTCTTTGTACATTTACATGAAGACCGTATGCTTGTGACAGAGAGAGAAGAAAGAAGTGGGCATTGAAAAATGTGTGTTCATACTTGCAGATTCGTTCTTTATTTTGTGTGTGTGTGTGTGTGTGTGTGTGTGTGTGTGTGTGTGTGTGTTGTGTGTGTGTGTGTGTGTGATTGTAGTTCTTTGAAGAAGAAAGGTGATGTATTGGTCTCAACTGCCTCACGTCATTCTCACAAACACACCTCCAGGCCCAGAGCCATTCTTGTGATATCACACCAATCTAGCTCACCTGCTTGCCCTTGCTCTCCTCTCCCTGGAAACTCTCTTTATGTGTCCTAGTTAAGCTGTACTTCACTCCTGCTCCACTCCATAAACTGACACTCCACTGCAAACAGATAAAAACCCGTCGCTGTCAGAGTGCCCCCCGGGTGTTCAGGCTAAAAGCGTTACTTGCTACATCTTCTTTCACAGTGAAAACGGTAACAAATTGGGTGTAAATGTTTGTGAATGAATTCTGAAAACCGGCACTCTGATTTAGGTGAGGCAGCTGATATTAGCCTCAGTGCAGGTATTGTGCTGACAGACATGCTTCCTCAGATTGTGAGTTAGCTGCCGGAGAGGGTTTACTGTCACTAGCTGACAGCTACAGGCAACGACAGAGTTTGTGGTGTGACTTCATCATCACTGAGCCCAAGATCAATATGGCTTCCTGACTGGAGGCAATACACAGAATGTGAAATAAGTCTGTTTCCATAACAGTAGCATGCTTCTGGTTTTAAAGCTGCACTAATTGGAAGAACAATTGTTCAAATGACCATGTGTAACATGAAAGGTGTCCTTCATATGGGGACAAATTATCACTCAAACTGCAGTTCCCCTCAGATCTACAAAGCACTTTTGCAGGGCAGGACGTATAATCTGGAGTGTCCCTGACTGACTGATTGACTGACTGAATGACTGACTGATCATATTTCCACCTCTGGTCACCTGAGTGTCTTGTCACTGAGTTGGAGTTTATGGATTAAACAGGTTCTATTGAAGTCCACTGAGCCTCTCTGGTTTCCCTGCAGCTCTGGAACTGCAGGGAAGAGGAGGAGCACTTCCAATACACTGAGCCTCGCCTCCATCACAGTAATCAAACTACTTTCATTCCATGTATCATTATTACTGAAGGAGGCAGAGGAATAACTAAACATAAGACACACTGAGCAGAAAGAGCAGGAGAGAGAGAGGGAGAGAGAGAAGTCATCAGTAAGAGGCTTCACACTAACGACTATGACCAACTCTACATATCAAACACAGGGAATTAGACATAAAGACCTGCCTCTAATAAAAGTCTGTTACGTTCTGGAGTTGAAGTAAATAAAGACTAAACTATTGTGGATCCAAATGGAGGATGTGCTCTGTGTGAGAAACTACATAAGAAAGATAGTCTGTCTCTTCTAACTTTCCCTCTGAGTGATCACGTTACAGTACATACAGCTGAAATCACAGCTCAGTCTTTGTCTTTCATTAATGTGTTTGGTGACTTTGTCAGACTGTGTTGGTTATAAAATCAGGATTGGACTATAGTCAGTCCAGACGTACTTAGGTTTGGTCCTAGTCTAGTTTTTTTTTTCAGTTTTCTGCCTGACAAACTGCTCTTATCTATCTTGTTTTCAGCAACAAGAGAGCTGAGATAAATCCACTGTACCCCAGCAGCCCAGCACCAAACAGCAAACTGACAGAGTTCACTTAAAGGAGTAAATATTGGACAGAAACATGTTTCCCATAACAATTAAATAAGGAGATAATATGTCAGTGTTGTGTTTACAGCTTGAAGCTGAATTTCAACTTTTGACCAACTGCAAACAATCTTCACACTGCTGACCTTCAGGGGAAGCTATTGTCTTATCTGTGCTGCACCATTCGATTTTATATAACCCTGCTTTGCCTCTGTTTCATGAACAGTTATATCAATAACACTTTCAAACTTTATCGAGCCATATATAGGATGATGGCACAACAGAGAGGGACTGGCCAACGAGCTTCCCCTTCCAAAAATCTACATTTTCCTACACAGAGTTTTGATACAGTAAAAAGAACTTAGTTAAACACCGTGTGAATAATGTGTGAATATAAAATTCTCTGAAAATGTTACAGCCATTTCATATATAATGATTCAGTTAAAATGTTCCTTACTGACATTTTCATTCATCTCTTGCTACAGTGCCAGAATTTCATTTGGGCAAAACAGAGGAATCTACAGAATCTAAATGAGCAGGGATGCTCCTCTTCATCGCAGCCGTGCAATCATTATATCTTCACTCTGTCGTGGTGTGTGTGACATTGTCCTCCTTTGAGTTAGCGTTGAACCATTTCACCAGAGGCACCTTCAGGTGTGTTACTCTATGTCACATCCTTGCTGCCCTATTTAATTGCTCTTCCTCTCCCCATGTATTTTTATTGCCTCCCTATTAACTCAACTTTGAATCCGCTCCTACGCCCAGTTTTGATGGCAGTAAATCAGCTCTGAGTAACTATCTGTCACCAAGTCATTGTTTTGCAAGTCACAAATAAGTCTCAGGTTTTAAAGTCAAATCTAAATGCTAAACTTTGAGTTTTGAGTCCTAAACAAGATGTAATGTCCTCTTCACCGACTATATGTGCAATATCAGCAAACAACAACAATAACAACAATAACTGTCGTATGTGGAGACACAGGAAAATTGAGCAGCTAAAGTTTTCTGTATTTTAGTTATGGTTTTGGAATTAGGACAGAAGTTGTTGCATCAGAGTCTCAAAGAGACACGCTGTTGCCGTTCCACTGCATGCTTCTGTCTGAGCTGCTGGAACAGGTTTGTTGTGCTGCTGCTGCTGTTAGTTCAAATACAGCAGAGCAGTGTTTCCCACAGGCCGAGAAGTCACCTGTGGTGGTGGGTGGTGCAGAGTGTGACTGGTGTGTATGCAGAGACTGATGCAGTTTAGAGAAGGACACCTCACACGTAGGTCATTTGTCACCTAGGTTCTTTTCTCTAGCTACAATTTACTGATGACCCCTAAACACCTCACATATTGACGATCGGTAGGTGGTCCCAAGTGCAGCAACTCATACGAGTGTGTGGCCATAAATGAGTTAGTCTGAAAACAGTGAAATGAGATGAAACTGAGTGAAAAGTGAGAGATTTTTTATCTACCTGGACGAGCCGCTCTAGTCAAGCCTATGCACACACTGTAGAGTTCTTACGAACTTTACACAGCAGGGTGGTGTGTTCCACGTTGAACCATTTCCATGTCAGTGAGGCAACATGACTTCCTTTCTTTGTCATCTTCAGCGGCTGCCATTATTCAAGCTTGTTGTTGACCTGCAAAACTCAGATGTGCAGACATCTCCAAGGAAACGGTGACATCCTTTCACATTCTATTTGTGGTGGCAGCTTTATGTCTTCAACATCTATTCAAATCTACATGAATGATTTCACCTGGACATACGTATATGGGGCAAAATTAAGTTTTGTGAGTGATTGCACATAAGGACATAACTGGTTAAACAAGGCTTATGGTTTAGTGAGTTCAACTGTCATTTGCTGTGATTTGTATCTTATCCATACCCTTATTGATCTGTCTATTACTACTATTACTGGTTTATTACATTCTTTTGTTTTGTTTTTTTATCATCATTTAAAAAAAAAGAAATTTCAGAACAGGATTAAAACTGATTTATATTTGAAACACAATTAAATCCTGTTTATAGTGCAGCAACAGCAATGTTCATAATCACAATGAACTCATTTAGAAAGAATGAAGAGCACAGACTTCAGTCAGTATCGGTGCTCCCTCCTGTCCCCTGTTCTCCTCCCTCTGCTGCTGCTGCTGCTGCTGTGACTCACTGCCTGCAGGTAGCGCTGGTACAGAGAGGTCAGGCTGGTTTGCTTCAGCCAGTAGCTACATTTACATGGATTCACCACATTTTAAACTAAGACATTCAGTCAGACGACGGACAGACAGCTTTCATTTCAGCTTCTTCATAGCAATTCGCTTTTAGCTTAACCAGCGCTGTGGTTGTATAAAACATGTCCTGAGACAAAACAGCTGAAAATATCACTTTCCTACATGTTTGTTGAACAGGTGGTTTGATCAAGTATTTATTGGCCTTTTACTTTGTATTGCACAATAACAAGCGTAGTTGTTGTCGACTAGAGTAACCCTCCATCTGCACTTACCCTGGTTCACTGTGTCCAAACACCACAGCCTCTCTGCTCTGCTGTTTGCTCTGTGTGTGTGTGTGTGTGTGTGCGTGTGTGTGTGTGTGGCTGCCAGAATACCACAGCAAATCATGAGTAGTAAAGTGTATTTCTCTGCAGCTTTAGTCTCCATCTTTTTCCAACAGACTTTTGATATTGCAATAAATCAAGTATTCCACAGAGAATTATATTTAGGCCTCTAGTTTCACAGGTGGACATGGCTGTTAACACCGGAGCCAAGTGAGCTTCTCCGCACCACGAGCTGGGTGTTGTTGTGTTGTGAGTGTTTGCAGCTCATGTGTTGTCAAACTGATGAAGATGTTTGGTGTTTTGTCTGTTTCCATGTGTTTTCTTCAGTTACAGTGTGTTGACCTCTCAGGGCCACCGTAGAACAGTTAGGATTACACTGGGCAACATCAGTATTCTTGTTGTTTGGGTGTGTTCATTTCACCTTTGCATATCTATACATCACATGACTTCAGTTCCACTGGTCTGATTTGAGTCCACGTTATTAAAATCCCAGAATGCAGTGTTCTGCAGTGAATTTGTCCATGGATGCGGATTAAAACTAATGTTAGGAATCTGGTGACAGCTGTTTGACACAGGTCTACTATTGTGATCCCAAAGAGAGGTTCCTCTGTCGTTGGATAATAGGAAGCCGTGATGGTTCACAGCAGTGAACTCGTGCAGTGTTAGCCAAGGGCTGTGGAATGTGTGAAACTTGCAGAATGTGTGTTTCATTGCATTGTGAGTGGTCTGGAACGTGTGAACAGCATTTTTTCTGTTAATAATGCCAATGTTTATCCGTCTGGTGTTGTTCATCTCAGCCCGAATTTACTTAATGTTTGCAAATACCGTATTTCGTGTATGGTTTAACCAACTTGGAATACTACATGGTTGAGGGAGGTCACATTAAAACAAACCGGCAGTTATTAAAGATCCCACAGGTTCCACAACTGCAGGAATGTGAGACTCGTGCTGCAGAGTGAAAGAAGGGGAATTATCAATTATCCAGGGAAGGAAGGGAATATAAGGGGATTTTTCTAAATGTGTCACTCAATACATACGCCAGAGTGTTCAAACTTGTTTTACATTTTTATTCCTCAAGACTGTGGTTTTCATGTGTTTCCCCAAAACAGCTCAACTACAGAGCAAACCAGACTGTTTACCCTCCTCATCAGCCTCCAAGCTCACAAATAACAAATTAGACTCCAGCAAAGTTTCTATGGTAGTGGAAGTAGTCCAACTCCATTACAAGTCATGGCAGGGTCAACGAATTTCATATCAAGGCTGGAATACATCCTTGGTCATAAAGATGTATTTGAATAGTTTAAACATTAAACATTACGAGCTCCAGTCATTTGAAAATACTGTGTGCCTGTGAAAACAAGTCCACAGCAGTATTTTCAGGTTGTTTTGTTTTCATAAAGATCTCTCTCTCTGCCAAAACCTCTGAACCAAAGGAAAGAAATGTTCAATCTGTTCTTTGTCTGTTTCAATACAGCTCAACTCATGGGGCTCTATCTTACACCCAGTGTAAAGCGCAACCAAGTGTCTTTGCTAGTTTAAGACCGACACTGTCATTTTCCCATCAAGTGTCCACGTTGTTTAAATAGCAAATACATCTGCGCCCATCTGTGCGCCCATGGGTGTGTTGGTCGTGAGATAAGGTGTGGTCAGGAACATTGCGCATCGCTATCTTGAGGCAGAGGAAAGTGATTGACAAAGACAGACTATGTCTTAGATAGAATAAACAGTCAGGCTTCAGATAGACTGAGTCTAAATTCATCTGTTGCACAGATCAGTTTAGCTCTTGAGTATCTTAAACTGGACTGTGGTACAATGAATTCTGGGTAAATTAAGACTTTTTTCAATATGAAAAAATACAGCCAACCAAGGAACTGCAGCCAACCACTCGGCTCCATTTACCCCAGCAGAAAATGTTTGTCTTTTTGAGGACAGCTACAAGAGTGAATGAAGAATGTAACAATAAAAAGAAAAATCTGATTTGGTCTCTAAAAACTCTTTCCCTTGTCTTTGCTTTCTCCATAATAATGTTAAAATGGCAACTAATGCCTGCAGGCTTTAAACACTCTTTCCCATCTCCATAACAATGTTAGCAATGTTTCTTGTTGTTGGGTGCTACTACTACTACAGATCTGAGTTAGCCTGGGAGTAAGGTGTCTAATGTTTTTGTCTTAAAAGCCGTTCATTTGGTTGTTATTTATAAAGAGAAAGACAGACAGTTGTCTTTTTAACTGCACTGCCATAGACAAAGACTTTATGGGAAACCTTTAGTCATTGTTTTCCAAAAGCTCTGTGAAAACAACATTTTCTAATGTGTCCATCCTGAGTGTTTTCACAAACCTCAGTTTTTGGATTGAAAAAACAAAAGCAACGTGGTGTTTTCATATTCAGCCAGCCGAGAGTAGATGTTAGAGGTCTGCATGTGTCCAAAATGTTTGACCCAATTCGGAAGAGACCAATGAAAATCCTGCCTGAGCTAAACATGGGAAGAATGATCCAAAAGTAAAATAAAAAATGTGTCAAACTTCAGACAACATTTATCTTCTGGAGGGATTCAACAGTTTCAACCTCTTCCTCCTCTTATCACTTCCTCCATAACATCCATGCTATGTTTTCCTTTTTTTTCATTCGTCAGCAGTCTTCTGTTTGTTACCATGGAAACATGGCTCTTAGTTCAGAGTTAGCCTGGGGCTAGGGTGGGTTTTAGACTGACCTAAGTCTGCAGTCCTGTCTAAAACCCGATTCAAACAAAGAGAGAACACAGGCACAGGAACACCACCCAATCCAACTGGACTGGATCTCATTTTCACCCAGCCTCAGACTCAGGTCCCAGTTGGGTCTCTGTTACTGGGAACAGGATGGACCTGGATGAAGGTGTATGTACCAAAAGAGAAAGAGAAACAAAAGATGAAAAGGTGAACTCAACATTGTTGGGTTCTGTTGGTACGTTCCATCTGCTCTCTATAAGACACACTCTCTTCCCGAAGCTCATTCAGCTGATGACAGATGTGTTGACAGATGTTTCACAGCCAGTACACACTGTCTGCCTGTCTGCCTGCCTGTCTGCCTGTCTGCCTGTTTGGATGTCTGTCTCAACACACTGTGCATGACATTCCACAAGTCCAGCCATTTGAATTTCTCTCTCTCACTTTCTCTCTCTCACACACACACACACACACACACACACACACACACACACACACAAACAGCTCAGTTATTGTGTGTGTGTGTGTGTGTGTCCCCAGGGGCCAGTGCAGCCTGACCCTTGACCTTTCCCATGATTCTACTCTGCTCCTTGCCTCTGGACAACATTTTAAACTCCATAACTGTCCTCAACTGTCTGTCATCTCACACACACACTTTGGCAAATATAAACATCACCAGCACCAGCAGCCATACACTCTTCTAACACATTTTAATGCCACTGAGCAGCGTCACAATCATCATCATCATCGTCAGTAGCAGCAGCAGTAGCATCAGGACAGTCTATTCTATTGTTAGACAAACAGCAGCTGCCAGAAGCAGCTCAGACCGTCACTTTCACCTGTTTGATTGGTTGATGTAATATTCCTAATCTGACTTTATTGTTGAAATATTACGACTTTTTTTCTTGAGATATTATGATTTTATTCTCGATGTGTGATTACCTGCCAGTCAAAACAAGGTGTGTGTGAAGATACAGTTTTAGGACAGTACAGCTAAAACTAATGCAATTTATTACAATAACTCTACAACTCAACAGTGAATCTTACTTTCATGAAGTGGTTTAGTTGAGTTGTACTGCACTTCACCAAGAGCTGCTTTTTATATTTTGTCCATTCTATTTATGCCAATGAATCTAAATATTAGAAACTCCTCCCATTATTTGGGTTTATTTGATTTTACTCTATCAACAACATACACAAAACACATAAGATAAAATATTTACAAAACAAAAAAAGTAAAGAAAAGAACAAAACCAAGAAAAAGATTAAATTCAACATCAGATCTGGACATTTGAAGACAAAAAATATAAAAAGAAAAAAAAGATAAATAAAACATGACTGCCCCAAATTGTTTTAATAACAACTGAAAGGAGAGTTGATATGCAGATTTAAATACTGTAGGTATTTTACAAATAATGCATTTACTTTAAGCCCTGTGATTTGCAAAGGGGAGCTGTCATGGATCCAACTTGATCCAACCACAGACAGTAATTAAGGATGGATAAAGCCTCTGTGAGGTCACTCACATGTTTCTGAAGCTCAGAGTCAGCTGCTCCACCGTTGCCATCTTGGCAGTGTCTGACTCCACCCCTAACTCTCATCTAATCCAAAAATGGGGAAAGGGGAGGGGCGTGTGGAGCAGAGTTCGGGGCATGCCGGTTTGTGTGTCACTCAAAGAGGCCACACCCTCAATTATTCTATAAATATTAATAAAATGTAAACAGGTGAGTTATATAAACAGTTGTCATGAAGGAGGAAATTAGCTCTAGAGACCAAAACAGTTTTTGTACCAGGCTGTAAATATGTTTATTTCTGCTGTAAAGTTGGACATTTTAACATGGGAGTCTATGGGGACTGACTCACTGTTGGAGCCAGACTCTAGTGGTCATTAGAGGAACTGCAGCTTTTAGCACTTCAGCATTGATTTCATGTTTCAACCTCGGAGGTTGATGTTTGGTTCCAACACAACACACTGTTGCCAGCTCATTGTTTGTCTCCTCAGACCACTGCTGACTGGGAGCCCCCACCAGGCTTGACCAGCCTCCACCACCAGACCCTGTCCATCTGTCCTACATCCAACATGTTTATTATGAGCTCTGAACAGACCTTGACATGTGCCATTATTACAAGATAATAATAATAGTGGACATAATGTGTTGGCTCATTGGTGTATGTTTAGTAGTGAGGAGTTGCAGTGGTGTTGAACTGGACTGCATTTCATTGCATGAGAGAGGAAGAATATAAGAGATGCATTTCACTATAATGCAGTAAACTGGTCATTGTAATCAACATAAAGGAAGAATATGGGTTGGAGCTGTTGTACATGGTTTGCATTACAATTTACAGGTGTACCTAATAAAGAAGCCAGGGAGTGTATGTGCCCCCTTTGAATTTTACTTTACTCCTGTCGGTAAAGACAATGTGACGTTTGAATACATTTCTGGTGCACTGTGAAAGGTCAGTCCACACAGACAGTGGCTGGAGTCTCTCTGTGCTGAGTCACCAGGTGAGGTTCATTGGTGACTCTAAAGGTGTGAATGTGATTGTGAATTGTTGCCTGCCTCTAAGTGTCAACCCTCTGACTGGCGCCCTGTCCAGGGAGTCCTGGGTACAGAAAGAAGGACTTTGGGTATTCCTTAAACATGAAAAAAAACATTGTTAAATAAATCAAATCTGAATGAGTGCAGTTTCATTAAATCACAACGCTGCTATTAAATTAAAACTTATATAATTAACTGTTTCTTAATAAGTTGAAAGGTTTAGTCCCAACCATGAATTTCACCACATAAATCAACTGGCAAATTTACACTAATTCAGTGAGTTTGCTGTCAGCTGTTGTCTGATTCATGTGCTGTCTGCACATATCTCAGTTAAAGATAAGAAACCACTCTGTAACTTTGATGTTTGTAGATAGCAGCTGTTTAGGTGGGTGGTCTTGCCTCACATCAACTTCACACCAGTAGCTCATAGATAAGTTCAGCTGTGGTTGAGTGCAGGTGAAGTGAACAGACAGTCACATCCTTGTTTCTGGTTTTGAAGCATGTTGTGAAGCTGCAGGCACGTGTGACATGACCGTCTCACATTTACCAACAAACATTACTGTTAAAGTCCGTGTAAAACAATTCCCTGATGTTTTGCATGAAAGCAGGGTTAAATTGTTTAGTGCCGGGTGCAACATTGTGGTGGGACAACAGGTATAGAGCTGCCGGAGCCACCGGAACGACACTCCGCTACTTTAATCTCCAGATAAAATAAAAATATCTACGTTTCACATAATCCGCTTTATTTTTATATAAATTTTAAGCAGTTGAAGATCCAATCATCACTAAAGAGTCTGTCATGTAGAGAGCCAATAGAAACAAATGAAATGGTCAAAGTTGTGTATTGATTGATTTCTAAACATCTTTCACACAGCGAAAAAACATTCCACCTGAAAAGTGTCTGGTAGCCTCTGAGCTACTCAGTGAATTTAACCGTTAATTAGAAAAGACAGAAAACATCCTTTCATTCATCATTCACTCTCGATGAAACTGTATCATAGGCAGGAGTTGTGGGGGTGGGGTGGACACCTTGACGCCGCAGCGAGAGTCCTCATGTAGCAGTCGTCTTGTGTTGGCATATCAGTTTGGGTGGAGGTGGGTTTAAAATTAAATACATTATGGGCTTATGTATCTTTAGATTCTATCACTTTAGTTTTAGTTTTCTGTCGAGAAATCCCATGAAAATGTCGCCATTAATGGCTCTTTTGTCTGCTGGAGCAGCAGCAGACCAGAGGAGCAGAGGAGGCTGGTGAGGAAACAGGTGCACTGTCAGGGGTTTAGGTGAGGTTTTGAAATGTTAGTGTTATTAAATATACAGTATTATGGATTAATTATAAGTTACTAACTTATATTTAACGTAACCATTGTCCACCTATTCTGATGTTAACTTGTAAATTATTTTAACAGGATCATTTCTTACTAGTTACAGTCTTTGATCTGACACTGCACAGTTAAATACATATCTGAATGTAAATTCAGATCTTATATGTTTTTTAATGCTGTCGGTTGACAGCATTAAAAAACTGCCTTTTTTGAGGTTTTATAACATTTCAAATGTGTCACTATCTAACCACCTTTCTATGTGACGTTCTTTACTCTGTTACTTCCTGGCAACCCTCTGCACCTGATACCTGAGAGAAAACACTTTCATTTTCCTTTCAGGAACACACATACATTTGAGTAAGTGACTACTGGGAAAAGGAGGAACAGAAAGGCTGCACCTTAACTGATAATACTCACAGCTGACTCATTTCACTTTGGCTTAATAAACTCTGCTATTATGTTAGACCCCATCACAATGTGGCATCAAATG
Organism: Seriola dumerili; assembly: GCF_002260705.1. Taxonomy (NCBI): domain Eukaryota; kingdom Metazoa; phylum Chordata; class Actinopteri; order Carangiformes; family Carangidae; genus Seriola; species Seriola dumerili. Next base: position 1,523,894 of record NW_019174455.1, on the reverse strand, counting down.
GTTTTACATTAAGGCTTCCTCCTTCTACCTCCCTAGTGGCAGAGCCTATTGTCCCGCCACTGAGGTCTCTGCATGATGCAAATGACAAGCACTGTTGAACCGTGGCAAAGAAGAGAGCAGCTTTGAAGCAGAAGAAAGAAAAAAAGAGAAGCAGGAAAACAAGAATGTCTGGCAAAGTGGGGCGTCCAAAGAGAAGTCAGTCAGGAAAAAAAAAGAAGAAAAACACAGATGAAGGAGAGACAAAAATGGGAGGTAGGTAGAGAGGAGGAGATGTCAAGAAACACAAAGCAGAAGAAGAGAAATGACAGGGTGAGAGACAGTAAAAGAAAAAAAGATTCTCTTTCTCACGGACCCATTTTCCTCCGGACTGAGTGGCTGTCCGGTTGTGCATACAACACACAGCTTCTCTGGCTAACTACCTGACAAAACACAGAGGTACCACAGAACCCAGGCAGCCTGTTAGCACCGAGATATCAAAATGCCAGCCTGGTGAATCAGCTCTTGTGTGAGGGGTCCTGAAAGCACTGCTCTCCTCTGAGTCACAGCACCAGGTCTGTCAAGTGGCTCTGCCAAAGAGAAACCTAGAAAAAGAGGATAGCTTTCAGGAGAGAAGACGTGAGAAACAAATGGCGGAGGCGGTGTGTGAGAAACGGCTCGACACGTGGATTCCCACAGGGAGACTCTCAAAGCCATCGCAAGAACTGAAGTCTATTAACAAAAGTAAAACTGAAGTCACAGTTCAGTTTTCACAACATTTTCACAAACATACAGTGTAACAAAAGAAAACACATCAATGTAAACTTGGCACCAAAATACTGCCGTAAAAATATATAGCCACAGACAGAAGAATCGGCACAAAGATGGTTATTTGTGTTTGTACCACCTCATCTTTACACTCAGCTTCACCACCACACACTGGAAACTTGCAGCACAGTAAACACTGTAATATTTTTTATTATTATTGGTATTTCAATGTTCCCCTGTTGAGTTGTTGTTGTGCATTAACCTGACTCCTCCAGAAGTAGAAAACTCATGTCAGTGTTTGGACTTTTCTGTGTTTTAATGTGCCTTCCGTGATAAATCTAAAGATCACCCCATGCTTTTTTTGTGTTTTACACTCCCTGTGTCACTAAGTGCTTCCTGGTTTCACTGTAGACAGATTGCCCCTGCTTGTTTGTGTGGATGAGCAAATAAAATCAATGAATCAATAAATAAAAACAATGTTGTTTCCTTCCTCATACCCGGAAAAGTATTTCTGTTCAGTCAAGGTCTGATATCAGCCTGATGGAGACAGCTTGACCGCTCGCTGTCCTTTCAGGACCTCGGACGCCGCTGACGGACAGACTGACAGCTGGGTCTGACAACACAGGGTGGAGGAGGAGTGGATTCAGAAGCACCGCTCACATCTGACTATGTGGATTCCCTATTAGAGTCTACAGCAACACTAGCAGCTTGAGGCAAAGCTACAGTAACATTAGTAAATGCTAATGTCAACATGATATACAAGCATGCTAGCATGTTCACTGTGACACACGCTTGGCCCTGAGACCAAATACAAACACACAACGGAAGTGTTTCCAGGGGACAATAAAAAGTGATGAACTTGTTGTTCAGTGCTTTTTACTTCAAAAGTCACAATTGGGCATTGAACAATAAGTGGTTCAACAGTTTTTTTAAAAGTTATTTTTTGCCTCAATTCTGATAGTGATGGAGAGAGAGAGAGAGAGAGAGAGAGAGAGAGAGGTTGATATGAAGCAAAGGCCTCACCCATACCCCTGCTTGTGTCTCTTGGAAACACTTGTGTTGTGAGTATTTGCAGCTCATGTGTTGTCAAACTGATGAAGATGTTTTCCGAAGTTGTTTGTGTTTTGTCTCTATGTATTTTCTTAAGCTGCAGTGTGTTGAGCTTTTAGGGCCACCGTACCATTGTTTCCATCTTACTTCACCTTATCTTTAACATGTTAGCATTTTAACATTTGCTGATTAGAGCTGATGGGAATGTCATCAGTTTTGCACGTATTTCATCGTGTTTACTGGTTATGGTCAGTGCTACACTGAGCACTGAGCCGGTGACACTTAGGGTCGTCTCATGTTGGGCTTGAAGGTAGATTTAGAACAGAAACATAGCACTAATACCCTACATTTATTGCTGGTTATTTATTTCTACTTTTATTTCTGGTTTTACTCACTTCCAAACATCTCCTTGTTTGAGTATTTTATGCTGTTTTATCACTCTATCGTTATCTTGCTTTCCAATCTTCAGTGTTTCCTCAGTGCACATTTATGAGATTCATGAAAGCGGTTCCTCAGTTCCTGTTTATTCCTGTCTTATTTTTAGTGTTTTTATTTATTACTTGGTCATGTATTGTTCTGTGTGTAAATGGGTGTGTGTGTGTGAGGGTGGGGGTGGGGTGTTTGTGTGTGTTGTGTTGTGTGTGTGTGTGGTGTTGTTTTTATTGCTTTTAAAGCGCTCTGTGTTACAGTGTTGCCATGAAAAAGTTGCAAATAAAAAGTCTGATAGATAGATAGGTAAGATAGATAGATAGATAGATAGATTGAATGATTGATTGATTGATTGATTGATTGATTGAATTGATTGATTTCACTTTTGACCAAAGGGGTGGACTGACCAACAACTGACCCCAGACCACCCCCAGGTGTCAGTCAGCCTTTATAAACACCTGTATAGCAGAGAAGAGAAATATGTCTGTGTAGGAACCTGTGGAAGTTGTTGCTTATAGAAATAGAAACAAGTTGCCAAAGCGAGAGCATCATCAGGATCTGGGTTGTTCGTCACAGACTTTCACAGCTGTGACAACTTGCTCTTAAAGTGCACTCAAAGCTGAATAGTGTCTCTGCCACCTGTTAGAAAATCATTAGGCTCAGTGCATGTCATTTCACATAGAGAACAGGTTGTTTTTCTTTGTCGCTCTTAACTTT
>NW_019174455.1:1355638-1520929 GCF_002260705.1 Seriola dumerili | reverse complement strand
GTGGGAATGTCATCAGTTTTGCACGTATTTAGTCGTAAAGCAATCAACAGATCCAGTATCAGAAGAAGATTCATCGTGTTTACTGGTTATGGTCAGTGCTACACTGAGCCGGTGACACTTAGGTCGTCTCATGTTGGGCTTGAAGGTAGATTTAGAACAGAAACATAGCACTAATACCCTACATTTATTGCTGGTTATTTATTTCTACTTTTATTTCTGGTTTTACTCACTTCCTCTGTTTCTCCTCTGTTTGAGTATTTTATGCTGTCTTTATCACTCTATCGTTATCTTTGCTTTCCAATCTTCAGTGTTTCCTCAGTGCACATTTATGAGATTCATGAAAGCGGTTCCTCAGTTCCTGTTTAATCCTGTCTTATTTTTATTGTTTTTATTTATTACTTGGTCATGTATTGTTCTGTGTGTAAATGGGTGTGTGTGTGTGAGGGTGGGGGGTGGGGGGGAGTGTTTGTGTGTGTGTGTGTGTGTGTGTGTGTGTGTGTGTTTTTATTGCTTTTAAAGCGCTCTGTGTTACAGTGTTTGCATGAAAAGTGCAAATAAAGTCTGATAGATAGATAGGTAGATAGATAGATAGATAGATAGATTGAATGATTGATTGATTGATTGATTGATTGATTGATTGATTGATTTCACTTTTGACCAAAGGGGTGGACTGACCCAACAACTGACCCCAGACCACCCCCAGGTGTCAGTCAGCCTTTAAACACCTGTATAGCAGAGAAGAGAAATATGTCTGTGTAGGAACCTGTGGAAGTTGTTGCTTTATAGAAATAGAAACAAGTTGCCAAGCGAGAGCATCATCAGGATCTGGGTTGTTCGTCACAGACTTTCACAGCTGTGACACTTGCTCTTAAAGTGCACTCAAAGCTGAATAGTGTCTCTGCCACCTGTTAGAAAATCATTAGGCTCAGTGCATGTCATTCACATAGAGAACAGGTTGTTTTTCTTTGTCCTCTTAACTTTTCATTGCCCCCACAGCCTCTCCCCTTTCTCAGTGTTGCTCCCTCTTGAGTGAAAAATAAGATACTCCAAAATGTCAAACTTTGATGCAGGGACACAAGTCATTACTGTCTGCTTTGTCATCCTCATTCTTCTCAGAGCACACAGCGTATTAGATCAGGAGAGGCTGAACACTGGCTGGTTTTGAAATGTTGTCTGGTGTAGTTGACAGCAGTGGATTGTTGCACTTTGATTTCATTAAACTGCGGAGACGGTGTTGCCGAGCATCACACAAAGGGAAGAGTAAGTCATTGTTATCTGCTCTTATTTTTCACAATGTAATCTGTGGAGGTATCTTGAGTTGTGAGAGGTGGAGAGGGTTTTGTGAAGAAATGTGGCTGTTATTTATCTAATAGAATTTTTTGGGGGGGAATGTGTTTGTGAGAGTTAGAGCAAGTAAAAATGTGTTTTTGTGTGTGTGTGAGTCTTTATCACAAACTGTTTTCAACGTATGCCTGTCAAAGCGCAGCGTATGATCTTACCAACAGCTCCAGATGGAGTCTGCTGGTGGGCACAACGCCTTCCCCATGGTAATCCGATAACTCCATTTGACAAACTCAGGAAAGACTTGCAACTTGACTTCAACCAATGACTCGTCACTTCACCTGGACTTGAGCCTTTGGACTTGAAAACAATTGATTCCTTATATGAAAAAGCAGTGTTTCCTTTGCATTGATTTATTTGTGGCGAGATGACACAGTATCAACACTGACGGCCACATAGTGATTTTGTATTTCATCATTTACGGTCGCTTGCTTCTTTGTCCTCTCCTCTGCTCTCTGCCAGGGGCGGGGCATTTACTACATGGTCCACACACACACTCACGCACAGACACACACACAGCTTCACGCTGAGCCTGTGTGTGTTTGAGAATCTGTAAGACAGCCGTGGTTCTGTCCGTGAGAGTGCTGTGTGTTAAGATCAGAAGGAGCCCCCTCCCCTCCTCTGTCAGTTCAGGAGAAGCATGATGTTTCAGGCAGTCTGAAAAGAGAGATGTTTTATTTTACACTCAGTTATTGGACTAATTCATTTTCGACTCTCCTGCAAGGCCTATGGCCTCTCTTGTAAAAGGTTATTGTGCAGAATAATAAGTGTGACTGAATCCAAGCCAAAGATGTAAAACACTCTGCAGTTTCAGTTCAGTTTTTCAGATTTCTGGCAACATATAGGTGAAAGTCAGTTCACTAGAGCTCATCATGTGGAAATCCAGCAACAACAGCCTTGGTCAGAAAGCAAACTGAAAACCAAGGGACCGCTCTGCCAGCGATGCAGAGCGGGTTGGATTTGTGATCTGGAATGAACGGCAGAGCCACCAGATGGAAGCCATTCCTGAAAAAGAGACACATGGCAACACGCCTCGATTCTGCAAAAAGGCTTGTGAAAGGCTCTGAGAGCATGAGGCAAAACATTCAGTGATTAAACAAGACACTTGCATGAAGGGAACAATGAGGGGAGAACTACAACTACATAATTTACTGGACTGCAGCAGCCAGCGGGGCCCTGTTAACGCAAATGTCTATGACTGACTGACTGAGTGATAGAGTCGAGTGATCAAGTTACACCACTGGTCTGCCAACCAAGTGTTGGAGTTTCACCACTGGTCAAAATTAACTAGCAAATCAGTTTCTATTAGGGGGTGTTCACAGTCTGCAGTGTTGCCAACTTAGCATATTTGTTGCTAAATTTGGAGGCTTTATTTCTGAAAACATCTAGTTTTTCTATGGAGTAAAACTGTGAAAATAACCTTCAGTTCTTTAACCAAACTGAACTTAAAATTTGACTTCCTTTAAAACCAACCATCTTTTCTCACAAAGCCTTTTAGCCTTGCATTTAGACATTGGTTAGCTTTTAAGGAAAATTTAATCTAAAGTAATTCTCTTACTCGACGAGTTATTCTGTCATAACAATTATCATCAAACACCATAAGCATCGTCACAGTCACATCAGTGTATGGTGACATTATTACTCCTGTTTTGAGGTCATGTGACTTGGAGGAGAATGAATAACAGCATCTTTTTGGCATGCTTTTTAGTGTCTCTGCATTCTCACTCCGCCTGTGTGTGTATGTGTGTGTGTGTGTGTGTGTGTGTGTGTGTGTGTGTGTGTGTGTGTGTGTGTGACTGCATGTTGTATTTTTAATACCTATGTACAAAGGCCAAGCCAGAGATGGCAACTCTAGAGGATTACCCAAACCCTCAGCTAGGGTGAAAAGAGGAACAGGAGAGGATGATGGGAGGGAAACCGTTGTAATTACAGCACAACACAACTGTTTCTCTCTTCTCTTTACTTGCTCTCTCTCTCTTCTGAGTAGTCCAATTCCTACCCAGCCATTTTTGAGCTCATGTGCTTTTTAGCAGACTTCTGAAATGTTGCATTTCCAGTGATCCAGGCTCTGAACACAGAAGCTTTAGCTAGTTTCCATTGAAAGTAGTTGTTTAGAGCAGTTTTCAACCACATCCTCAGTTTCACACACTGACCACACATGGGTATGAGGCTTCGAGTTAACTGATGCTCAAGAATGGTCGAAAAGAGATAAATATTTAATGAATATACTGCTGGTGGCTGGCTAAAAGAATCTTACCAGGAAATGGTCATCACAAGAGAGCCCACCTCTGAATGTGTGGATGGAAATTACAATGGACTTTTATAAAATGGAGAAGATAACAGCATTTGTCAAGCATAAATTGGAACAATGTATCACATATTGCAAAAAAAATAATTTACTATGTAAGGCCCTATAGGCCTGATTTTATTTTCAGAAATCAATAATTTTGTTGTAATTTTGTTGTGAACTCCCTCTGTTCATGGATCTTTTTCATTGTCTTTTTTTTTTCCTCTATACGTTTACTCTGTTAAGAAGTATTCTGAGATCTGAGACGAACACAAGCATCATGTACATTAAGTGTGAAATCTGAGATACATTGTATGGAAATATCTGTTTGATGCTGAATGTAAAAATAAATAAATAAATTAAAAATGCAAAGAAGATGATAAATAATTATAATAATAATTGAAATCCTCCTAAACCACAAACACTAAATATGAGCACTTTTTATCTAAAGCATCTATCAGCAGTAAAACTTGCTGATGCCTAAAATCTGTTATAACAAGAATTCATATATTTATTTAAGATTGGTCGCTTTTAGACGACTAAAGCCACTCCCATGCTCCATCTCCAAACCTTTAGCATAAGTTTAGCATAAGGACTAGAAGGAGGGGGAAGTTCAAAAATACACCAACACCTTTAAATCTCACTAATCTACACATTGTATCTCATCTGTTTAGTCTGTAAACAAACTCACCTTGCTAATAGGTTAGGCGCTAACATTAGCTGCTAGCTAATGTGATTTTATTACTTGTTGAGAGTGCCTGGTGAGCATAGTAGTCCTCAGATGTCTCAACCATTCAGTGGCTCATCTCCTCCTCTGCCTGAGCAGCAGGGCTGTTTTCAGAGTGATGCAATGAAAATATAGCACATTTCATGCACACATGGGATATATGGGACCTATAGGTGAGTGGACTTTGATGCATAAATTGAGTGTACCTGGTTTTACAATGGCAAGTCCTACATTGCTGAGACTGTGAGATTGAGTACATCAATGGCTGATGGATCGATGCAGAGGAGGAAGTGCAGGGAAACCATGCTGAGCTGCTAAAAATTTCAACAAGCCTGGTTGATCTAAACTATTAATTTAGGGTAGTGCGCAGAAAAATGGTTCAGGATTCCAAAGATTATTATTAAAACGCCTGTTGGGACCATATTTTGAAGTCATCAATCAATCAGTACAGACAAAACAGTATTCTGTACTGTAGTACTGAAAATAACAGAGATAAAGACTCCTCTGAAGACACAAATTAAAACAGACATAATACATAAAATATGTGTAAAACTTGCATGTGTAGCAGGACAGCATATATTTTAATATATTTTACCTCACATGAGATGCAAATGCTCTGGTGTTTGTTTATGTGACAAAGATAATATTTATGAATATCCAGCACTTAATAATGTAGCAATCTAACATCCAAGTAGTGTCTGAAATGCATCAGCTACTGTCTGCACTTATGCCCTATGAGTCTCCTATGTAGCAAACACTATATAGTGGGTGAGTAAGTAAGTGGACAAGTGGACAATCTGAACAATGCTTATTTCTTGTCAAACATCCCAGAGACTTGTTGTCACTGTGAGCAGCAGCTAGAAGCTAGAAACTAAAATCACAAATTGTAATTTGTGATTTGTGACACACACACACACACACACACACACACACACACACACACACACATACAGGACAGACCCTGAACACGTCTCAGCTGGCTCTGTTTTTACCTTAACTTTTAAATGATCTTAAATGATGCTTCAAACCATCTTTCAGCACAACTTGAAAATGTATTTTAAATGTTTTTTTTGTTTTTTTTAACAGCATTACTCAGCAGTCAACATTAGGGAAATTGCCTTCCATATCTAATTCAATCCATCATAATTTATGTAAATAGGAGCCTATAAATCCCTGGTTTATTCTCATCCCTGCATGCACTTCCTCTCCCCAGCCCTTCCCCCTGTCTCCCTCGCTCTAGCTCTCACTTTGAGTCTCAGTCCCATCATTATCACCGTCACTCTCTCTTGCTCTGTCACTGTAACTGTCATATCCTCCAGTCTCTTTCTTTTGTCACTTCAGTTCACTGATCACTCTTTCATGCATCCGTTTTTCTGGCTTTCTTTTCTAATTCACTGACCCACCCCCTCACTGGATTCCCTCCTCATTCGCCTCTACTTGTCTGCTTCTGTGCCCTCATTGGTGCCCCATAAACCCTGCGTGCCTCCATCCACATCTCTCTTCCTCTCTCTGTCTCTCCGTCTGTTTCCCTCCATCCCCTATTATGAGGAGAGAGCTGAACGGATTTGGGTTTTGTTGCTAGTCACTGTACGGTCATCAGAGTGTGTGTGACTGAAATAGTGCCTGCATGTGATTGAGTGTTTGTCTTTTTTGACTTATTTGTGCATGCACTCGGGGTGTGCACGCACATGAGCTCATGTGTGTGTTTGCTTTATCAGATGGAGCTCTTGGCAATCTGTTGCATCCTTCCTGTTTGAAGCTAGTGCATAAGAAGTGGGCCATGTTTGCAGGATTGACTCATGTAAATACTGGAATCTAGGGTGGGCCTGAACATCTGTACTCGCTGATTCCCAGGCTTATAAACCCTAAATAATCCAAACCAAATCGTATGGGGCTCCTTTTTAATTATTAGCAAGTGGTTTGAGTGAACAGCAGTTGGAATCAGCTGGTAGTCACTATTCTTTTATTACTATCTTGATATGGAGCTTGAAGGTTTTTAACTAACCTTGGAAATAGCAGCAATTGACACACAATCCAAACTCAAGGTGCCTGGTCTTTAAAGCTCCATAGTTTCCTCTTCTCCTGTGTTTTATTTGAAGTGTTGATCCATAAGAAGAAATATTTGTGGTTTTAAGAACCAAAAACCATCTTAATGTAGTTTTAGATCTCCACTCTCAGGCTTTTCTCTAGAGTTCTAGTGAGCCAATTAGAAGAGAGGAGGCTCTGACACTCTCTTCTAATTGGGGCATGGTTAAGGGGTGGTGACTGCTTTGTGTGACATCACAAAGTTCCAGAAGTCCTGACGGCTGGTTTTAAGGTTCAGTTTCTGAATACAGGCTGTGTGCATTATTCTGTGGACTGAGGCTCTGATACTTTCACAGTATTAATATAGAAGCTAGACCTGATCTATAATCACACTACACATGGACAGAGACCTTTATAATATATGGACTAATAGACTTCTATAATAAATATATCTATAAATGGTTTATTTAATGAGTGAGTTTATTCTGTTTTGGTGAATCCATTTTTAAATCTGAAGTATTTATTGATGGATTAATAGTTCATTTATAAATTCTTTTTATATTTCCTATTGTTAACACCTATTACCTATGAAATTAAGGAAATGCTCTTTTCCTGTGACATCCCTGGTCTTCCATATTGGAATGCTGCAGAACATTGATGCATAATTTAAGCGTGTACCTGGCTTTACATCCACATTCAGAAGCAATAGCAACTCCTGCATGGATGAGACTGTGAGTTTGGACACATCAATCGCTGATGGATTGATGCAGGAAGTAAAAAGGAAACCACGCTGAGCCTTTAACAGCTAAACATTTAAACAAGCCCAGTTAATCTAAACTATTTATTTAGGGTGGTGTGCAGCAAAGTGAAACAGTGATTCACAGGCATGGTGCATAAAAAAAGATGAAGATAAAGGGTTTGTGCAGGATTCCCAGGGATCTCACTTAGACATAAACATCTTGGAGAATTTCCACCCTGAAAAATAACAGGAGCATCATTCCCTCGAGCTACTGCAGGAGACACACTAACAGCACACAGGGATCTGTTCTCGTCTAAATGCACAGCAGAGACATTCACACAACACTCATTCATATTTAAACAGTTCATTGCCTCGTGGTTCCCTCCCTTTCGCAGTTGAACATCCACAGCTGAAGTCAGTTTTTTTTCTTTAAGTTCAACAAAAGCACAGCATGAAATTGTCAGAAGTGGGTTTAGTAGATACAGAGGGCGATATGGTGATTCTCTCCAAACTCTGCTGCAAAATTATGAAATATATCTGAGAGTGCAAAGCATCCACACATATTGGCACACCCACAAAGCATCGTCTTTGACCCCTCTCCATGACACATCAAAAAGAAACAGATTATATCTCTCTGCTCGTGCCCCGATGGAGAAAACACAGCAGCTCCATCTATATTTTAATGCCGAGAAGCTTAGCAAAACTGTTAGCTGAAATGATGCTTGTTAGGGAGGCCTCGAGTGTCGTACAACTTTAAAATCCTTGTATAATTAAGAGCCACTCAGTGATTCACACGATGGCTCGCTTGACTACCACTAATTGCGAGCGTTTCGAGGTCCTTTGCATGATGTTTGGAAAGTGGAGCGATGGGGTGAAAGAGATGGATGAGGTGAGAGATGCAGAGAGCAGTGAAGAGAGGCTGACAGATATCACTTTGGTGTCACAGATAAGTATCTGCAGAGGGGGAATAGTAATAGAGGTTTTTACTGCAAATCAGCCCTTATAAAATCCGGTTAATACGAGCCAGAGATTATTCGCAGAGAGGTTGTTTGACTCCGTTGCAAAATGTTTTGGTCACGCTTTACTTTAGGCTTCTGGAGTTCTGAGTGCTCCAGAGATACTGAGTTAACTACTGCATATGATGTTTGAATGCAGGGAAAGTGCTGACTTGTGCCACCGGATTAGCACAAGGATGAGCTGAGGAGGAGACTATTAGAACAATGTTACACTTTGGAACGTGGTCAAGTTTGGGGTTTAGTGCTGTGAATATACAAGGATCACTGCCTGTGTAATGGCACACCATATAAAAATACATGGCCAGAAGTCTGTGGATAACTAACCATTACACCCATATGTGATTGGATGTCATTCCAAACTTTATGGACATTAATCTGCTACTGTGTCAGGCCTCCACTCATCTGTTACTGCTTTCCACAACATGAAACTTCAAAGTGACAACGGACGACAACCCACCTTTACCACTTCCTGGTCTTCACTGGAGGAGTGTCATGTGACCAAACATTGTGAAAATATGACACATATGACTTTCTCCAATAGTCTATCTGTGTGTATAACAAGCTAAACTTTATTTTTATCTGTGTGTGTGATCTTGGAGGCAGGGGACAGACATCCCAGAAAATACAACACTTATCAGAAATGATTCACAGCAGATGAAAACTATGGACCCATCTAGACTTGTCATCTCAAGTATCTTGTATCTGGAACAAATTCAGGCGAATTGAATACACTTTCATTTACACTACAGTTTGTGTCTGTGATAGTCAGCTCACACATTTGATCACATCCTTCTTTCCCTCTGTCTAAGCTCCAGTGTGGCGTTAATGCATCTGTAGCTGATTTGCAGTTTATGTACTTTAGCAGATTAGTTACAACCATATGACGTAGCTAGCTAACAATGACTGCCCAGAAAGTAACACACTATAGAGTTGGATATATTTCCTGTATTAACAACCTTATTACATATATCAGCATGCACTATAATGGAATAATCTGCAGAGAGATCTAAAATTAAATACATTTATATCCATTAACAGCATTTTAAGAATGTGGTGAATGAGACATGTACTTATTTTTCTTGAGAGGCCATTGAGTTTAAATTGGTGTCATGTGGTATATATGGTGTTTTATGTTTCATGCTCTATTTCAATATGTGGTGAGTTTGCATGGCTGCTATCTTGGCCAGGTCTGTCTTGTAAAAGGCTCGCTCATTCACTCCCCCCTCCTCAGTATCCAGGGAGTTCAATGTAGAGGACTATATAGTGAGCTCATCGGTAAAATGAAAAAACACTTTCTGACACTGTGTAATTTTCTCTGCACCGTGTTTCTGTCTATCAGCATGAGTGAAATGCATGATGGTATATATTGATGGGTTAGTGACCATCGGTTGTACACTACCTTTCATGATGCATTGTGGGATACTATGAGTCCACTATATAAGGCATGATAATTCTAGCTATAAATTTGGACAGCTCTACAAAATAGCAATCTCACTCTATAGTGGATTATAGAGTGAGTAGCAAGTGATTTCAGACACAGCCTTTGTTTTTATCTCAATGGGACTTCCTGGTAAAATAAAGGAAGCAAATAAAAACTATATATTGGTGAATAAGCATCAAGAAACTGCAGTACATAAATGCCAAATTAGATGTGAGGTCATTTAGAAACAGTGTCTCCCGAGTTGATTGAACTGCAAAAGGATCCAGTGGGTGGGCCCTTCGTTGTCCATCCTATTCCAAGATTCATTGTGCACAAACATGAAAGCAAACGACACTGGCAGAGAGTCAGATGATTACACTGTTAAATATAAATATTGGGTTTCAGCTCAGTTCAACAACTAACCATACAGCTGGATCCAAGGATCTTAAAACATCCAGTTTTTGTGAAAAAAAGTTATTAGTTGTCAAGGTTGCTAGGCAACAGGAACCACACTCTGTGACGCAACAGTAAGGGTGGGCACAGCTGGTGACGCAAAGTGAAAATCCTCCTTAGACCAGACCATCTGATTTCAGTTCGGCCTTCGCAGTCTATGAGGGGCCACACCTTGATAGACCATGTCTGAATTGAGACTCATGTCTGAAATGCCATCTCTGAAGGCATTCAGATCTTCCTTAACTGAAACAAAGGATGCTTGCTCAAACCTCGGCCATATATATTCTACTGCACATAACCTCCATTACAATCCTGATTTTTAAATAACAATAAGGAACTCTCATTTCTGGCCAACTCCATCATCTCATTTGAAATTGTTAAGAAAATGATTCATTACTCCAATTGTGAATCGTGCCACATCATGCAGAACAATCAGAGGCATTGATTGAAGCAACGGAATAATTAGGCCCTTCTCTGGTGGATTAAAGATGCTGTGCTTCCTACAGATCAATTACATCTCTTGAAATATCAAAGCCACTGGAGCTGATGGAGCTGGCCGTAGCTGCCTCGCCTGCTCACTCCCTTTCATCCAAAATGCAGTATGAATATGGATTGTTGAGAGAGTGGAGTGAGGCATTGCGGGAAGAGTTCCCCCCGCGCTACTGTGTAATGATTTTGCAGCAGCATTGGTATGGATGGACGACGGGCAGAGCTGCAAGGCAGAGTGGAGCCGGCCACAGAGCGTGCAGGTGGTGTGCGCCGGCTGTGGTCATACATGTAATCTCATTCAGCCAGAGAGAGAGCCATGAAAGATGTATGACCCCACACAGCGGTCAAGGACCAGCACATACAAAAATACACACACAGGGACATAGATACACAGGCAGAAATACAGCATGAGCAGAGGCATCACACAGGTACAGGGCTCAGTGTTATGGGTATCAATGCTGCTGCTGATATTGTTGGATTGATGCTGTTTTCTTCACAGGATAAAGGATGATTTAAAGGATAGGAGGAGTTATATTGTTAATAATTGTACTTGTTAATCTGTGAAAGAGCATGAGCATGAGCAGTCAGACAATCAGACACATAATAAACACAAGCCAAAAAAATTCAAATAAAAGCAAATGTAAAACCATCCATCAAAATGCCTCTTGTTTATAGACTCACCTTAAATCACCTTACATGGTAGTTGTGCAGTGAAGGGATTATTAGCAGCAGTTCAGCTGGACTCATTTCAAAGGAGCTTTTTGTAAGCTTTGCTATTGCGAGATACAGTACCTAGCGTTAGCATTATTAGCTGTTTATTCACCAGTCCAGAAGAAGACATTGTGAGTTCATCGTCAAACTATATTCCTTTACTCACCAACATCTGTCTCCAGATGTGGAAAGAACATCACATCTTTTCACCTCTGTTACTTTCAAATAGTAAGTCACTAGGCTCCAAAAAACGGCATTTGCTCATAGGGTGTATTATATTATTATAACCTTTTGTATCATTAAGACATCGATGGCCGAAGTGACAGTCACCACCACCTGCTGCTGGCAAGAAACCACATTCAGCGACAGAGAAAACTTATAAACAGACCCTTTGAGTTTTACCTCCAAATAAAATAAGTGAGTTGCAGAAAAAAAATATATTATATGATTAGTCAATTTCTTGTAATGTGTACAGCAAGAACATTAACTGATCCCTGATTTGCTGTGTGGTAATTCGATTTAAAACAACATTGAGAAACATGTACAAAACTGAAATGCCCAAATGCCCACAAGAAATTGACTAATCATATGATATTATACATAATTCTTTCTGCGACTAACTAATTTTATTTGAAGGTAAAACTCAAAGGGTCTGTTTTCCCTTTTTGATTGGTAAGTCAGCCTGATCTCCAGAGAATCCATTAACAGTTGGATCGATAGTGTTCAAGTCATTTAGCAAGCAAACATTTGCAGGTTGTAGTTTTTTCCAGTGTGATAATTTGCTGCTTTGCTTTCATTAAAAAAATGAAACAGGTTTTTAAACAGATTTTTGCAGTGTCTAGACTTCATATTGAGCTCTGGGAACATGTGCTTTTTGCCCTCTTTTTTATAGACTAAACTTTTGATTGACTTATGAAAAGATCATTATTGACATATCACATTTCACTAATTGCATCCATAGATCCATCATGAAAGTGACACATAAATGCTTTCTAATAAATTATAAACGGCCACTGCACCTCTCCTTACTGCCCCCTTCTTTTTTTCTTATCTTGAATTTCTTCTCCTCCGCAAAAACCTTGTTGTCATCAAGACTGGAGGTTTGCAGATGACACACCATGTAGGGTAAGGTAGAGTAAGTCTCTAGGAAATTAATGTAGGTCAGTGTAATGTCCTCTGAAGTGATGGAAACATGCCTGTGTGTGTGTTTGTGTGTGTGTGTGTGTGCTGTTTGTGTGTGTGTGTGTGTGTAAGGGAGATTTAAAAAGACAGAGGGTGAAGTAACTTTACCAGGAAGACGCAGACAGGCACAGACAGATGCTGAGGCTGAGAGAGACAAAGGTCACGGTACGAGACATTTGTGTCACAAGAGCCATTTTTGTCTGATTCAGCGGACGTTGTCTGGAGCTGCCCTTTCACACAGGCAGCACACAACCAGAGACTGTCTGTGTGAGACATCTTCTACTACTGCTACTGGAAACAGGTGAGGTGTAGGTGAGGGGTGACGCCTGGGGAGAGCATGCAGGAGAAATTAAAGAAACATCATCACCATTCCCACTCGCTCGCTGCTGAATTCTCTAGACTATGAACGACTCTATTCACACACCGGCTCTGTTGGACATCGCACAGACTTTACACTTCCTGTACAAGGTAAAGTGTCTCTGAATGATTGCGTTATTATGAACTCGCCTTTTGCCTGTGTGTCATGTGACTGAAATACTCCACCCATACTCATCAGCTGCAGCAGCAGCACCCAACTGGTGGACTGCTCCGCCTGCACCTCTGAGGTTTGCCAGTTTGCAATTCACCTGTTTAAAAAGGCTTTTGGATAAAGTGCTTATATTTGACTGTGTCCCTGTGTAGTGTTTCTATGCAGTTATATTGACTGATTGTAATGTTTTATAGCTCTGTAGAGCACTTAAAGGGCCCAGTAGAGAGCTTTCTTATGCGTTTTATTGTATCCCTGTGTTGTGTTTTCTGTGTTCTTCCACTGATCTTAATTGTTTTTGGCTCTGTGAAGCGCTCTGTGACTTTTGTCCATGAAATGTGTTATATAAATAAAATGTGTTACTTACATTACTATGACTCTGGAAACTGTACATAGTTTAGGATTCAGGTTCTCTTTTGTTCATCCTTCAGGGCTGAAGTACATCTGCACCAATGTAATAGTGCAAGTAATAGTACAACCAAACCAAACTAAAGAAACAGTGTGGTTGAAAGGAGAGATCCAGCGATGGAGTGAGAGAGAGAGAGACAATGGGGATGGATGGTCTTAAATACATTCTGGATGAATTGACCAGGTGCACCCAGCTGCACTAACACCAACTCCACCTAGCAGAAGCAGCAACCAAGGACAAGACAACTGTAGAGGCCATGGCAGAGCCAGAGGGCCGTCACATAATGATGAGAATTATTCTGCAGCTCTGCTCAGCCAGATACAGCTGTACTGTTGTGGTTCACTCTCACATCTCTCATAGCTTTGTTCTCAGCTGCAGCAGGTACTTTTAAAAACCCACATGCTGCACACCAACTGCTGTGTATCAAACAGCAAGCAGACAATTAGCAGTTAGCTGGTGAGCATAGTGGAGCATTTATCAGCTATAGAGCCAAATATTTCCATCAGGAGCTGGTAGAGACCAAAAGGGAATACTGGACTTAGATTTGCCAGGTTGGCAAGAAACCTGACACCAAATGAATGATGATGTAGCTGCATGACTGCTTGATGTGTAAATAAGCAGTCTGCTGACTAGTTCACTGAGAGGTTTAACCTCTCTATCTGTCAGACTATAAACATTTCCACAGAAGAGGAAGGGTTCGTTCATCCCCAGCTGCTCCATAGGAAGTGCAGATCAGACCACCGCTGTACTGGGCAGCCTGCAGGTGTGCATGTGTGTATTTGTGTGAACAGAGTGTTCCTGCAAGAAGAGAACTGTGGCTCTCAGTTGAACTTCTCTGAATGAATAAAGGTTAAAAAAAACAGCATTTTCTCTTCAGACTAACTTTGCTATAGTTCAATTTCTTGCACTGTGAAGTTGCTGGCAGCTGATAAAAGTCAGACTTTAAGAGAAAGTCCCTCACACACACAGTTCATTACAAACTCTTGTCACATTCACACGCTCACCTTGACTGGAGGCCTGTTTCAGAGCATACCAGAGATGCTACAGTAATAACATGTCCCCAGAGACTGATGAGACACACACTGACGTTACACAAAAGAACAGATGCTGCTGATTTGTTTCCCTCTGGCTGGTTTCTATTGTGTGTGCACAGATTCATCTGGACTGTTTTGAACACAGTGTCTAATGAAATATGTAATGCAAAGTCACGTGACCTTTTCATGCTCCATTACACTCCCGTTCACATGTCATCAGTGATGACACATCATCAGGCATTATGTTGACTGACACCAAGTTAGTTCAGAGATGTAACTTCCTGTTCGTGCTCAGGAAATCATTTTGATGACTGCAAATGAATGATTCGCTGATTTAACTTTAATTCCACCCCATGGTGCAGTTGTACATCCATATTGCCATATTACCATCACTGAGTCCAACCACACACTATCCCTCAGAGACAGACTCACAATGTTTATGTTTTGTAATTGATTTTTCTCGATGTTCTTTTTATTACTTTTATTTTTATTATCATCTAGTAATTTCATTCATTGCCAGCTTGTGGTCAGAGCTGGGAGGGCTCCCGATACATTAGCATACTTGACGTACTATACTTTGCAAATGTTTTATCCCTCCAGCTCTATCTTGTTGTAGTTGTATTTTGTATTTTCTTATTTATACAATAAATAATTGATCACAAAAAAACAAGATCACACACTGGATGCTGTTACGTTGTTTACCCGGCCAGATGAAATATTTCTTGTTTTCAAATAAACCAACCAAATCCCTCTTGTCTGTCTTTACGTTTCTTTGTGCACAGCTGAGTGAACCTTTTTCAGATTGTTTCTCCTGGTTTCTGTAAATGGTGGTTCAGGCAGGTTGGGATCCAGACACTATAGGGACCTGGTTTTGCAGCTGAAGTAATAAAGACAGTGTGATAACTGTAAAAAAAAAAATAATAATAAAATGAAAAAACTTCACCATCTTGGTGTTAGACAGTGTTTCCCCGTTGAGCTGCAGAGGATGGACAGAAACGAAACCTGTTCCAGGGTCATATGATGTGACATGAGACAGGGTCATAAGACAGAGAAAAAAAAGCACAGCTGGTGATGACTCTTCACATTACACAAAGACAATTGATCCATTGTTATTATAAAAATGTCCTCCTCAATACTCTCATCGAGAAAACAGCTTAAAAGTTCAAATGTATGATCAGGAAAATAAATGTGAATTATAAAAAGTAACAATACTTCCACTGTAAAAATTGAACATATATGTTGTTCACTGTGGGACAGTAAATCACGGGTTTTTGAAAAGTGTTACATATGAGGTGGAGTGAACACTGCAGTCTTTCCCTCTGACATATAGAGCAGCATCAAATGGAAATGTAAAACATATCAAAATGTATTCCAGTGCAGAAAGTGAATAAATGTTCTCAGGTTGTTTAATTTACTGTGGAACAATAAATCACAGGCTTTTTACTTTAATGTTGCTTTAATGGGATTTCCTCTCTCTTCTACTTACTATATTTAATATATTTATGTTTCAGGTGCTTTTTAGGAAACCATCCAAACTCACATAATTCATAGTCACAGATGTATCTTCTACAAAGCTGTATACTACATGCACACTACTTCTCTCTTTAGACTGCACAGTGTTTATGGTGTGTTTACCTTGTATTTATGCCACTGGTAATGAATTAAAACATGTGTTTTTGTGGTCACACTTTGCCCAGCCCACACTTTGCCCCTGAGAGCACAATAAAGGTTTGGAGCTTTTAATTGTACGCTGCAACCTTGTATAACAGGTTATTTGAGGCCACAGCATCTGAAGGTTACTTTTAGATTATGTGGTGAACATCTGGTGTTGGAGAAGAACAGAGGCAAGGACTAAGGAGCAGGAAAAAATCTGATACACTATATCCATCTTCCTAGTGAAAATGAGACAGATATCAACCTCCGGCTTAATCTGACTGGACTGTTTGCTGTAACAAAAACCCTCAATCCTGCCCGTTTAAGACCGTGTGTCTGAGGAAGCGTGTGTGTGTTTAAGAAGGTGTGTGTTTAGGCAAAGGGAAAAGGAGCATGTGGCTTGGGTTACAGCAAAGCCTGATTCTCTGGTAACAGGAGCTGAGTCTTCCTCGCACAATGACAGGTTCCCACACCCTCCCATCACTTCACTGTGGTTCTCACACACTCCCCGTCTCGACTGTGGCACTCAGGTAACACCGTGCAGACTGTCGCCTGTCATGGCCATGGAAATCATGCTCGCAAGTCTGTATGTGTGTGTGTGTGTGTGTGTGTGTGTGTGTGTACTTGAACCTGAAAAGCCATTTAAATAAATTTAGAAAAGAACCAATCACATCAATACACCACCTAAGCAGTAACACACACACACACACACACACACACTGTCACATAAATTCATGCTCGGTTGTGTGTGCTCCTTGTGCCCTGTCCCAGTTTAACGTCACTCGTGTTACAGGAACGGTTTCAGCAAAGAATAGTGAGCAGACTTGATTACTGGATGTTCTTGCCAGTGGCGCGTTGGTGAAACACACACACATGCACACAATCCTCATTGTTTCTTTTATAGTCAACATACACCTGGACACAGAGGAGGGAAGTAGGCCTGGTCATCACGTGACCCTGCAGCGAACGGCACACTGTATGTTTTGTGCACAAAATAAAACGCACATGTATGTGCACAATTTAAATACAATCAGAGAGCCGCTCTGTTCGAGTATACACACACTTAGAGAGGATCTAATTGAGCAGCATTGTACTGCCTGACCGACACAATGGAGAATTGTTCTCTTTGTCATGAGTATTGCTCCATTCATTTGTAAGAGATGAGGTATTAAATCAAGAGAAAGAGGCTCAGAGACACAGAGAGGAAGGAGACTGAGAGAGCGACGGTGTAACACAAGTACTTAAAGATGATGTTAGTGATAGAGACCAGCTGTGCTGTTTGAGCTTCTGATTCTGTGAGCTGAGAGGGTGTGAAAATCTGTGCAACCTCACCAGAGTGTGTATGAGTGTCAAAAAGAAAAGAAAAGAAAAGAAAAGAAAAGAGGATCCAAATCCAGCCTCTGGAGAAAGAGCTGCAGGCAATAATGAAATGACAGAACAGTCAAAGTGTAATGAATTTATATTACTAATTCCTCAGCAGCAAAAGTAATGAGTTATGTTACTCGTTACTTTAGTTTGGTTATTTAGACACTGAGCTTTGACAAGCAGACAGCTTGTAGTGAAGAGGCCGGCAGGAAACAAAGGGGAGAGAGAGAGAGAGATGTCTGATCTACAACAAAGCTCCCTGGTCCAAATGGAACTGTGGACTTTGTTTCTTTCTAACAGGATTTCATTCAGCTGTTTAGATAAAGACAGTGATAGATTGCTTGGACAATAAACACAAAGGCTAGCTCAGAAGTATTCAATTAAACTCAAAGAGAATAATAATAATATATAATAATATAATATATAACAATTATTAGGCTATGTCAGGCTTCTTTATATAATAATATGATAACTATATGTTATTTTAGCAGTTCAAGGCTAATAACAGCTGTAATAAATAATAACTCCATGGGCTGAGCTTTGTCAGAATTGAAATGATTCTCAATAATTTACAGGTTATACATCTGGGTCCGGACAGGACGGCATCCAGATCCAGTGGATCCAGACCACGGTCCACCTATCACTGACCTCTGGGCTACTGTAGATTGTTGCTTTACTTCATATTTTCAAACTATAGCCAATGTCTCAGTCCCACTGCTGTTATCCTGAACTCTGACATACTAGTAGTAGTAGAGCAGTATTGGGTATTACTACGACCGGGTACTCACATCTGAGACTTGTGTTGTACTGGCTTCCACACAAAAGGGGCTGTTACTCCACATACTAATTTAACCAGCAAATTAAAGGTAGATGTCTGTGTTTTCTTTATTATAAAGCAGGTCTAGGTTCTTTATTAATATTGTGAAACCTACTGTATCTGTATCACAAAGTATCTTGTGATGTCACAACAAAACACATCTTGTAATGTCACAGTCAGCAGTCAGCCATGCCCCAAGCCCCGCCCACCTGGACCCACCATCCAACCTCGCAGGATTTGGTTTCTCTGTGTGTTTACCTGAAATCTGCTATATTTTTATTGGATCACTCAGAAAACAGTCTCCTCCATCTTCTGATGGATCAACACTTAAAATAAAACACAGGAGAAGAAGAAAATGTGGGCCTTTCAAAAAAGAGTCCTCCACTCCAAACTCATAGAGTGCCGTACACACCTTCAGCTGACAGGCCCTCTGTTCCTAGTTACCACAGTTGCCAAGCTATGATTGGACAATCACTGTTTGGAGTAGGGGTTTAGTGAACAGTCTGTTGTCTTTGATAGATTTAAGGATTTAGCTTGTGAAGTATGATCATCCCTGCTCAGTTCATTTCATCTGAAGAGCAGGTAAATCCAAAATTTGACATTTTATAGAAGACGTGCTGAAAAGAAGCATTTCAGGCACACAGCAAGTTTCTCATAGAACATGAGATCATTTTTGTTGCCAAGTACAGTGCCAGTGTTTTTGCAAGACAATGATTGGACTTCCAGCCAAGAATAAATGGCTCAATCATCTCAATACACTCATTCTTCTTTTTTGTAACACCCATCCAAAGCATTCTGTTTTCAAGAACAAGGCCTTCTATTTAATCTGTAGGGGAATTGAGGGCATTATACAGGAAGATGAGACCTCACTGTCAGACTGCCACAACCTGTTGGAAACAGATGGGCATCCTCTCCTGAATTCTGAAGATTTGTTTTTCTTGTTGTTTGTGTTTCCTACTCCAATGGAACAGTCCACAAAACACATTCTTTCATATTCAAATTCTCATATGCAAAAGGCTAAAAATGCACCTTCCTAACAGTGAGAAGTTTTTCCCTAAACCTCTTATACAGTAGGCGACTAGAATAAAGGCCTGACCCCAAACAGCTGTGGATTTACCCAAAGTTCTGAGTCACCTGACGCCTCAGTGGCAGGAACTGACTGTTTAAAGTTTCTCTCAGACGTGTTAAACTCTATAAAAATCCTCTGCTATGATTCATATTTAGTTTAACATGGTTTTCATGCATAAAAACTGGGTCTGAAGCTCATCTCCTCTTACTTCCTGATTGAGAAATTTGGATCAGGCCTTTAGCCCCGCCCACCACCTGCTTGCTCCAGGTGGACAGGTGAAAGAGCAGAGAGTATCATGATGGTTAGAGGAGGAAACATCAGAGAGACTCAGCCACATGTTTGAGCCTCAGTCAGACCCAGACTCAGATGAGGAGTCTGTTGAGACCAGAACCAGAGACTAGCAGACGTATCAGAATGGTTAGCATAGTTAGCATCTTTTATTTGTTTTTGTTGTTTGTTAGCTTGAAACTGGCAGTGGCTGACACAGTGTTAGCAGCTGTGCTAATGCTAACTCTCTCTATGTACTGACAAAATTTCAAGTTTATTTAGCCCCGCCCCCCGTCCCCACAAGTTGACAGGATTGGTTCCTTAGGTTTGTGACATATGAAACCCTGGCTGTCTGAATCTGTTTTTATGAGACTGTCATTGGTTCACTGCAGTTCAAGGTGGAAACACTCAGTCATGGGTCATTGCAGAAGGTTTAGGAGTCAGTCCGAGGCCACTTTTAAAGTAGTTGTCACTTAGGGATCGAGCTTTAAGTAAAGATCATGAAAGGTTTAGTTTTAATGCATAGCTGCTGGAGTCACACCATCTGTGTTTGAGATAAAAATAAACGTGTCTGCTTGTTAGAATCTCAGCTGCCACTTCACAGATGCACAGATTCAGAAAATACCTACTGCTTTGTTCTAATCACTTATGCACTGTGATCTCATACTGTCACACACACACACACACACACACACACACAACCCTACGCACCTAGGATTTAGCTGGCTGGCTTAACCTGAGACAGCCCGTTGATAAAGCAGTGAGATGATGTATAGCCATAATGATAGTAGGCTAATACTCTCTGAATCCTTAATCAACGCCTTGGCCGGACTATTCCATGGAGACATGGTGGATTAATATGCGAAACACTTTGTCCTGCTGAGCCTGATCCCATCTCTTCTTACCTCTTTACACCACTTCACCCCTGACCACCATGATGAGCCCGTGACTTGCAGACAAAAGAGACTAAGACAGTGAAATTATCATGTCAGTCAGCTCGACAGAAGCAAGGGAAGAGAACAAAGCACTTCATCGCTGGTGGATGATGCCTGTGTTAAAGGAATTTGTCTGTAATACTAAGTCTTTTCTAATTTTGGAGAATCTGTTGGTTTATAGCAACACTCACAAGCACTTTAGGAACACCTGCGCACCTGCTTATTCATGCAATCATCAACTTAACCAATCATGTAGCAGCAGTGCAGCAGATACAGGTCACACACATCAGCTTCTAGAGTTTGTAATCAGAATGGTACAAAAACAGTTGTGTGAATGAGAGTGATGAGGCTGCAGTGGACACAGGCTCACCAACACTGGACATTTGAAGACCGGAACAACCTAGCCTGGTCTGATGGATCTGGATCAGAATCTGTCAGAATCTGGCATCAACAGCATGAATCTTGTTCAGGACTATGTTCATCCCTTCATAGCCACAGTTTCACATCTTTCTAATGGCTACTATCCAGCAGGACAGATAGCGTGCCAGATGTGCCTGAAAGCTGGAGAAGCTGAGTCTCATCCTGTCCTATCACTCCCTCCTCTTCAGTGACTAACAGTCCAGAAGCTGTCGTCACAAAACTGCTGTTTATTAACAAATCACTACACAAATGTCACAAGTAGTGTAGTTATATGACATGAATGTCTGGAGGAAGTGATCAGCTCCTTTAGTTTAGTCAAACTACTAATAGAACACTCTGAAGATATCTCTTTGTAGGAATAGTATGAGTCTTAACTCCAGCAGTAACATCAATGTAGTAGAGAAAAAAAATAACATCATCATATACAATATGAAAAAATGGTCAAATGAACTAAATTGTTCTGAAGTACAATACATGTACTTAGTGACATTCCACCACTGCTAGTGAATAATAGCTAGGCAGGAAATGTCCATTGTGTTACATGTTGTGAAGACCCCTCCTAACTACGGCATATTGCCATGGAGCGCGTCCTGCAGCTGTTTGAAAAAAAAGTCATTAGGCTGTGTCTTGTGTTGCTCTCCCAGCAGACAGCAGCCTTGATGGAGGAGGTTGTTGTCACCTGCCGCAGGCTGCCTCCACTCCCCTGGCTGGATGTTCCCGTGTGCGGTGGTGCTCCCTGTGAAGCTCGGAGGAATATATCTGATGTTCCCTGAATTTGCAACATCCCTGTGTGATAAGCAGTTGTGTAAAACCACACAGACTTCCACAATGTGTACAACACTGTGTGGTCTGCAGTCACTTTCCATGAAGCTGAACGTGGGTCCTTCAAGCCTGGGAATGTCGGTAGATGTAGACCTGCTGATCTGTACTGAAACAGGGATATATAAACACTGAGAAGATGCAAATGCAGATGCATAATACACCCTCTATTAAATATATGATTGTTAATCCTTAATTTCATCTGTAAATTCTGATAAAACATTTGACCTGGAAATTGGTGCAGAGGTGTTGAGGGCAGTGGGAAAGCTGTGTGTTGGTGACATCTGTGTCTGGCAGAGGGTGGTTGTGGATGCTCAAGAGTCCCATCAAGCAGCTTGGACCCAAAAATGTTTTACTTCTCTTTCAGGTCCATAGGCCCCCACGTCCACCATCATGAAAGGGTAATGGGCATCACATGCAGCCATCAGAACAAGTGAGTGACTCCCCTTATTATTACAAACATCACTATACCAGCATTTGGGAGGGTATTGATGGTGGCATGCAGGAGCGGACTGAAACAATAATTCAGGCTAAGAATTTGACACCACACCAGGCCACCCTCCAAACCATCAGACCACTAATGTTGGAGGCTAAACCTGTTTGTTGATTTAATGGTTACCAGGCTAAATTTGGCCACTATGTTCATCTAGGAGGAAATCCAGATTACAGAATACAAAGGTTTGTGACTGACCAACAAATATGAAAAAAAAATATATGTTCAATCATTAATCATTTTCATTGTTATTACAGGAGAAAGTGGAGGCTATGTGGGTACTATATAGTCATATACTAAACAATAATTATACTAAACAATGCAATTTTTGGAGAAATTGCGATGTGATTGCTGGCTGCTGAGAAAACTCTGAAACTGAGCTTCATTGTTTGAAAAGCCAGCAGCTAACATTTAAAATAGAGCTGCAACTGTCTGTCTGTCTGTCTGTCTGTCTGTCTGTCTGTCTGTCTGTCTGTCTGTCTGTCTGTATGGAGTCAGTTAGACAGAAATGAACTGTTGAATGTTTCCTGACTAAAACATTTCCAGTGAAAACTGTTGAAATGTGTGTAAATCACTGTCTGGTATTTAGTGTTGGAGCGGTCTGTAGCTGAACTTTGACAGAAATGTCAGTAAAGTGGTTGATAAACACCACAGATATCAGAGTCTTTAATCAGGTGATTTGAATCAGCTTTGTGCCCCCTCCCTGCACTCAGAGGTTACCATGGTGATTTTAATTGCTTTGTACTGACTGAGACAGGGGTTCAGTTGAAATATAGCTCTCAAACTCATGCTTACCAGTAAAATATTGGAACTGTTATCACATATATATTTTCTGAGAGAGGAGACTCTGTTGAACCCAGTGATAAAACGTTTGTCTGTGGTGCCAAAAACGTGGCATGTGCAGTGATTTTAAAACTGCCTGGCTTCCTGTTTTCTCCTGATTTTCTGCTCTCATTTTACATGAGAGTGAATGGGGCAGTTAGATGGCACTCCTGCCAATCTGAAGGGCACAGTCTAAATTCTGTGAGTCACTGTGTTTTGGTAGTCACATTGTCTTTTACCAGTTTCACCCCTTCTCCCACTCTAGCTGTGATGTCATCCACCCTAACCTTCTCCCATAGACACCCATTAAATGACTCATTTTTTTTTTTTTTACATGTTTGATTTTCTTTCTAAAATCTCTCTGATCATTGTTTTACCATCCTGCCACCATAGTGACAGAAAAGAGGAGTTGATAAACTGTTGACACACTCATCTGAAACACCTTCAGTTATACAGTGTGAGTGTGAGTTCCCCTGACTTTAGTCTCACAGCTTACATAAAGCCTTTTGTTCTTTAAATCCATTTAGTATTGACATTTGGTATTGACAGGGAACCTTTAAAATAGACGCCAGAATACTTCTATACCTATAATATAATTTACTTCTATACCTTATGAGTATCTAATAATACAATTATTATGTTACAGATTTAATTCAAAATAAATATAATTGCTCATCAATCTACACTCAATAACCCATAATGACAAAGCAAAAACATGATTTTATCATTTTTGGAACATTTAGTAAAAATCAAAAACTCAGATCTCTCAGATTGGACAGAAAGTGTCTATGAACTGCCATCTTCAGGTCTCTCCACAGATGTTCTATAGGGTTTAGCAGGGCCACTCTGGGACAGTCAGACTTGTTGCAAAGCCAAGAGTATGTAGTGATAGCAAAACCACACACATACGTGCCTTAAAGGCTTAAATTTGTTATATTCTTATATACTGTATATACTCTGGCTCAGTGAGGTGTCAGCTCAATAATGCACATGATCTGCACTACTTTGAAAAAGCACTGCAATGAATAGGCTATTCATTTTGTTTTCATATCATCATCCTGACTAATTTGGCAATGGTTTGACAACAGTAGGTTTATTATGCCGCATACGCTGTTTAGAGACCAACGGAGGAACGAACATTGAAAAGTTTGAAAGATAGGCGTATTGGATGGGCTATTCTTTACGACTTTGAACGTTGTGCTTGGACTTGGATACAATTACCAGACTATGATTTCCAACTGAGGAATGGGTGAGTAGATAATGCATTTTTCTTCCATTTGGACCTTCCAAGCTAACGCGAGGATTCACATTCAGAAACGATTCGATTTGGTGTTCTTGTCTTTCTGAAACGGGCCCCGATGTGCGCCACAGCCGTCATTCATCTGGCTTGTAGCCCACAGCTAACCCCCGAACACATTTCAGGCAGAGAAATGTTCCTTGCTGTAAGCGCTGCATAGAGCACCTTTAATTCAGTGCTGTATGGCAGATGTACTAGAATGGGTGAATGATGACAAAGGTCTCTCAATAAAAGAGCCAGGCCCTAAAAATCTTACATGAATTGGCTTCAAGAAAATGTGAGTCTTTAATATGAGAACAAGACAGTGAACAAACAGCAAAGAGATGCTTTTGTCCAACATGGCTGCATATTTGGATGTTGTTCACTACTAACCCAGAGATAAGAACTGAATAGTAAATGAGTGGCACGTCTCTCTTCTTCCCTCCTGTCATCTCTCCTCTGTCCTTGCTTCCTTCCACTCTCATCTTTTCTCACATTGCTGTAGGGGCTAACGTCCTGTCTGGACTTGTAGAGTTGGAGTTGCCTCACGATACTGCTGCCTCACACACACACACACACATACAGGCTATACATGTGCGAGCAGAAACACACACATCAAAGCAACAAGATAAGTACAGACACAGCTTGACTGAAAGTGTGAGACAGTAGGTAGGAGGCGGTGGCCAGGAGGCAGAGCCATTTCTCTCCAATTGTTTTTTATGGAGGTGATGGATGGAGATAGAACGCTCTCTTTTTATCTCTCTCTCTCTCTCTCCCCACCTCACTTTGTTTATTTGTGACAGAGACTGAGAGAATGTGTGGGTGTGTGTCAGATAGTTTGTATGTAAGAGAGTGTGTGTGCGTGTATATATGTGTGTCAGCCATGGTTAAGACAGTCATTAGGGCATATTATGAAAACATTTTCAAAATGCTGCATGATGGGATTCCCACAATTAAGGCATAAAGGCAACCTCTGAAATAAGGACAACAACCACGCCTCAACATGTCAGGACTGTACAACCAAGTTGCACCTAATTCAGAATAATGGACAACAAATGCAAGAAAACATGAAGAAGTGTGGTGTGTACAACACAATAATATAGCCTATGTGTTTTACACAATGCTTTCATTTTCTACTGTCATAAATGGCTGAAGAAGAATACAATAAGACCCACGGGCAATATACCATCAAAATGATAATAATTAATTAAAAATTTGTTTCATTTGTTTCAAGTTTGTTTCATTGTCGTCTTTATTGCTTTATTCAATGTTCATTCACTTTCATTTAATTCAAAAGAACGCTGTTTGATAACTTGTCACTGTCCTCTCTTTGATTCATGACTGGAATGTGTGTAAATACATCAGAATGGAGAATCACTGGGAGCTGGTAAGATGGCTATGGATGCACATACAAATTTTCTAAAACTTTTGATGTGTGTGTCCTTTGTAAAAGATGTAAACTTGCACCTTACAATTCTCCCAAATTTGACCAAATTCAGTATCACTACATGTAGAGACTTAACTTTTTTTTTTTTTTTGGGGGGGGGGGGGGGGGGTTGAGTAAATGTACTGCGTCGCTCACACATCTGTCTGGACTGTGCAGGACTGAATGAGTCAAACGTTGTCCTGCCTGAGGAACGAGCAGCTTCACTCTCAGTCTTGAATCAATGGAATTGTTTTCCCTCGTGTCCACTTTGAGTCACTGAGCGGTGTCTTCATATGTCTTTTATTTCATTTCCTCCATTTAATTTCTTTTGACATCTGGTGGTTCACATGAGATTTATTTATGTATTGAGTCATTTTTGTTTTTATGCTTTCCTTCAAACCTCTTTAAGATAACGCTGAAAAAAAGTTCACTTCAATGACTCTCATGGAGTTGTACAAACAGTCTTCCATTTCTTCAAACATGCAAACATGCTGGTCTCTTTGCCTGTCCTGATATGTTATGTACTGTTACTATGCAACTAGATACTCCAGGAGCCAAATCACAATGAGAAATCAGTCTACACAGTAGCTCTGTAGAAAAGTGAGTATACATCAAATTATACTTCTTTTAGCCAGGATTCCAGGAACATTAGAGCTGTATTCCCTCTCAGAGATTCTGGACCTTCTTACACCTAGATAACATTCATGGAATCTTAACATATAAATCTATTGATAAACTGAATAAATGTTTGCGAAGTACCACTGAAGAGCCAAAACCTGCAGTTCCTCTAATGACCACTAGAGTCTGGCTCCAACAGTGAGTCAATCCCCATAGACTCCCATGTTAAAATGTCCAACTTTACAGCAGAAATAAACATGATTACAGTGCCACGATGGCGACGGTGGAGCAGCTCACTCACAAAACTGCTCTTCAGAAACCTGTGGGTGACGTCACCGAGGCTACGTCCATCTTTATTTACAGTCTATGGTTGTAGGATAGGGTTAGGTGAGGATTTGAAGCTGTCCCAACCAAGCCCAATTTTCAACATTATCCCAACAAAACTGACAATATTTTTATTCAGTGCAGCCAAAGTCACCTATGTCGACGAACTGTCCATTTATAGCGAATGGCTGCAGTTAGATTTGAAAGAAAGGCGCTTTGCTGTTTGAGTGAGCAACGAGAATTAATAAACACATACATCACCATTAAACACTAAAGGAAGAGGTTGGTGTGACAGACGGAGCTGCCACAGCAAATGTCATTTCAGTAAAATATGGTTCTCAGTAGTTGTAACAGTCAGCTGTCAGCCAAACAGCTGATGAATGAGCCACTGATTGTAAAGCATGAATGAAGCAGCTGATACCAATCAGTTAGCACAAGCACACCTTTAGAGCTGTGCCTGAAATAACGCCGTGCTCCATCTACATTTAATAAGGGTGTAGCAGTTGTTTCAGGCTGTAATTTGTGGGCTACGAAACAGACATGTCAGCAGCCTTCATACACAACAGCCTAAGGGGATCCATTATTCTGCCTGTCCACACAGCCCTGTAAGCTAACGTGGCCGACCAATAGTAACCTTTTTGCTCATGCAGAAATGTATGGGGGTAAAGCAGGTGAGGTGGAAAAAAGAATAAAGATAACAGGTGCAAACAATATCTGTCTTAATGAATCATTAAATTATGATTTTATCTCAAAATGTTTCAAAAACGAAACACGACAG
Source organism: Seriola dumerili (assembly GCF_002260705.1). Taxonomy (NCBI): domain Eukaryota; kingdom Metazoa; phylum Chordata; class Actinopteri; order Carangiformes; family Carangidae; genus Seriola; species Seriola dumerili. The sequence goes on along the minus strand of NW_019174455.1, from coordinate 1,493,488 downwards.
ACAAAAATCTACCATTTGGTAATTCAAATTGTTTTTAATGGCTTATTTCAAGAAAATTCTTATATCAGAGTAATCAACAAGTTTTGGCATTTTGCTCAGGATAAAGAAAAACAGTGAAGGTGGACGGGGTTGGAGGAAAGAATAATAGGAATAATAGCAACTAGCAGAAAGAGATCCGAGGGAGGTGGAGGAAAATCAAAAATGACAGGAAATATGGACAATTGGCAGCTACAACAGATAAGAAAGCCAAGAGAAGGAATATAGAAGGGAAATGGTTGTGGCTAGATATGGAGTGGTGGGTTTCCATGGTGACTGAGTTGCCTTCATGTTTTACTTGGCTATATTTTGTGTGTGTGTGTGTGTGTTTACAGTGTGCATTTACATATGTCTAAGAACTCTCCTATATATACAGATGATTTTTTTTATTTTTCAGGTGCATAATGGATGTTTCTGGACTCCACATGCACGTGTATTTCCTGTGTGTCTGTGTAACCTCATGCACAATGTGGAATGTATCTAAACAATGTTTGCTGTCATCTTTCAACCCTTGACTACTCTCCATTCCCCCCATCTGTGTGAAGCTTTCTGTGTGTGTGTGTGTGTGTGTTTGTGTGTGTGTGTGTGTGGCTATGTGTGTGTGTGTGTGTGTGTGTGTGTGTGTGTGTGTGTGTGTGTGTGTGTGTGTGTGTGTGTGTGTGTGTGTGTGTGTGTGTGTGTGTGTGTATGTGTGGGCGCGGTGCCAATCAAATGCTGGCGCCTTTCACGCTGGCAGGCTTGCCCAGGTCACGCGTATCCAAAAGATCCCATACATACTATTACCACCTCCAAACACCAGCCGTGGGCCACCTGCACACACAAACACACACACACACACACACATGCACTCACTCACACGGCCATGCACTCACTCACACATATAAACAGAGCGCATAATTAGTTCTCAATCTCAGCACAGGGTCAGACCATGCAAAGGAAAAGAAAAAGAAACAAAAACCACAGCCCCCACCTCCCCCTCCCCCCCAGGTGATTGGAGTGAATACAGTAGACGCACAGCACAGAGAACTCACTGTGAAACCAGCGGGGTCAGACTGAGCGGCACAGCGATCTGGCTGCGATTCAAAATGGACAGAGGCTGATGCATTTGTTTGATTTTGAATGATAACAAGCGAAATGTAAAACTAATCTAAACCCAGAGACTGCAGGGTAAGAGTGGAGGTTCATGGGTAATTGGCATCCCTCTCTCTGCGATTGGTAAATGCTTGTCTATGAATATATTTATCAACACTGGAGATAATGGTGTTTGTCTACTGAGGAACATCTTTGCTTGCTTATCTCCACTGTTTACCTTCCAATTTATTATCATTTATGAAGCTGTCAGGCTGTATCACCCTTTAATCTGCCACCTCATGTATGAAACAAGGTCTCACAGGTAAATGTATGATGAGACGTGCCAGTGTCAGGGTTCAAGAAGGCTGGCTCGGCCATAAGAGGGAACTTCCATTGACGGTGCCTGTGGCAGCAGCAGTTGAGAGGAGCTGATCTTTTGTCACAGTTATGGAAATAACTCTCCTGCACTGCCTTAACATTATCAACCCCTGAATGTGTGAGTGCTGCTACAAAGACAGACTGCACAACGTCTTTGATAAAGAATGTCAGTGGACATGTTGTCTTATCACCACTTTAGGCATAGAAACATCTAAGGTTTGTGCACTTTTTTATTACCTCACCTGATTTAAGAGCTCTTTTAAAATCAAGGGATCATGGTAAAAGTAAGTTTAAAAGTACTCTACTGATGTAGCATTCATCCCCAATAACACTGCTGGAATCAAAATCGATATTGTCTTTTTTTCGGTGACATATTCTTCTTCCTTGTCAAAACCTGTCACCTACAGTACATTACCCATAGTGGAACTCGACCGCCCACCTTTTGGTTGGAGATTCATGTGTGTTGTGCTAGTAGCAGCTAATGTAGCCTTAAGCCTCTTTCATCAAGCAGAGATGAGACTGAGATGAAACTGGTAGTCTTCAGCCCCAACCGAAGCTGCCTCAAGTGACATCACTTGAGTTTACACAGCTCTTTCTAGAGCCACGACAAGCTTTATAAAACTCTTTCCACTGTGGTACTCTCTGAGACCTGTAAATGAACTTTGATGCACACACTAGCTTCTGTTACCTTCTTCGTGAGATCAGAAGCTTGCCATAGATTCATGGCGATGTGGCTAATGTGAACATGTTGAGCAAAGTCTGCAAGGCTCAGTCAGAGGGTGAACATATGGACTGAGCCTTCAGACTTATAACAGAAAGGGAGACTGTTCTCATGTACAAAACAAGCCAACAGGCTGTCTATGGTTGTAGTAATTATGACAGGAGCAAAGGGAAAAGTGCGGTGATGTAGTATAAAGTCCACGTCGGGAGGAGGCTGCGGATGGATGAATATGACACAGGAGACTGGTGTTCCATTCCCATGTGAAACCAGTTTATGTTTTTTCTATTATCCATGACCGTTCAACAAATAATCCAAATTGTTACTGTTGTAACCATGACAACAAAGATCAACTAATGTTGAGGAAACACTTTTAACCCAAAATCAAGATCTTTTCCTAAGCAAGCCATTACTGTCATTATAGTAACCATGGTGACGAAGGTGCAGTAGGGGCTCGATTTCAGGAGACACTTACATGAGTCGTATCAGAGGGTTGAAAAAAACAACCTGTGTGGTTGTTCAGGTTGGAGGAGTGGTTGTAATGACATGAAGTTTAAAAGATGGTGGCGTGTCACAGGCAGGAGGGTTGAATGAAAAATGATTTTGAAGCTCCGCCCAGCTAAGGAAGTAAAAACTAGAACATTTCGAACTCTGCTTCACCAATTTTGACTCTTCAGTTTTTAATCTCTTGCAGGTTTCCTAACATTGTATTAGTACAGCTTAAAATCTTCTTCAGAGTCATGGTATTCACCATCACACCATCACATTAAAAGGCTGGGTTCTGTTCAAGATTAAAACTGTCGCCAGGCGCTGCTCATAAGGGAACGTTGTAAATAATATTGTAAAGAGCATGGACCTAGTCCTGCTGTATATTGAAAGTACCCTGAGATAACTGTTATAATTCAGGGCTGTATAAAAAAAAATTCAATTGACTGAACTAAATGTAGAAGAATACACCAGGATGTGTCATTACACACAGGTTTACTCAGTGTTCCCAGAATCTGAACCGCGCCAGGTGAAGCAGCTTTTAGTTTCTCTGCTCCTCAGCTGTGGTACCAGCTTCCTGAACACCTGAGCTCTGTTGAAACTGTCAGCTCATTTACTGGAGCTCACCAATCAATCATATACAGAACATCTTTTTAACCTGTGCATTTGAATGTCTTTTATCACTACAGCACCCCTTTTAAGATGGTGTCTTAAGTTTCCTACCTGATCTTATGTATTTAAATATTTTCATTTTTATTTATTCAAATGTGACGTTACTAACCAGTACCAGGTAGATGACAGTGTGAATGCAGCTGCACTTCCCGCAGTATTTAGAGGAGATGAACTACATTAGAAGACTGATGACTGCACTGTGATATTCAGCTGTTATCATCTTGAAAAGTGTTTCTAGCGGTGAGCCTGTCTGTGTTGTCAGTGAAAACTCAGCATGCATGTACAGAGGAGGATTTACAGTGGGCGACATGACTGCAAATTTGCATTGTAGTGGGACTCAGAAGAACACAGCTATCAGAACAAACACATTTCTTCCACTCAGCATAACTGAGGAAGCAAGTAATCTAAATTAAATTTGAGTCTGCTGCAGGCAGATTATTCCAGGGAACGATCAGGTCTACATACAAAGAGAATGGTGGGAAATGATCATGACTGCTAATCATTTATTTTCTTCTAACGACTGCACACACAAGACTGAAGAGGAAGCATGTGAGGTCAGTGCCCCTCCTGTTTACTCAGATGATCTTATGCAAGGAGAGAACTAGTATCCTTGAGCTGTGGGTAAACACAAACAGGTGCTGAGCGTCTGCTCGCAGTGACTCAGCTGTACACTGTAGGCTGAGACTTCACAGAGTCATGTTTACACCAATTTGGGAATAAACACATTGCAGCAAGCAGTCTTCGTCAGGAGCTCTCTGTTATGTCGGTGGTGGGGTGGGGGGTGGGGTTTAACCACAGCAGGCTGCTGGTGACAATGCCGAGGGGTCTTGAGCTCTGCAGCTTGCTGATTGATGAGCTCACAAAAGACAAAAAAAACCCACACACACAACAGTGGCAAAGCGTGGCATACCCCCTCGCTGTCGCCATTGACTGAATTAAAAGTCGGGGAGCAGCCCATCGATTGAGCGAGCAGTGCAGAGGCAGCCGCTAACATCACCCTCTGCACAGCACTGCTGTAAGCGCACTGTTCGCTTAACAACAGACATTCATACTACTGTACCCATAATGCACTGATACACCGCCCTGGGACGGCGGGCTGATTGACAGGCGAGCTAAGTCCAGCTTCTTTGCTGTTTTTGTGTGATGGTGGGAAGCAGAGAGAGAGAGTGAGAGGATGTGAAGATAAACCCAAAAAAAGAGGCTGATGTGGTGAAAGAGAGGGGATGCGGGGGAAGACAAATGTCAGTGTGATAGAGGGAGTAACAGAGAAATGGAGTGAGAGGAGAGGGAGGCTGAGTGTGGAGAGAGAGTGGAGCAAAGCAGGTGACATGGAAATTTCAAAGATAAAAGGAGGGATAAGTGAGTAATGATGGAGAAATGAACGCTAAGAAAATAAAGTTCCCATACAGAGGGCTGGGGGAAGATCTTGAGAGTCAGGTATAAAAGCAAAAAAAGTTTTTTCTTTTTCAAAAGGGGTACTGTTTTTATTAGCATTTTTATTTTTTATCTAGTTAGAGGGAGGATGGAGAAGAAGGTAGAAAATAAATTAAAGAGGCGAGAAAGAAAACTGAGATCTAAGATTTGATCTTAGACCAGTGGAGGCACAAATTTGATTTTGCAAAACTTAACCATCCAGAATCTTTTAAGTTTTAAATTTATAAAACTGTTTTGTTTGGAAAAGTTTTCCATTGGTTTAGAACTGTGCGTAGTGGGAATAGCTCTCAGCATTTCTAACCAGTGACTTGATATATCACTGGTCTCACTGGGGCATCTTGTCACACTGATCATATCTCCAAAACCAACATCTATAAAAACAATAGTTGCTTGAGCCTCTAAATGTTCTGACGTCATTTTGCTCTGCATCACTATTAACTTTTCACTAATATTTCAACCCTAAAATTAAAAAATTTAAACTGCACTAGTTATGTAACTTGGACACATAAATGTGTTCAATGATATTACTTTTGCACATGATAGAGGAGAGAAAAGGTGTGTGTTGATGCCTAAACCAAAGTTCTGCACTAAAGCCAGCAGTAACACACATGGCGCTCTGGGGCAAGTTGTCTCAGTACTTTCTGTTGCAGTGCTGTTGGCTCCACAGACACACCTTCTTCACCTGGTATTATTGGTTAAACTAGTTTGTTTTACAAAAAGAGATAGAATTTTGATATAAGAATACAAAGAAATTGATTTTTTGGCACGTTTCCAGAGGAAAGTTTTGCTGTCTTTTCTTTGCCTCACAGAAATAAATACTGAGTTCTTACCTGTTTCACCTAAACCCCATTTAGGAGAAATAAGCAGCAAAAGAATAGATAAAGGTCTAAGAAATCAACCCTGTCCAGTTTGAGAATAACAGGAGAAAGACGTGAGAAGCAGCTCTGTTGCTGTGCTTACAGACCGTCATCTGATCACAGTCACAATTTCAGGTGTCGTACAGGCTCATTTATGAGCCAATCAAGTTTTCTTTAGAACAGTGAGAGAAAAAAAGAGTATTTTAAGATCTTAAGTTGAATTTGAAATCAAGAAATAGGAAAATATGGTTAAAATTTTATATTGATGTTACATTGAGCTCAATTATGTCAAGAAGAAATGGGCTAGACAAAGAAGAGATCTTTTGAATTTCAATCCTTCTGGGTTGTTAAATAGGGGCACAAAATGACTGGTCATGTGCTCTAATATGGTAAAAAAAATATATATATATATATATATATGATGTATATGTATATTATATATGATGAAATGGTTGCCATACAGGAGGATGCATGAAAAAATATCTTTTTGTAGGAATTTTCAAGCAGAAGGAAGAAAAGAAACTAGGTAAGACAAATGATAGAGTTATGGTTATGAGTGTGATGAGGTCGAGGTGTTTCTTCACCTGAAAAATATAATGAGACAATTTACCCCAAAGTGTGACAACTTACCACATAGCACATTCTGTACTTACCCATGTATAAGTCTATATTAAAGTGGGGAGTAAAAATCTAAAGTTTGTACATTTGCACTCAAGAATTTATTGTTTAACTGAATATGGAAAATGTGAGACTGCGATGTACTGAGACCAAGAAACTGAGGTGACAAGATTCTCCCCTTCATACTGGACAGTGTGCACGTGGAAGGGAGGAGGAGGGTGACGACAGAGGAAATGTGGTTTGTCATGGGTGTGCGCGGTGGTTAAAGAGGCTACATGGAGGGGTAAAGAGGGTTTGAGGGGGAGGTCCGGGATCGTGAGGAGCCGATGAGACGATGGTTTATTTTACACAACTCCAGGGGATTAGGGGCTCCACATGCAAGATAATGCAGTCAGGGCCTGATTATTCAACATCACGGAGGATTGATAACACACTGAGATCACACACAAAACCAGCACCACCACCTCCGGAGAGGAAAACAAGGGGAGCGGAGGAGTAAAAGCCCAGAGAGGTAACTGAGAGGCTGAGGGGAGAAAATGAAGATGAATAATTAAGATCAAAATTGGATTTGGAAACACAGAGCACGAGGTCCAAAATGAAAAGAAGAGTCATCCAAGGAGGAGGAACATGAGGAGGAGGAGGAGCGCTTGCAGCTCTGGAGAAGGAGAATGAAAGGAAGCAGAGATGGAGAAGATGCTGGCTTTGGATTGTATAAAGCTCAGCCAGGTGTGGAGAGGCTGTCAGCCCTCATATCAAAGCCTCACAATACACACACACACACACACAACCACACATACTTTACACATCTATACAGTACCAGTCAAGTATTTGTGTCCAAGGTAGTCCAGACGTGCCCCTCTCCAGCTCCTCCTGGAGGGTCCAAGAGGCGTTCCTACTCCTGATGAGATTCAACTGGGCAAAATCCATATTGTATTTATTCATGAAGTGAAGTAAACACAACATCCTACATAAAACAAATTTTAAAAATAAACCTATATTTCATATGTTAATACACCATGACTCTATTTCATGGACTTGAATGGAAAAGAATGAAACAGTAATTGTGGTGCTCCACTGTACGAAACGCCATGAAGAAATATCAGGACCTGAAAGAGAGCTGTGGAGGACAAGAGAAGAACTGGAGGAGGTATGAATTTTCATATCATTATCATTTATTCACTTTGTTGTAACTGTGTGTTTTTTTTTAGAAGAGACTACAAGCAGCAGTCGTTTTGAACTGTGGGTAACTGAGGAAAGTGGAAACATCATGCTAATGCATTTGTGTTAAGGGTTCTTTTCCACGGTAACTGTAACCTGTGTTCATCCTGATCCTGATTTCCGTAACAGAGACCAGAGAAACTTGCTGCTGGGCAGAAGAAAAAACCCAGGAATGTTTAGCTGACATACAAGTGGAGGCGCACCTTCCTGCCGTGCAGAACAGATGCACAAACATGAAAGAGACAGGGGAAGAAACCCTTCCCTGCAAACTCATCACAAACATCAGCATCTCAAGTCGTTTTGCCAACAAACGCTGTGGACAGATGAAGTTAAAAGCTCTTTGGCCGCAGTAGCCCAAGGTGTGTTGATGGGATGGAAATATTATGCTTTGGGGTTGCCAGGGGCAACAGGAAACAGGAATGGATTCCACTAAAATCAGTTTTGGATGCAAATGTCATGCAGTCAGTGGAGAAAGTGACACAGAAAAGAGACTGGCTTTCAACAGGACAATGATCCAAAACAGACCTCAAAATCCACCATCAACCACTTCAAGGAAGTCAAGCTGCAGCTTTCTGCCCTGACAGTCTCCTGACTCGAACATCACTGAAAGTCTGTGGGTAGATCTTAAACATGCAAGACAGCCTAAAGATATCTGAGGACTTGAAGTGATCTGCAAAGGAAGAAAGGAGGGTTATGAGGTCCTCACTTAGTAGAGTGCCCAGATCATAAAAATGAAAAAAGCATTAACATTTAAAGAAAGGCTGAGTTTTATGCCTGTTTACTGTAGAGTTTGGATTTTACTTCTTCTCACTTCAAAAATCAACCAAACATGGAATTTACTCACTTTACTAACCTTTGCAAACAATTGTACATGCTTACTCCAGCATGTTCAACGCCAGGACATCCTACCAGTTGGACGTGCCAGGAAAACCTTCACAGGAGGGCGTCGTGGATGCTTCCTTATGATGTGCCCTAACCACCTCAGCTGACTCCTTTCAATATGAAGTCTGATATCGAGCTTGTTACCCTATCTATTTCTATAATCTGATCGTTTGCATGCTGGGTTACAGTTAATACTGCACTTCATGCACTACCTCATGCAAACTGTGCACTATTGCACATTTGTTGTAAAAAAAATAAAAATAAAAAAGCATATTGTGCATCCTCTGTGGATCTTGGATCATAAGTTGTGTCCCAGTTCAGGGGCCATGTCCTTCAGAAGTTGCATTTGGAGACAGATTGTGTCACAGCAGCGCGACTAGACTGTCCCATTTCAAAGCCTCCTTCAAATACAGCCGAGAAAAGCATCCTTCTTTTCCTGGGCGATTAAGGGTCCGACGGGTGGATCCTTCGTGGTCCAACCCATCCCAAGATTCATTGCGCGCCAGTAAGTAATGTTCAAGAAATTAAACAGTGACAGAGAGCCTGAGGATTACACATTTAAATATAAGTATCGGGTTTCAGCTCAGTTCAACAGCTAACGGTACAACTGTTAAAACCAAGGACCTCAAAACCTCAAGTTAAGTGTTGTTGAGGTTGCTAGGCGACAGGAGCCCTTTTCTTTGCGACACTACAGTAAGCCAGATTGCCTCATTTCAGTTCGGCCTTCACGGTCTACGACAGCTGCGAAGGGCCACACCTTTGTAGACCGCGGCCACCAGATGAGGCCGCTGAACTGGGACACAGCTAATGAGACCAAAGGAAGCCTGTAAAACTTTATGAGCAACTTTCATTCGAACTGGCTGCCATCTTGGAACATGGTATCCACTGCTTTAATAAATCCATGGTAAACTGTGATGGGTATTTACAACAGAGAGGTACCAAAAAAAAAAATTCAGTTTACCTTCATTTTCTCCAAATAAGTTTGTCTGATCATCTGAACGCTGGAGCTTCTTGACCTATTCGACATTGACTTAGCAATGACGCCGTATTCCCTCATCGCAGGAATTAACATAAAACACATTCTTCCACGCAACAGAGCAACGAGTTGTCCTCACAGACACATATCGTGGTGCCCAAGCATACACACACTGAACAAATGAGCCAGTGTGGTGCTGTGTACACCTCGCCGCAGAGAAATATGACTCCTGTCTTGGTTTTTATCCCTCTTGACAAAGAGTGTAGCAGGCAATTCAAAACAGAGGGACATAAGACTTGGGTGGAGATGTTTGTGTGTGTTCACGGTGATGCATCACACACACACACACACAGACCAGGTGTGTGTCCTGCGCTGAGCAGTGGATCATTTTTCAGCCCTCAGGAGTCTTGGAATAGAAGAAGATAGTGTTTTGGGAAAACACCCACTGGGGAGGATAACGGCAGGAGGGAAGTGTGCTGATGTTATGGGTATTTATTGTGAGACTTAGGTCAGTTGTAGTCAATGAACATCATCTGAGCTGAGGGAGAAGTGTGGAGAGTAATGACCGTGACTCCCTAATTGACATGTGTATCTGCGTCTCAGCACACAAGATGCATATTCACAAATTCTGAAACTTAAACACACAGGGCCACAGGGGGAGTTTGAAGCACACACACACACACACACACACTCAAGTGCGCACTCAGCTGATCAGAAAGCGTTTTGTGCGTGACAGACAGACACACATACACGCTCACCGACTGCACTCAGCAAAATAAAAATCTCATTATGCTCATGAACCTGAAGGTATGAGAGCAGTCTCTCATCTCAACCCATGGCCTGGAATATTAAAAGGCTTTCTGCTTCTCTCCAACACTCTGGCTCCCGTCTCCCTCTCTCTGCCTCTGCATACATATGACTGCATCTCTCCATTTCCACACTCACTCGCCTTTGGGATCAAACGCACTCACGGTACCCCAGGGGCCCGGGCTTGAAATGAATTGCAATTACAGCCCTCTTTTTCTCACAGCCTTTTCTTATTATTTCATTGGCGTCTTCCTTTTTTTCTTTTTATTCTCCTTCTCGACTCCTGCTTGGTGTTCTTGTGTGCTGGACAAATTTTCTTTTGACACCGTCATTGTGAGGACATTCGGGCTGCTCCTCACAACTTTCAGTGGCTGTTTGAGGATTATGACTTGGTTTCAGTGTCAGGGTGAGTGTGCAGGTGTGTGTGTATGTTTAAATCTATCTATCCATCTGTTTCTCTATCTATCCATCTATATTTATGTATATATACAACTGTGTATAAGCCAGTCCTAAAGGGACAATCCACATTGAATTGTGTGTGTATATATGTATATATATGCATTGATATGAAATAGTTGACTCTCACCTTCAGTTAGTTGTTAGTCAGTTAGTCCTCCATCATTAGAAGGAATTACAAGGGAAGCAAATACAGACATAAATCTATGTCACTGTCAGAGAGGTGTCAATTTGAAGATAATTACCATGATGTCAGCGAAAAGCTTTTAATGAGGAGGAGACACCCTTTATTTCTGCAAACTAAAAAGTAAAAAGGGTTTACCATCCACTACACTCCTGCAGGGTTTCATCACGTGTGACTGGCCTTTTTGTTAGCACACACACACTGTACACACTGTACACACTGTACACACTGTAACTTACAGCCATTTCACCTTTGGATATAGCTGAATGAATGAATACATATTGGTTTGCAGTGAGTGTTTACTGGGTTATGATATCAATGCTGAGACAAAGGAGTGGGGTTGGACTCAAGGTTGGGCGTGTCCCAAGAAATTGCACGTGTGTATGTGAGGAGAGGGTTTGGGGGGGGGGCATATTGATCCTACAAGACGACAGTCGGGCTCTCTGATCTCAGCTGGACCCCTGGTTTCCCCACGGAGCAATCTGCAGCCGTGGCCGGTCCTCATGGCAACCAGAGTGTGTGTGTGTGCAACTGTGTGTCTCTTCTGTCCTCTCTCTACATGTCTGTCCTTGAAAGACCTGGCTACTCTATGGGTGTGTTTCAGTGTCTTTTGGTTCTATATTTGTGAGGACGAAGAGTGAGGACATTTCAGCCAAGACCCAGGAAACGCAGCCTGATGTGCCAGTGAGGGTTCTCACATGTACACAACTACAACCATTTGAGTGCATATTCTCAGTCCTCTCTTTCTGGATTTAAAGCAACACTGCTACATCCTCGTTGTTGCATAGAGGGGTGTGATGTCACACTTTTACAACTGAGCCCTGTCCACAGTGACTCCATCACTCATAGTGAGAAGCTGATTTGTGATGAAGCTGACGTTTTTAGGGTCTTTAAGATGATCCAGAGACTCCTGGTGAAATGAATGAAAATTCAACGTGCCATCACTCAGTAATTCTCCTTTGTAGCCATGGTGTTGGCTGGTCAGCAAAAATTATATCATTTTGATTTAAGGTTAAATTGATGTTTTTACATTTTTCATATTGTCAGCTAACCAGGACTAACCAGACCAAAACCGACTATGTGTTCATCTGTCTCTTGATACTGTCCAATGCCCCCACCCTGTCTATGGCACCAAGCTCATAGGTCCCCACAAAAAGATCTGTCATGAATATCTAGAAATATCTAAAAAAAAAATAAAAAAAAAAAAACAATCAGGATTTTTTAGCAAACGTTAATCAAACAGAAGGAAAATGTGAATTTGTCAAACTATTTTCACTGATCATTTTCTGTTCCCTCTGTGGATCCATGATTCAAGAAGCATCCTAAGATTCAAGATTCAAGAGTTTGAATTACTAATTGGATACAGAATCACTATAATGACCAATGAACATGTTAAGATTCACATCTTTGAGGAAGAGACAGAAACAGCATCATGAACAAAGGTTAGGATGGAAGACAGAAAAAGAAAGTAAATGATGGAGGCAGATGAGAGAGTTCAGAGCCTGACTGACCTTGTCTGATGCTCTAAGAGACAGACACAGGGCACAAAGATAGTGGTCATGTAAATTAGGTTAGATTAGATTAAATTAGATCAAAGTCGATTGATTTGGAAGTTAAAATAGCAAGTGGTTGGTGCACAGGTTGAAACCCCTGATATGCAACCTCAAGGACAAAAACACACTGATGAGCCAGAAACTTTCCACTGTGGTCCAAAGTAAAAAAACAAAAAAAACACTGTGCATCAGCAGGTTGACAGGAAAGAGATGTGTATGTTATGACAACCACACACACACACATACAGATAATGCACACTTCCAAAATCTTTTTACACACATATTCTCGCTCTCTTTCACACATTTACACACAGCACACAGACTACTGACAGCACAGATGCCCTCATGCCCTTGTGGCTGTCTGAGAAGCTCTGCCTTACACACTCAGAGGCATCTTAAACACAAGTAAAACACACACTTCTACACTGAAAGATACAGCAAACACCCATTAGCTCTCAGCCCCTGAGGCAGTTGAAGATAATGTCAATCTCATGTACGCGTGTGAAGCGCAGAGCTGGAGTCAGGCCGCGCTTCGCCGGGCTTAGTATAAAGAGTGGAAACACAGGGAAACAGCTAATCCCACCAACAGCTTTAAAGTTAATTAACATAATGTACATGAACAGAACTGTAAAAGCAGCAATTTGTGGTTATAGGGGAGAGGGCATGGTGCAACTATTTCAGGACAAACTGTGCCCGATCTGAAGTCTTGTGAGGTGACTGAGTTTAGCGACATCATGCCTGTACCAAACCTGTACTCTATGACGCTAGTGGCCCCTCTGGCAATCTGCCCTATGGCTGGAGATGACTACAGATGAACTGGGGGGGGTGGGGGTCAACTGTGGTTTCTCAAGAAACAGCTTCAACATGTAACTCCTTAGTAGTGTCAGCCTGCCTATCAGCCACTCTGGCCCAAACTGAAACCTTCTGGATGGATTGGCTCAACATTTTGAACACACATTCATGCATCTTGTGAAACATCATCCGTCTCAGGCCAAGTTCTGAAGTGTTCTCACTCTTCCCGTTTTATCCAAGGGGCGCATTGGTATGTGACTTGTGTGGACTTGGGACAATTGAGTATCCCAGAATGCATTTCACACCAATTAGCGACAATGGCAGAGATTCTGAGCCAGGCTCAAAGCTGAAACGACAAAGTGTTATTATATCACTTCATTAAGTTTTGATGTTTTTTTTAGTGACCATCTTGGCTGGTCAGTGTGCGCCGTCGTGTTATCTCTGCAGCCCTTTGGTCATTTACTGGTGGCTCTGTGTCTGTAGTGTTTGATTGTGGGATTTGCTGGACAGTTTAACAACAGCTCTGCCTCTGTGAGCTTCCATGTACAAATAAACCACTAAGATGGCAAACATACCTGCTACACATCAGCATTCTAGCATTATCATTGTGGCATGTTAGCATGCTGATTTAGCTCTAGCATGTCTTAGACTTTTTTTATGTACAGAAAAGTGGCAGTGGGTGTATGTTTTCACACCTTGGACAAAGTCAGGCTGATGTCAGTGTTCATTCTTCATTCATTCTCTAAAATGTTAAACTGCTCCTTCAACCTTTGTAACTATCATACGTGACAAATGAGCTACCCTTTCCTTCCCACTCTGAGATGCTCCTTTTCTGTCTCCACACAAAAACCAGGAAGTTTCTTTCAGTGGGGAGCTGCCTCTCAATGATATCCCACGCTGGTTCCAATCCAGCGCTCTGGCCTTTTTAAAGTTGTCTTCCCTCTCTGCAGAGGCCCTTCTTTCATCTCGAGAGTCTGTCTTTTAGTGCAGCATCAGCCCTCTCTTCCTCCTTTCTTCTTCACCTCTCCCACTGTTCTCTTCTTTTTGAGCAACACCCAGATACCCAGATACATGTAACCACCCACCTGCCCCTCTCCCTGTGCCTGGCTACTTCTTTGGGACTAGTTACAGTCTGCTAAGTTTGGTTGTAAGAGTTGCTATAGCTAGCCAGAGAAAAACTGAATTTACAAATGAGCATGAACTGACATTTGTGGCAAGAAGGATTAGAAAGGCAAAGCAAGTCTCAAAAACAATTGACAAGAAAAAAGATATCAGTCAAAACACTGTCACATATTTGGTGAACTAGCTGGAAATTAACTTTGGGTGATAAGCATTTAAGCAGCACACATTCTTCATTACCTGTAATTGTGAAGTCTGCACTTGCTGGACCTGACTTCCTTTGTTTGGTGGAAATGGGTAGAAATTATCTTCACAGCCAGAAGTGCTGTATTTCATTATTAAGGTTGATTCCTTCATCTGGAATTACTTTGAAAAAATCTGCTGCAATCTGGACAGATGGGACACTCATCTTTGTTGTACCTTTACTTTGTGATTTAGACAGGGAAAAGATCTATGAAATAAATAGTCAAGAATCTTCTCCGGGGTTTCTACAGACATGATAACCACAGACATTAACTTTGTTATGTTTCTCCATGCAGCTAATTCAACAACAGAAAAGGTTCAGAACAGGAAGTTTGTTCAGTTATTGATAATTGGTTATTTTACAGCAGGTTCATCAGTGCACTATGTTTGCATTAATATCAAAGTCAGTCCAGATCTTACCAAGTCAAAAGGAAAAAAGTTAATGAAAGAAAATTCCATCATGTTTTTTGAAGTCAAAAAACGCTTTGAATCCTAACAGCAAGTGCTATAGTAGATACTGATGTAGATACTGATAGTGAAGGATACAGGGATAGTAAACCTCAACGACACAAAGACCATTTACAGAAATGCTCCATAAGAGTTACAGAAGCTAGCTGAACAGCAGTTACGCAGCAGGTAACTGCAATAATCTTTCAAATGTGGATACAATCACCAAAATTGGTATGTTTATCCGTCTGGGGCCATTCTGGCTTAGGAGACATATTTTTACCACAAACTTTTACCCACAAGACAGATTTCAATGATTTTGAATGTAATCCTGTGTTTTAGACTATGAGGATGTCAAATTAACAACTCTTACATTTCCTCAGAGTTTTATTTGTTCAATTTCTAATATGTAATGTGAAAAATTCTGCATAAAAACAATGTATTTGCAAACCATTTATCATGAATGATAATTAGCTCACTAGGCTAGTTAGCAAGCTTGTTTTGTGAGTAATATCTTTGCTGAAATATAGTTTAATTTTTTACAGTGTACTAAATCTCACCTTCTACATTGTTAAAATGTATGATCTGACACCTGGATTATTCGTATGAAAAATTGTGGATGAACAAAAAATAACATTTCCTTGCCAATAAATGTCAGCCATTTTGACTTTTCAAGTGGCTAACAGGTTTATCAAAAGAGCAATACTTAAGGAGGATTTGTGCCAAGTTTAGCATTTGTATCCACATTTGAAAGGCTTCTCGAAACATGCAGTTTTCTGCTGCGCTATTAGCATGAATAGACTTTGGATCTTTCTTTCCCTAAATAAGTTAAAACAAGCTGATACAAAATATATATGGCACTGTGTGTGGAATAAAACCTGCAGTAACTTCATTTTGGCAAACTGAGAGACAGAAGCTGTGAACACAACATTAACATATCATCACCTTTAAGTTGATATGGTGAACAGTATCACTGCTTATTCACACAAGGAGCAACATTATCATCCATTTGGAGTCATGTTTGTGTCCAATATTTGCTCTGCTGTTAAATACTCCACTATGTTCACCATCTAGTCTCTAACTGTGTCTGTCTGCTGCTGCTGAGCAGGTTGTGTACAGTGGCTTTAGAGCTTTTCCTCTGAACCTGCAGCTGGAAATGAAATTGGACTGAACCAAAACTGTAAAGCTGTGAACCGCACAACTAAACAATGGGCTGAAACCTGCTATAATGCTGCCTAAAGTGAAGGGAGCTGCAGATTCAGGTGATAATTCTCTGTCAGTTCATTAATAATGAGAGGCTCTTTTCACATTGTAACATTATTTTCACCTTGCCATTTGATAGATTGCTATCAAATACTTATTATAACCACTTCACAGCTACTTGAGGGGAAATGTATATTAAGTGGTAAGATAATTACGTTCACAGTGTTTTCACTGATATCTGTACTAGATTTCAACAGTCAAGAGTCTTTTCTAGTGTCTTCTCTGCCTTTATATCTGCCTCTCTGTCACCCCACACATGATCTCAAAGCAGAGAAATCATTGTTCATTTTAATTTATATATACAGTACATTCACCTTAATAACTTATTTGGTCCACAGCCCACACACAGCTACAGACACACATACTCACACAGTGCCAGAACGCCATAAAACACACACACACACAGATGGTAACATAAGTCACTTATGTGACTTATGAGTCACAAAACCTGCAAGATAACATTCTTACTCCCTCTCTCTCTCTCTCTCTCTCTCTCTGTCTCTCTCTCTCTCTCTCTCTCCTCCCTCCCCCCTCTCTTTGTTGTTTGCTTCAGTGAGAGGCTGCTTGATGGCAAAGTTCAACCAGAGATCAGGGCAGTGGGCGGTAGCAGAACACCCCAAAGCACTGTAGTCTCCACAGCCATCACACTACATTTGCTGTACATACACACAAACACACATCACACACACACACACACATACACACTTGAGACTTTGAACCTGACTCATACCACTCTCATATGGACACTGTCTATTTATCTGTTTCAGCAGAGCTGCAAGACCAGGCACATGTACGCATATCCAAAAGCTTGCACATGCATTGAATTGATACATGTGCCTTTGTTTGATCTTGAGTGTGTGTTTCTGTGGGTCTGAATGCATCACCATATGTGCAGTTACAATATACAGTGTCCACATGTGCATCTTATACCCTGTACATGTTTTCATTCAAGTGCATTGCCATATCTGTAAATGTGTATTTTTTGAGAGTGTTTATGTGAGACTTATTGCATCAGCACATTTGTAAGCTTAAATAAAGCCTCTCACTGTAGGAGACTAATGACAATTGCACTGAAAAAATGTGACTTTGCTTTAGGCCAGTAAAAGCTTTGTGACAAAATCTTACACAGAAAGAAAAATAAAAGCACAGATCCTAAAGTCCAGTTCCTACTGAATCTTTTCAAGAGAGTGAGATAAAAATAAAACATGCCAGAGGCTTAGAAAGCATCTTGAGCCCTGCAGCAGTGATGCTATTCCATTGAAG
The DNA here is from genome assembly GCF_002260705.1 of Seriola dumerili. Classification (NCBI taxonomy): domain Eukaryota; kingdom Metazoa; phylum Chordata; class Actinopteri; order Carangiformes; family Carangidae; genus Seriola; species Seriola dumerili. Next base: position 1,476,015 of record NW_019174455.1, on the reverse strand, counting down.
ACTTCCAAAAGTGTGAAATTTAGTCTTCACCCTGCAACATACTGTACATGTGCATGTTGGTATGTGAGGGTCAGGGCTATGGACATTTTTAATTGCTTTGGTAAATGTTATAAAGTTTCAGTCCTTTGTTAGCTCCAGTGATCTACAGGAGAAGGAACTGACTAAATTTATTGTGTTCCAATGTGCCATTCATGCTTTTATATGCCAGACAATATGGTGTGAGGCACAGCAAGAAATATCCAATGAATAGTCAACAGTGCATTATTGTATTGGAGTCACAACAATCGAATTCTATATCCCATGTCTGCTCAGCCACAGTAGTTGTTTAAGGGCATACAGCATTGCCCAAAAGTTTCATTAGGTGTGTTCATATATGCAGACTTTACCATTTATTTGGCACCTACTAAAGGGTCATGTGTGAATAAGAGTGAGGAACAACACAAGCCGTATGTGCAGTCACATACATATCACAGTGCTGGATACACATCTCACAAAACCTGGACCTTTCATACAAACCCCACACGCTTAAGCTACACATAAGCACTCTTACATTAGCAGCAGCAAAGGTCCAGTGTATTTTCTCCTCTTGCAGCAAACCTGACATGTTGGAGACTGAACACCGATGATGAACACTCAGGTGTGCATAAAATTCTGACATCATGCAAATGTAAAATAATAAAAAAAAAAATGGTATAAATAGTAAAAATGATAATAATAATAATAACTTTATTTGTATAGCACCTTTCATACAAGAAATGTAGCACAAAGTGCTTTACAACAAAGAAATGACCTGCACCAAGTGCTTCACATGAAAAGAAAAGACATAAAATAAATATATAAACATCTTAAAAGCATCGATCTAAAATGAAAAACATTAACAACACTAGAGTAAAATGAGATAAAATAATGAATAAAATAATAAATCATTAAATAAGCAGACATTTAAAAGAAGTGTGAATTACTTCAACAAGGAAGGTTTTCTCCCATTAAAGTCAATACAAACAATATTGTGTTTCAATTCCACATTACAAACAAACTGCACAGTATGTACTATGTAATGATCTGCATCAGCTACTGTTTTTGAGAGGAAGAGCAAACGATACAATACCTCTTACCAAACATGCAAGTTATATTTAGTCATCTGAGGTCTTCTACAGCTGTTTCACCAGCATCCACAATGAGTGTTTTTATTTCCAGATATGAATCTAAAAACATTCCATCATCAGCAATCTAAAAAACTCTACATGATCAAAGTTTTTATCAGACGTTATTTTGTCTCTTTACAGAGTGATCTCATCATACACTTAAACCTCGCTCTGCATTTGTGTGTAGTGCAGAATCAAAGATGACACATGTTACATTTACATTTATTCATCTGGCAGCTGCTTTAGTCCAAAGTGAGATACAACTGAGGTACAAATCCAAGCTTAGATCAAGTAGAAGGACGTCCTCCTCACTCACTGACTCAGGTGCTACTCAGCATAAAAGATACAGGCTCGTAATGCTACTGAAATAAACAATATATGTTTTGCACTGAGCACGATGCGACAAAAAACACAGTGTACATCTCCATATGTCTCCACAGATCTGAATCACGCCATATTCACCAAGCAACACCAACTTATTTCGCAATCCAATCAAATTTCAAGCCTTTGATTTAAATCCCTCTCGTACCAAAATCCCTCCCCCATATTCAGACTCACTTGGCAATGCATCACATCACTGAAGCTACATATCCTCTGACACTGTGACTTTAACTGAAATAACTTTTTTCTGACTTTGGATGCTTCACTTTCCACTTTAAAAGTCACTCAGATTGATTTCTGGCCACCCACTGAGTTTGTAGCTTCAAGTCTTCCTGTAGCGGAATCTGAGAATCCCAGAGTGACAGAATGTGACTGTCCTGGATCAGGACCAGAACCACAACACTGGTGAATCAGTTACAGTAATGTCTGCTCGCGACAAAACAACATTACTGCTGGTTAAGTACATTGGCGTATTGCATGAATAAAAAGCATTACATTAAGTATAAGCTATAGACATATACAACCTCATGACCATATGTGTGATAGAAGAGCGGCGTATGAATGTGTGAGTGAATGGGTGAATGTGGCTTGTAGTGTGAAGCTCTCTGAGTGGTTGTACATTTACCAAATAACATTACAACATTTATGTGAAGAACATAATCTTTAATTTCATTAATATAATTTTGTTAATGTCTGGAATGTGTAGTGTGTTTGAAAGGGTCTGATGACTTCAATTATGGAGGAAGTGTCTACTGGAACTAAAGTAGCATTGATGGACAGTCACAGGTCAAAGGTCATAGTTGCAGTCTGATACACCGACACAGTGTTCCCCACAGTCTCTGTCCTGAATCCATCTGAACTCGATATGTCGATTCTAGTTTATTTCAGTTTGGGACGTTTGAGACACTTTTGTTTTCTTTTCAGTTTGAGTTTACTCTGAAAGTTCCCAATCCAACCATTAACCCCCACCTCCACCCCCGTCCTTCCTCCGCCCTTCCTGTCATTTCTCTATATTCTCTCCCAAACCCACACATCACACACATGTAGAATCAAGACGGATGGTCTCCCTGGCAGGACGTCTAGAAATAGCTCACCCTGTGGGCGATTTGTTCCAGTTCAATGACTGATGGTAACCAGTGACTGCCCTTTTTTTTTCTTTTGTTTTCAATTTCAAAAGTCCAATTAGTACAGGCAGCACATTTTACACACACACACACACACACACACACACACACACACACACACACACACACACACATCACTCCATGTTTACATCATACACTACTTGTACTGCTTGTAAATCAAATTGAAAAGTATTGACTCATAATGTTACATAAATCTGATTATATATTACTGACCTATAAGAAAACATATCAGCCCACAACACAGTGAGGTAGGAAAGCATTGCAGATGGCCTGTGCTCTGTGATGGGAGAAAGCTGTGAAGAAATTTACAAAGGAGTAAATTCAATTCATTATGTAAGCCGTCTACCTGCAGTAAAACCCAAAGTTCAATTTTACAAGAGAACTTTTAATTGTGCTCTCACTCGCTCTCTAAATCCACACCAGGTTTCTTTGGTCGACTCTCAGATCTCATTTCATTCCTCTTGTGGACAAAGTTTCACTCTCTACTGTAAAACTAAATGCCCTTTAGCTCTTTTCCACATCACGGTTCTCCTCAGAATAGTCCCACTACACCCTCAATCTTAATTTTTTTTTTCAACTGCATTGCATTAATTTAGCCTCATCTGGGATTTGAAGCTTCATATTTTCTCTCCTTTGCAATGGAGCTTGTTACAGAACCTTTAAAAAGAGTCTACAGCAGCTCTGTGCTTTAAGCCCAAATGCTAATGTCAGCATGCTAACACGTTTACAATGACAGTAGCAGGGATACTGTTTACCACACTCACCATTTTAGTTTAACATTTGCTAATTTGCACTAAATACAAACTACAGTCGAGGCTGATGGGACTCTCATTAGTTTTTCCTGGTTTTTAGTCTTTAGCCAAATCACTGTGTAGGGGCCTACAAAAATACAAATAAAAGAGTGTTTTATTTCATATGCGGGGAAATTTAATCACAACTACATCTACCATATTCCTTTCTCTTGTTGTGACTTGCAATGTCTGGCCAATGTGCTGACAGTTTGTTTGAGTGATGTAATCTAAGATAAAATGTTTTAGGGAAAAGCTGCACTCTTAGCCAATCAGAGATCAGCTTGGAGAAAACAATAGGGAAGGGGAACGAGGAGCAGATGTTGAAGAGGTGGAGTGTGTAGCCAGCTGAGTGATAGAAACTAAGTTTACTGGCGAGGTGACTAATATTTTTGACTGAAATACTTCTAAAGTATCGGGACAAGTATTAACCTGCAGTTAAAAGTCTTGTGTATCTCACGGTGCAGTAACTTGTTTTTCGGAAGTTGAAAGTGAAAGGTCAGTCAGGTTAACTGCGTTTGTTGTTGTCACATGCTTCGTAAAAAGTGGAATTTGGAATGTAAAACGTAGACATTTCAGCTAGCACCGTCGTGAGGGACAGTCAGCTGTAAACGCCAGCCCCATGTTTTACCGCGGACCGGAGGAGACGAGGACGTCGCTGGAGCACTGTTGGTACTGCCTGTGAGGACACGCTCAGCCACTGGACCTGTGTCGGGACACAGGTCGATCAGTCTAACCACCAATGATTTGGTTGAGACTTTTCTGTTGTGTTGAATATAAGTCATGTTACAGTATTAGCTGTTTCATATTTGATAACAAAGCTCTTTTACACAAACACACTCTCACCATAACACACAAACACATTGTGAACATACACACAGGGGTTTTAGTTTCTTGCATGTTTTCCTGTGGGGAAAACAAGGAAAGCGTTTTTGAAAGTTGGAAATGTGTTTAGTCTTAATATTTTGGTTTATGAATTATTTTTTTAATTGTATGCTAATCCATTTAGCTTAGATTTCATAAGTAAAAACTTTGATCTGCTGTTTGTACAAGAAAGTAAAGTAAAGAAAGTTCAGAGGATCAACAAATTCATAAGAATTCAACTCCTGGTTAACTTGAATCCATCCAACAGTTGTTGAGGTGTTTCAGTGTGGACCACAGTGGTGGACCAACAATCCATACAGCCACGACGCTAGCTTAGCATGAAAGCACCAACCTTTCTTTGTCCTTTGCCCTTCTCCTGCTGGAGGAACAAAAGTCCTCCCGTCCTCTCCTCCCAGCCCAGCCCTGGTCCTCAGTGTACAGGAGACTCCTGGCTCTTGTTAGCGGGTCTGGAGCCACTTTGTTTCGCTCGGTTTGGGACATGGCAGGCTTTTCATGCTCTGGGGGGCCGCGGCGGATCGTCTTGCAGCAGCTGAGAGAGGTCTTGGCTCACAAAGGGCGCCTTTGTCTGAAAAGACCCTTATCTGTCCACCAGCATCAACTTACTCCTCCAGCAGAACCCCTCATATAAACCCCACTTTACACTTCAACCACACGTACACATAAACATGGGCAATGTATACAGATGGTACATACTCAGACAGTAGGGCTCAAGCACCCACACACACACACTCACACACATATATATACATATACAGTATATACAGTACATGCTCTTGCATGTACATAGATATGTTATTAACAGGTTTGTACGTTGCATGTGTGTGTGTGCACGGCTCTTTGTCTCTATACACACATAAGGTGCACATTATTAGCAGAGATGTATAAATAAGCTGCTGCAGCAACACAGAAAAAAACCATTAAATATGGGAAAACATATGGTCATACTGTGCAAACAATAAATCCTCTCCTTGGTTCATCTGCCTGCACAGATTTACATACACCCACACACCCTTACCTCTTCAGACGCATGCATATCATCTCCAAGCAATTAACATCTATACTGATGGCTCTGCATACACATTATTTGGCTCTTTTTTTTCCACGGCTTTGTTTGTTTGTTCAAAACGTCCACCAACACAACCTGAAGAAAGGTGTCTATTAATTTACTGAGAGCTAAAGCACCAATCTGCACTGTTTTCATATGAATAAATGTCATTTTGATTCTCGTTATTGCTTATGGCACAATAGTGATACAGACTCTGCCCACTAAATAATAATTTTTATGTTTTCAAGATTTAGAGTTTACATCAGTTTTTCATCTCTAGGGGAAATAAAATCAACATTTCTGGTCCTGATAACAGCAGCTCCGGTGCTAAGCTTTAAGCAAGTATAAGGCTCATTATTTTTGATTTCCAAAATTCAATAATGCAACAGTCCTGGTGAAATTTGTTTTCTTTAAAATACCCTACACCCTGTAGTTTGACAACTTATTTTTTTTCTACCCTAACTTGTGGGTAGGAGATCAAGCTGTTAACATAGCATTGCTATACTGCCACTTTATAAAGCTGTTGCAACAAAGTCCAGTATTCCCTCTATTTTAGCTCTGTGTTTGGTCTCAACCAACTCCTGTGAAAAACGTCCGTCTCTTTAGCTGCTAAATGCTCCACTATGTTCACCAGCTGCTCTCTAATACCCTTCTTACACCAAAATCAGCAGGTATAAGCAGCTTTTTTTTCAATCCAGGTAAACCCACTAAAAAGGTCAATTGACTCCTTTTCCACTGAAGCTAAGTTTGCCTCACAGACGTAGGGGAGAAACAGTGAGCTGTTAGCTGCCATGCAGTCCGTTGTGTCTCATCACTGATCCCTTTTCCATTGCTGACAAAAGCCTGATGTTAGCGGTTCTCAGTAGGTTTTTTGACCAGTGGAAAAGGGGTTAAACTGTGGCTGTCTGCTGTTGTGGTGTGCGAGGGCATTTTAGCGAAACACTGATCTGAAGCTGACTATAAAACCGAGGGGAGCTGCAGATACAGATGATAATTCTCAGTAGAGTCATCACTATGAACATTGTCACATACATTGTCACACTGTTTACACATTGTCATCATTGTTCTTTCTATTGTTATTGATATATTGCTGTTAAAAATATAAATTACAGCTGCTTAAATGATGTCATATTTTCCATGTGCAAATATTACAGTCTCTTTGGATTTTTTGGAAATAAAGTCCTGGTGAAAGTCACTTTCAAAGAAATCGACTTGAAATGTACAGTTAGTGGTCAGTTTATGTAAAAAAGGATTTTTTAAAAAGTGGTAAATGTACAGTTAGCATGAGCGCCAACGGTCACCATGACGAAAGAGACAAAGAAAGATCAACATCAGCAGAATCATCCCCACACACACACACACACACACACACACACACACACACTCAACAGATCAGGGAGGGGATGTAGCCCGCAGTAAAAACTTGATGTATGTGTGTGTGAGTGTACATGCATGACACCCTGACTCCTACTACACGCCCCACTGCAAGCACATGTGGGTGTATGCATGCTTTCAACTCTGCTCACAAAAATATGTGACTCTGTGCTTGAGGGACTGGCAGACATGGACCCCTGGTTACCGGACTTCCTCCCAGCTTACACTTAATTACACGGACCATTCTTCTGATTGGCCCTCCGAGCCCTTTATGTAACAAATACAAGATTAGGGTTCTCAAGGTGCGGTTGCAGGAGTTTGATTGACATTTGTAATTCAAATCTGAAACAACTTGCTTCCAAGTGTGGTTGAAGTGGCAGTAAATGTTTGAGGATGGGGGTATGGTGGTACTGTGTGGGATTCCCCTTGAGCAGAGAGGAAATGGCCATCATCTGCTGTGGCGTGTTTGAGTAAATTGCCTGGTGCATGCGTGCATACATTTGTGTTTGTGTGTGCTTTTTGTGTGGGTGTGCATTGTCGGAGCAATTGAGTGAATGGGCATTTAATTGGTTTTGCAGAGAGCACACATTTTGACAGGGATAAACAGATTTCTTTGTCTGCCTACGTCAAAGATGACAGAGCAGAGACGGAGCTGCATTTGTTCGGCAGCACAGCGACACATGCTGAGGCAAAACAATTAAGATACAGATGGGTAATTCCTGTTTCAAAAAGGATTGGTTTGTCTGCAGAAAAGAAAACGCAGAATTTTCTTGGCAGTGTGGTGAAGAGATTTCGTTGTCTGCCAGGCCGGAGTCACAGAGCGGTTTATATTCCCCCATCCCACTTTACACCATCAACTGTTTTCGTTTGGATGGGAACAGAATTCATGAAAGTGGTGTTTAGTTTGTGGTTATCTAAACAGAAAGCATACAAATCCACAACAGGGAAAATAAAGAATGAACAATGAGACCCAGTAAACTAAATCGATATGTAAACTTTTTCTTGTGGCCTGACACAAAAATTCAAACCCTAGGGAAGCAGAAAGCTAAAATATCAATACAACACTGAAGTGCAATTTTATTTTGTCTTAGCTCTGAATCAGTTCTGTGAATCTTCAGATTCTCTATTGTTCTACAAAAAAATTGATTTTGTTTTCCAGTTTTGTAAATCCTCCAGTGAATATGTGTGTACAACAGGCGTGCCAGTAAAGGCTGAGATGTGGAGGTGGAGATCAAAGGGCAAAAATATTCTGTGTGGAACTGACCTCAGTCATGTAGTGTATCAGTGATGTATCACATGCTTTAAAGTAGATTTGTTTAAAGGTCCATACAGTCTAAAGGCAGATGTCCATGTGTAGTTTGATTATAAAGCAGGTCTAGGTTCTATATTAATACTGTGAAAGTATCAAAGCCTCAGTCCACAGAGAAATGCACACAGCCTGTATTCACAAACTGAGCCTTAAAACCAGCCATCAGGACTTCTGGATCTTTGTGATGTCACAACAAAGCAGTCACCACCCTCAGCCACACCCAAAGCCCCGCCCACCTGGACCCAACATCCAACCTTGCAGGATTTGGTTTCTGTAAGTATTTTATCTGAAATCTGCTATATTTTTATTGGATCACTCAGAAAACAGTCAGCCAATCAGAAGAGAAGAGGCTGAGAGCCTCCTCTCTTCTGATTGGCTGAGTAACCTGTTGTTACTAGAGCTCCAGAGAGAAGCCTGAGAGAGGAGATCTAAAACTACACTGAGATGGTTTTTGGTTCTTAAAACCACAAATATATCTTCCTGTGGATCAACACTTCAAATAAAACACAGAAAAAGAGGAAAATATGGAGCTTTAAAATATATTTAACTACTATGTGTAATGTGAGAGGAGTCAGCACAGGTTTCTGCAGTTCCCATCAGCTTTCAGAGCTTTGTAGTGTTTTTCATCTCATTGTTGTTTCCAGTGAAGACGCTCTGATAGTCCAACTGCACACCTGACACCTGAGTTAGCAACTAGCTTGTGAACATGCAGGTGTATTTAGCAGCTAAATTGCCATATATTTTATATTGCACCACTCATCATGCAAACAGAAACATGGCTCCAAATGATTTTTTCCTCTGTGTGTGCTGGATTTGTTTTTACACATAACGAATGTACAGTATATTTGCTTTATATATGATACTTTTGTACTTTTGATGTACTTTTGATATTTAATACACCACTGACAGTGATTGCCAAAGGTTCAAGCTTGTACCCATCATATTCTCCACAGCAGAGATGAAGACAGCTTGTCAACCTGAGAGCCAGACAGCTGAGATCACATTCAAATAAAATGATAATTAATGAGGTCTACATGTCATCACTAACGTGTCAGAGCGCAGAGAATCCAAACTCACTCTGTCTCATCTCTCTGTGCTCTGTGTTTTGTTTCGTCTATCTCGCTCTGTCTCTCTCTCTCTCTCTCTCTCTCTCTCTCTCTCTCTCTGCTGGCCAGGCTTCTGAGAGTCGGGGGAGACAGACTGGGTCTTTGACTGGAGCGGTGATGCTATCACTGCAAGCTGCACAGGCCTGGCTTTGTTTTCTTCCTCCTCTCTCCTCTGCTTTTTCTGCGCTCACTGCGCCAGGTTTCCCGTTCGCTCGTGGAATTTCTGGAACATGGAATAATAAGAGGTTGAGATCAAGACAGAGAATATCAGCAGTTTTAAGAAATTCTCAGGGAATCAGGGAATATAAAGATGATTTACAAAGTAGAGTAGAATGTATGTTCATCTCACTTACCAAGCACCTGGAGAGTTATGGAGAAGTCAAGGAAGTTTACACCAAGGCCACAGTGGGGGCCCTCACTGAATGTCTGCCCCCTATTTACACTGTCACTTCTGACAAACCTCACTACATCTTCTCTACAAGAGAAGTTAGTTCAGTTATTTGAAACAAATCAGATTCAAATCTGATTGTCTCACCAGATCACACTAATTGCACTAAAAGAGTAAACTCTTGACATGTCTGATGTACGCACATCTGAAATATACAGAAACCAGAATGACCTCCTGGTGGTTGTCTGCCTCCTCCACTCAAACTAGTTTAATATTATATCCCTGTTTATCCAGAGTCGGAGAAAATATGAACCATTTGGGTGAAATTTTGTCATAATTGCTGTGAAGTCTTGAGTTATGGCTAAAAATTGTTATGTGAGGTCACGCTGGACTTTGACCTTTGACCTTTGACCACCAAAATCTAATCAGTTCATCCTTGAGTCCTAGTGAATGTTGAAATTTGAAAAAGTTCTGTCAAGGTGTTACTGAGATATCATGTCCATGAGAACGGGACGGACGGACAACCTGAAAACAATATGTCAATGGTTCTGGCTGTCGCCAACGCAGAGGCATAAAAATAAATCAGTATAGAGGAGTGGGAGATCAAAAAACCACTGGCAGTGTCCTCTAATGACTGTGTCTCAGTGGACAAAGACAGACAAAGATGCACAGATGCTCTACAAGACAACAAGGGTATAAAACAATAAAACACAGGTCAGCAGGAACCTGTTCACCTTCCTCATCACCGCATGCTCTGCTGTATTTATCATCATCAGATGCTCTGCTGTATATCGACTAATCCAGGTGGGAGGCAGCAGTAAACAAACTGCATTTACTGCAATGACATGTCACCTGAAAATCCCTCAGTAAAGCTGTAGTGATGAAAGAGTTTTTAACTATGGTTGAAATACGGTTATCAAAGTGCTGTTGACTCTCTCTCTCACACACTCTTTCTTTCTCTCTCGCAAAAATTCAAATAATTTCAAATTATTAAATATATTAATATTAATACATTATATTAATTATATTATATTAATATAAAATTATGCTCTCTCTTATTATCTCTCTCTCTCTCTCTCTCTCTCTCTCTCTCTCTCTCCTTTATTTAAGCTGACTTCAGGTGCTTTTGGAAACCAATTGGATTTTGCCACAATCTCAACCAGCCAATCATCATTCTCTGTTCCCCTCACTCCTTCATATCCAGCACCATGTCGAGCTCATCAGAGTCCACATCACATCCAGACCTCCAGCATTCTCTTCTTCCCAACAAAACCATGCTCAGGTGCTCCAACAATAAATTAAGCAAAAGACAAATGTCTGCTACATGAAGTCAATGTCTTTCTACAAGAATTTAATGTGCAACAGTAGTTTATTTCATTCTGACCAGAATGCATTTCTCAGTCTATAAAGAGACAGTGGTCTGATTGTCTGGTTGTACTGCAGAAAATCATAAATGGCAGGTTTGTTGATTTTTAATCATGTCCTTTAAAGTCTGAGAAGTAATTATAGAAGAAGGTTGGCATCGTTCCATTTGGTCAACAAATCCAAAGAGACCAAATAGTTTGTCAGTCAATACTTTATTATTATTTTTCCTGCTGAAGAGGCAGAGCTTTAAACAGCTTTAAAACACACACATGATTATTTACAGCAGCAGGACAGTGTAGGCTAGTAACCATGAAGGGGTATGGAACCTACTCCAGAAAAAAAATCCCACAATCCAATACTCCAAACACCATAAATATATAAAAATATGGAAGAGACATTACACATAAAGTTTTTCACTGGTATGGAGGGGGACAAGTAGGTTCAAAATATGTCAGACATGGAGAGATTGGCTCGTTTGATCAGTCTTCTTTTTTCTAAATGTCTGAAATCAGCTGTTTGGGGACCTGTGATGAGACTGTAAAGATGGTATGGAACTGTAGAGAAGCATCTCCCCTGACACAGAAACAAATGTGGTGGCTGGTGATTGTTGAAGAAATCTTCTTAACGGAAATATCGACTTGAGACTTCAAAAAGCAGCTTGAAGAAAAATGTGGAAAAAATGAAAATTATTCAGGACTCAAAATGGCCACATTGGAAATGTTAATCCACAAGTAGAGCTGCATGAATGATGTATGAGATATTGCAATGTATTTCCCAGGCAGGTTTTTGGCAAGTTACTGTTACATAATGTTGCAAATCTCTTGCAAAAAATGATTTAAAGTTAAAAAGGCCCATATCTTACAAACTCCTCAACCACAGTGTCCAACCAGAGATAACCCTGATGACACCAGGTGGGGTATTGTCTTAGAGTAGAACCACAGCAGACTTTATACTCCTGTTTTCACAAGCTACAAGTATCTTCTTCATGACGAGCAGACTAATTCAGTGGAGTGCCCCTTTAACAGCGGCACTCAAAACATAAATTACAGCTGGTGGATGAGATTATATGCTCCCTCTCACATCCTGTATACATTACTCTCAAGCAGCCAGCCTGTAAGCAGCTACTGTGATTTGAATTATGAGCTGTGTGATGTGAAGACCGTCTTTGGTCCAGTTTCATGTGCTGCAGTTATCTGTTCTATAACTAGTTTTATTTCATGCCTGGTGTTTTATTGCCTGTAAATGGATGAAATCTAGGTCAGGGACAGTAATGAGTCACAACCTCTGCGTGCCCTTGTGCAAGGCACTGCTTGTATGTCACATATACAAAACTGCATTGAAGACAATGAGACGCCTCCTTTCAGTCAAGATTCCACGCATAAAGACATACAGATAGCCATCTAGAACCTTAAAGCATCAGCTCAGTTGTCGGATATATGAGGGAACACTACAGCAGAGGCCCAGTTGAACAGCACTTTTCCTCTGCAGAAACTTCTCAAATCACTCCCTGGGTCCTTTACTCACTAGTCATTACATATCTAACTATAGTGAACAGTAGATTGAAATTGTGAAATTCTGGAGGTTTAGAATTTCATAATTTTGTGCCATTGCTGGCTATAGCATCAGTTTTCTTGGTCTCTTCTCTTACCAAGACTCTTCTCCCCTGATTGTTCAGTTAACTCTAGAAGAGTCCTGGTTGCAGACTTCTTCATTTAAGAATTATGGACCAGTGTGTTCTTGGGAACCTTCAATCCCAGCAGAAATGCTTTTGTATCCTCCCCCAGATCTGAGCCTCGACACAATCCAGTTTCTGAGCTCTGCAGGCAGCTCCTTCCACCTCATGGTTAGGTTTTTGCTCTGATATGAATCAACTGTGAGACCTTATTTCAAAATGATCTCAAACTTTCACTGTTCTTACATAATATAAATGAATGTTGATCTGAGCCATCCACAACTATGTGGTAGAGAAATGTTGCTTATTTTGTTAGTTAAACAAGGGTGAACTTTGACTTTCGGTTTAGAATTGGCCAGGAGATCACACAAAAACAGGGGTGGGAACACTGGCCTACAATCCAGGACCTGAGGATCCAGGCCCAGACAGGGGTCACTGTCCATTTAGACACTACAGTACCAGTAAGCTTGGAAAATATGGCATCAAATCAAATCTGGGCAACGTATGATGCAAGGAACAGCTATTAATGGAATATGCAAATATATACAGGTATAGTAATTTTTCACAGGAAAGTATATGTGGTCAATTTTTAACCCATATTACAATAGATGTAACAATAAAAGTTTGAGAACCGTCTGAAGTAAATAAAATATCAAAGTAAGTATATATTATAATTATGGATGAATAACAAGTTAATTAAGCAGATAAAACATTTTACTGGATCATAATTTCTGGGGCTTTTTTCAGTTATTGTTCATGAATTCAAACACAGGTCAAACTTGAGCCGAAACTCTAAAGCTAAAACAGGAGGGTTAAGTTGTGCAGGTTTCATTGGATGTGAATGGGAGATGAAGCAAATATGTGCAGAATTGTCATGTGATGTGACCAAATGTTAAGACATGACACCTCACTGGCTCTTTTCTCTGGCCGTGGCTGTGTACTAGCTGACAATAGACTGTGTGGGGCCGGTGGGCTTTAGCTCCTGCAGGATTGTTGGCAGGTGTCTGATCCAGTTCCATGGGAGAAAAGTCAAAGTTGAGTCATTAGAGGTGAGAGGTCCTGTGATGATGCTGTGCTGTAAAACACCAGCACAGAGGTCGTCTGTGCAGCACTCTATTATGACGGGAGTGAAGGAGGGAGTTCAGGGACTTAGTGTGAGTCTGCATCAGGAGGAGGATGGACCTTTCATTATGTTTACTATTGTAACCATGACGACAAAGTCCTCTAACCTTAAGGAAGCTCTTAAACAGACACCATGATCTGTTCCTAAACCTAACCAAACCCTGACAGCTCCGTAAGCTCAACCATGTGTTCATGATGACAGAGGTCTGGTAGGTCAGCGTGTTCATCATTGTCACCGTGGCGACGAAGGTCTGGAGACGCTTGTGTGGGTTGTATTAGAGGGTAGAGACAAACGACCCACTGTATATAATCATCTAGGTCTCTCTGCAGATCTCTCTCTCTCATACACACATACACACTGAAAATACACTTAAACACATCAATTACTTGCTGGTCCACGTATGAGGTCTCAGTTGTAAAGTGTGTGTGTGCGTGTGTGTGTGTGTGTGTGTGTCCAGCACAGATTTGAATGCACCAGGGCTGGTCAGGAGTCGAGAGAGGATCAGTGGTGGAGCTCATTCAGCCATGGCCACAGACTGTCAGACACTGACCTCTCAGACACTTGACGGACTCATTGTAGATGGGGAATGTTCCACTACACACATGCACATGCACACACACACACGCACACACACACACACACACTCACACACACACACACACACAGACATCCTCTGCACCCATTTTCAGGTTCACAGTCTTTTTCACAGCCTGCTGTGAACAAAGCCTCCCACCAGGTACCATCTGATGGACAATCATGTCTTAGGAGCATTAACTTGGCAACATGTGAGAGCTGTTTGTCATAAATGATGTTTCCTTATTAAAAACAGTTTGCCTGTGTTTATATTTGTTATTTTAATTCTTACATTTGTTCTTGTTTTGTTGAGCTTTGTGTTGTGTGTTTGTGTTTCTATCCCCTGGGGTAGATTAATCTCACCTGAGTACCCCCCCCCACACACATACACACACACATTTTTCTCCCCCTCTGTGTGTGTTGTTTTTGTATTTTTATCCTTATTTTTCTGTCATTTCACTCATATTTGTTTCAGATATCAAACACTGAATAAACTTGTACTGACACTGCACTGCTGTGACAAGCAGATTAAAGAAAGAAGACATCTTTTTACCTTGCAATAGTGAGAGGGAACAGATACGCAATTGACAGTGATGCCTCAGGTAGATGCAGAACCAAGTCTGTGAGGGCACATAGGTATAGGAGCCAACATAGAGTGGATGTTGCATAATCCCATTTTGATGCATATCTGCCCAGAGTGTCCACACAGAGAGGTCCATTCATCACTGCTGCTGCTGAATCACTGTGAAACAAGACCAGGTCAAAACCTAGTGTATGTCTAGTAAGTATGGTCAACAAGGGACTGCTGGTTGACTTGGACCAATGGTGTAACTTGATCACTCACCTCTATCAGTCAGTCACTCAGTCTGTCAGGGATGGCCCAACTGCAGTCCAGCCAAAAAAACTTAAGATACATTCTTAGAAGTTCACAGTTTTCAGTTCACAGTTTTCTAAAGGCTCCAGTACAATACCTGCTTAGCAAAAAACAGCAGACAGACATTTTTCACAAGAGTCGGTAGAGAGTGAAGAGCGAACATTAGTTCTCAGAAACATGACTCCAAATGAATGCTAATGTTTCTCTGTATCTGCTTATGTAGAAATAGGCAACTGTTTGCTGCAACAATCAAGTGGCAGTATGACAATGCTGTGTTTACGGAAGTCAGTTAAAGCTTTGTAAAAAAAAAACCTTGATCTCTAAACACGTCACTAAAAAGGTCCAATGGGCAAAAAAACAAGCAGTCAGACTGTCAGACTGTCGCAGACAGGGGTTGCCACCCATCAGGATTTCCCAAGATTGTTCTCTTTTTGAGTGACTGTTTCGGAAAATTAATATTGTTTCCAGGGCGTTCTCATTTTTTTGTGAAAATGCTCATCTAATTTAGAATATCATAGTTTCAAGTAAAACCTAATTTGTTTCTTTCTGCTGTTCGGTTTCCATTCTGGTTATGTCCAATCCTGTGTGCATCAACATATGAAAATGGGTACAACACTGACGACTGGCGAATGGCCTACACTTTCATTTAATTGGAAGCAGAAATATGAAAATGTACCTTATTACCTAGCAACTGCTGCACATCCATGATCCCATCATGAGTTAGGCGACCCGGTAGAGGAGTGGTTAAGGAGCATACTGTGTGGGCGCAGATGCCCTGAGCAGCGAGGAGGAGAAAACAAAGGCAGATGATCAATTGTAAACACTGATTACAGTTTATAGACTACCTTTCACCTGACCATACACGCTGTATTTGTATGTTCACATGGTTTTCTTGTGCAAAGACTATATAAGCAACATTTCAAGGGTACTAATTTTCAGTCTTACCCCTAAATAAACTGATAGCTAATCAGGCTGAATTTAAAATATATCCAGTCATCCTCTCAGGGCTCATGTTTGTTGCCACTTCAGACTTATTTTTAGCAACATTGCTGCAATCCCAGACCTCAGTAATTACTTTAGTGAATATAATGTTATCATAATTGAAGAATCCAAGTTACGCTATAAACTTGGGTTGTTATAAACCATACTGTTTCTGGCAGTGGCATCAAAACCTCGAGCTGCTGCACTCACAGTAACTGAGACTTTGTGGTCGATGTTATGTTGCCCAGACAGCATTTATTGTTCATCCAAGCACATTTTATGACCAGAATCTGTTAGATCTTTAATAAAAATGCAACTTGAGGCGAACAGCGTCTTTTCATCTGTGGAAAAGAGCCAGAGCTTAGAAACACAATTTATATTTTGAGTCACAAAGAAACAGTCACAAACAAAATCACACACCTGTCATCCCACATCATCTGTGTCCTTTTACCCATCAGCCCCTATTTGTCTGGCATTGTTTCCCTTATTGGCTTGGACAAAACACTCACAGTTTTCCTAGAGAACGACTGAAAGCCATATTTACAGCCGCCTGGGAGCGGTTATTTGGAGGAGCTTTGGTCTTTGAATAAACCCCAAACGCCTCGGTGTAAACACACCACAACACTCCAGTCTGCCTCCAAATGATTCTCAGCGGAGCAGCTCCACGTTTCATCTCATGGGTGATATCACAAATGAACTTTGGGTCCTGTGGACTGCAGCTCGAGAGCAGGGAGAGTTGTTTATGTACTTAATAAAACAGACTGAGCTCAACAGAGTAATGTATGCGAACCCAGTTTTAGCCTGGATTATTTTCACTTTAATGTCGCACAGTCGGGGGAAGTGATCTTTCCCTGCACAGGCTCTGGGGATTTTGACATATTAGACACATTACTCTATGGGCTTACCGTCACTGAGATAGGCCACACAACACTGAGGATGATATTTATAGTGAGCTACATATATGAGCAAATAATGTAATGACTATACTTCTTCAAGCGCTCATTAGAGAAGATACAGCCTCCAGCACTGGAAAGAGAACTGTATGTAAAGTTATTCATACATATATGGTATGCACACAATGAGACAAAGATAAATCCATGATGATGAAGATGAATCCATGTCTCCTCTTTCATCCTCCTCTTTACCTTTTTTGTCCTTTGCAGTCCTTTTATTTATTTTCCCGTAGCTTCCTGTTGTGTCCGTTGTTTGTTTCGAGTTTCTGGGTTTATTTCTGCTTTTCTTTCTTTATGTCAACACAGAATTAGCACCATGACAAGAAAAAAAGCCCCAGCTTTACAACCAACTTAAAAATTGGTTGTATTTAATTTGATTCATTGCAATTTATTCAGTTCATATTGTGCCAATACACAACACATTAACAACAAAACTTGACACACAACAAAAACAATTCAATTAAAAAAAATCATAAAAAATGGTTTCAACTAAAACCATCTGGGTTCCTGAACAGACATGACTGGACAGTGAAGTCACACTGTTCTACAGTCTTGACCAACAAAAGTTATTTAACACATTCGTTGTTGCTCTAAGTAACATGGTCTCATCACTCTCCATCACATTTCAATGAAGACTAAAGCTGCAGTTATTTAATGCTAAAGAGCTAGCCAGTGATAAAATGGAAATTGAAGAAAAAGACTATCTGAAGTGTAGGTGCAGTGTGTAACATACTCTAAACACTTGAGTTAGCATGTTAGCATGTTAGCAGTACTGCTAAAAGGTTCAGTCACAAAAGCAAAAGCAAACCATTTTAAATGAATAGGATGCATCAGTGAGAGTAAATCTGCATGAATCTTTCACATCAAGTTCAGTTTTGATTAATCATGACATGAATTCACACTGTTGACCCACAAACTGTCTTGATCAGGGTTGTCATGGTAGCGTAAAGTGTGGGTAAATTGTGTGGTACTTTTCCTCACCTACTCCATCACAGATTGAAAAGGGCTGTCATAAACGACAGACCTACCTGTCTCTGTCTCAGAAACACAATCTGCTCTTTAGTGTTTGGAATATGACAGAACTTACTGACGTGGGATTCATTTGTTTAAACTTCACAAATAAATGAACAGTATATAAAATCAGCATTTTGTGTTTCTCAGCTAATCACAACTGAACATATCTGACTATTATCTGTGTCTACAAACAATACATTCATACAGTTGTTTTATAGTGTCAGTCTGTATTTAAAGATCTGTCTACTGTTTTATAGCAGGTTTCAATCTTGTGATTTGAATTTGGTTGGATTTAGATTATGTCTTTAATATGTCTTAGACTTAAACAGTTTTCTGTGTTTTCTCTGAGTTTGTAGCCTGTAGCTTGTTTGTAGCATGTCTCCCTGTCACCGGACTGCTGGGCTGGTTCTTAATCAGTTCTTTCTCTTTTTTTTTTAAATCTTGAATAATTTCCAGCTTCTTTACTTCTGTCTCAGGTTCTGAACTGTGGTACATTCAAGATAACTTTAACTATAAAGGAGCAACAAAGCTGATAAATTGAACAGTTAAAACAATCCTATGGAAAAATTGTTTAATGACTTAAGTCACTCCAGAGCTCATAACTAACTCCTGACTTTATGGTTGGCACTTTACTGTTTTTGAATAAGATGTCATATCTTCTCACTGAACTCTTTACAGTCGGCCGGCTGGCTCTAGCCCCGAGGGTGCATTTGTTGTGATTGATAGTCACTCCGTGTGAACAGGATACAATGAGGCTGACATGGGGACACAAAGTGGAGGTGAGTAACAAGGTTCCAACAAAAAAGCTTTGTCCCTAACAGGTAAGCTGGCTGTGGTATCTTCAGGGAGTATCTGTCCGCCATCTCAAGTACTCTGCTTGTGATGCTGCATCTCGCTTGTCATGTATGTGTGTGCATGTGAGACACTATCATCACACACATCTGTGCCAGTGAGGAAAGAAAACGACGCTATTGTTTTTGGACTTGCTCCTCATTTGTCTATCACCACCACAATGAACCAAACCTGACAATGAGGCTTCGCTCTCTGAAACAAAAGAGCTAAATCATCCATTTATAGTTGTGTAAGCAAACGCCCCCCCCCCCCACACACACACACACACACACACACACACACACACACACACACACACACTCTGCCATTACAACAATGCAAATGAAACCCAGATGATTTATCAATGTCTCTTTTTCAACATCCCCAGCAGAACCCTCAGAAAGATGAGGATCTGTACCTTTGTGCTGTCATGCATCACTGAACATCAGTTAATGACAAAACCACAGTGGGCTGATAAGACTGACAAAAGATGTCCATGATCTCAGAGACAGAGACAGAGAACTGACTGGTAGAGCCATAAATGACTGGGTTAAAAGAAAAGAGGGATGAGGTGAGAATGAACCTGGACAAAAACCCAAACCATTTTTGGGTGTTTGGAAGAATTCTGACACAGACTCAAAAGAATGAGTTAATTAGAATACAGAACAGTCCATTTCATTACATGAGATGGTAATAATTATTTTCTTTATTAGCTTTTTTGGCTTGATAAAAAATTAGTTTTACTCATCCCAAGTAAAATGTTTTATCACTTTGGACCACTGGACATTAAAAACCTGATTTCTTGTGTCTTTAGTCATTTGAAGCAGCCATGATGTTCAAACTGATCATTGTGATCCCCAACAAAAAATGTTTTGTTGCGGTGGTCATTCTAACTATCGCAAGTTATTGGCTGCAACTAACTTTTTTTCTTAAGTTCAAGGTGAGTTAATTCAGAAAGTTAACAACCATGATTTACCTTCAGCTCCCTTCCAGCTGCCTCGACGAGGAGTTCGGGGTCTCACGCACAAGAGAGGCACTACTCCACCGGGACTCCAAGACCAGGACTCCAAGGACCCAAAAGTGGCAGCAGCAGGCAGCAGCAGGCATTGATGTGCGGACAGGCAGGAAGTGTAGGCCCCAAGAAGGCTTGGACACAGCAGAGTCTCGGCTGAGACACAGGGCTCTGGTGGGCACAGTAGCAATTGGACGGGCGGGGCTGGGAATCTTCCCACAACCATGATAGGATAAGGCCCACAGCAAGGACAGATGCCATTTTGTCCTGGAGGAGGTGCAGGCAGGTGTCAAGGAGCAACAGACCAGTAGGATGGTGGGCCTGCGGCAGCAAGGAGCATGGACAAGGTGGGAGGGCACGTTGGAGAAGAGAATCTCTTGGAATGACATCAGGCGGGCAGAACCCCAGCAGATCAAGTTAATGGTTCAAGCCAAGTACGACGTCCTGCCTAGTCCAGCAAACCTTCATGTCTGGGGCAAGAGTGACTCTCCAGCATGTACTCTGTGCCCCAGGAGAGCACCGAAGGCACAGCCCAGACCAGCTGTCAGATTGCTCACCTCTGCCTTGGACTGGGAGCTGCGAGATGACTTGGGGAGGCAGCTCAAGTTCCCGGACCATGTTGTGACAACAACGTTGAGGCCAGGTGTGGTACTATCGTCAGCCTCTTCAAGGCAGGTGCTGCTCATTGAGCTGACAGTTCCCTGGGAGGACTGCATGGAGGAGGCCAACAAATAGAAGTGGACCAAATACCAGGACCTGGTGGAGCAGTGCCGGAGGAGAGGCTGGAATGCACGCTGTGAGCCCATTGAAGTGGGGTGTAGAGGTTTTGCTGGGCACTCACTGAGCAAGGCCTACACCCTGCTTGGCATCACCAGGGCAGCTAAAAAGAAAGCCATCAAGTCCACCATGGAAGCCCCAGAGAGATCCTCCAGATGGCTGTGGCTCAGGAGGAGTTCCACGTGGGCCAATGCTGCTGGGACACAAGCCAGAGCATGATCAACTCTGGCTGGGTCGCCTGAGCGAGGGTGTATGACGTTGAAAGACCCGAAACACCATCCTGGGATGTATCCACAATCATTATTCATCCCTGTGATAGACTGGTGACATGTCCAGGGTCCAATGCTTGGTTGTCCCTCCAGTCTCTCTTCTTTCTTCTTTGTCTTCTTTCCACATTAATGAAGCAGATTCATAACTAATCAAGCTTGTAACTGCTGCCTTATTTCTGCCATGATATTATTAATAATGAGGTAACCTCTGAGTGCTGCTGTGTGTTTACATTCTGCTAAATCTGAAGGTTTTAATCACGTTTTGACTCTTGTCTGCCACCCTAGTGGATATCATTTTTGATTCTCCAGTATAAAAAAACTGCAGCTTGTATCATAGCTACTTGTTGACATACGTGCTCTTACAAGCACGTATGTCATGAGTCACAGAAATATAGAATTCTTGGTGTGCACATCTCAAACAACGAAAAGTGAGTTATTTGAACAAAGTTGATGAAACTTCTGAACATTTCAGTTTCCAAATTAAAAACATACATTGCAGTGAGTTGCCCTGATATTTGGAGTATTCCTAACTTTAATTCTCTTTTATTCTGTACTCACACTTCCAGATTCCTGACAAGTTTTTATTCAAGTGCTATTAGAGAGCTAAACTCTTGAATAATCAGTACATGCACTTATTCTGCTTTTATACCTCAGTTTTATACTATTTATTGTTGTTATTTTATATTGATTTATATAGGCTGTAATATGTCTACCTGTCTGTAGTTATGTTACTGTATGTAGCACTGGAGACACTTAATTTCATTGTACACTGGGCAATGACAATAAATGCATTGAATTGAAAAGAACTTTTATTCACAGTGCAGTCAAGCTGCATCTAAGGAGATTCCTGCTGTTAATATGGTAGGTGGAGCCCAAACCCGAGGAACAATGGAAAATTGATTAGCTTTGACCTAAATTGATCATTAGGTCTGTTTGCTCCAACCACGACAGCATGACAATATAATGTCTATTAAATATTATATGTCCTCATGTTCATTTTATTATTTGTAACATGTTTGGTTTTAAAGCTGCAACTTCATCTCCCACTTTACCTTTCAGACACCAGACTGAAGAAACTTATTATCCGAGAGAAGACACAATAAGTTTTATTTCCAAGTACAACATGACAACATGTAACTAGGAATAAAGGTTTCAAAGCAATAGCAAACTGTCAACATCCAGTGGTGATTTCAGAGGCAGGTGATGAGAAAAGAATTGGAAGAAGTAGGTGGTAAGAAGTAAAAAGTGAAGAGGAGGTGGGAGGGATTTTCTCTTTTGTCACGATTTTCTCTTTTGTCACGATTGTATTAGACTTAGTGGAGGAGGAAAATGTAGGTGAAGGGATGTGATTATATGTGTGAATGGTAGCATGAGGTACTCTTTGAAGAGATGAGTTTTCAGCCATGGATAGAAGAATAGGGAGTGAGTGTGGTGCTGACTGGAGTAAGAAGGTCAATCCACTTTTGGAAATGAGAGGGGAGAAGAGGTTGGAAGAAGCAGGAAAGTAAAAGCTGGGAGTCGGGCCGTGGCTTGAATGAGAGTCCTCCTTTCTCACTGCTGTGAGATGATCCTCTCTGTTCCTCTCAGCTGATGGACATTAGCTTTGGAAGCGTGATGGGGTGAGGAGGTATTTCAGACACTTTACACTGACATCCAATTTTTCTTTTTTTTCCCTACAAAACCGCACTGCAGTGGTCACATTCAATTTCAGCTGCAACTCACAAAAAATCTTTAAACAATGCCATCACATTACTCTTCAGATTGTCCTCCACTCCCTGTAATAACATATGGTCACATGGATTGTACAATGGTTCCATTAAAGCCATCACCCTCAAACACAATGTTCTCGTCAGTTAAATTTCAGCTCTTTTAGCTCATTGACTGAAAGTCATGCATATGAAATAACTGCAGACCACTTCCTACTTTTTCAGGCAGCCACTGCTTTTCTTTTCATGTGAGCCCAGTGTGACAATCAACTTGCAGGCACTTGACAGTTGCTTGAAATAGTTAAAGCAGCACAGTGAATGTACATTTCTTGTCAACGGTGCATTACTGTTACCAATGCTGGATCACCACCCAAGCAGCAAGGGTAACTGTTCCAGTGACCCAGACCTCAAGGGCGCCCATAAGCCTCATTGGGGTAATTGTGTCATTTTCTAATGGCAAATTTGTGTAGGAATCTGCACCACTAGTAATACCACAAGTATAATATCAGTTAAGAGGGGTCATTCATTAGTACTGAATCTTGTGGCCCTGGTCTCAAAAAGGGACCCTTCAACTATTAAATGGTTTAGCATTTATACAAATGTGGTTTTTGGCTCGACTGCAACAGATGGGCTAGCCCTATAATCTGCAATGTCCCTGACTGACTGACTGACTGACAGACCATATTTCCACCACTGGTCATCTGAGTGCCTCGTCTTTGAGTTGGAGTTTCTGGATCAAACAGGTTCATAGGTTCTATTTGGGGGGTGTTTACAGCTGCAGTGTAGCCACCTTAGCTCATTGTCTCTAGATTTAGAGACTTTGTTTCAAACAAACTAAGTATAAACCTGGTTCAGGTCTGGGCCGTGTATGGATGCTGAGGGCTACACCTCTTGTTATGGACAGTCCCCCGAGCTGCTCTGGAATTCCAGCTGCTCAGGAACTGCAGGGAAGAGGAGGACAGCTTCCAATACACTGAGCACCTCTAAAGTTCACTTCCCAATGAACACATTAGATCTCATTTTTTAATCCAAATGATTCTATGGTGAGCGATGTGGTTAAATTATTTCCCTCCAGACACAGTGACTTCCTGCAGTCCTGTTGTGAGCATAACGTCAGATCTACCTCATGGACCTCTCTGCATGAAAGTGAAATGCATACATCCCAAAATGTCAAGACCTTTTATAGATGTTGTAAAATCCCGGCTGTTTTTTTACAGCAAAAATCCTAATCACAATTATTTTAATCAGTATTGAGATCACAATTATTTAATACCATTACGTATTGACTTTGGAAGCACCACGCATTTATTGAAATTAAAAAAAACAATATCTTTTTAACAGTGGACATTCTTGAACTTTAAATACAAATCAATGGAAAAACTAATTTTGAAATGATTTAATGAGATAAATAAATAATAAATATAAATAAATAAATATATAATATCAAAATATAAACAGATAAAGATAAAATATAAGAATAAATAAAAATAAATTTAATCAACTACAACATATCAACCCCTGGCAGCAGCTTGTTGATAGTAAAGCTAATGTCATGAAATAACAAAAATAGATTTCAAAACAAAAAGCATTGCAACTTTAGCTTTTCTGGTTATACATGATATAAGTCAAGGATATGCACGTGGAATAGCAGCAAAATAGGGCATGTACCTCCAGACTATATCTAGAAAGGCTCTGAACTGGCAACCTGCACAAGAGGATGCACTGGAACGTACATTGCTAATCTAACCCGGAAGTGGATGGGGGGTTGGTTTTTGTAGGGGGAGTTAAATTTGTTGTGAAACAGAATGCAGCACAATCGTCGTTTTATCACAATTATCTTGTTTTCATAATCGTAAAATTTGATATATCGCCCAGCTGTAATTCAGCTGTGTTTAATTTGTTTTTTAAAGGCAATAAAAAACATTTTACAAAAAGAACAGAATTAATGCAGAACTAGAACTTGGTCTATTATTGGTATCAGTTTGTGAAAGATCTTATGTTGCTAAAACGTTATCTTTCCAGGAAGTGAGAGAACTGTTCTTGTTTTCTGTCTGATGACTGAATTTTTAGCTTCAAAGAGGTTTTATAAAATGTTAAAATCTCTACAACAACAATGTGAGTGTGAGTGTTTATGGGATGTGTCTCACCACTGGGACAGCAACAGAGCACAGTGAACTTCAAACAGTGCAGTGGCTCCTCAGGGGTCCATTATGGTGGGAGTGACATGGTTCTAATGATGCTGATGTGATTCTGGCAACAAAGGTAGCTGAGCAGTTCAAGGGAAGGACGGTCCCATGACAACGAGATGACTGACAGCTCCCGGGTCGTCGTGGTCAGTGGGAGGGAGGGCTTCCTGCACTGATGCACCCCTTGATATGTTGCCAGTGAGCTTGATTGACATGTGATGGTAACAAGGCTTTAGCTCTCCTCATTTTAACGTCCCGCCCTCAGCTGGTAAGACCCATGAGGTCAGACAGGTTAATGCGCACACATTTACCCTACACAATGTGTAGGCTGTTGCCTAAAGGGTCACTTCACCCAAAGCAGGATGTATGTAGCCTTACAGGTTTTATCTGCTGAGGTTTTTTGACACATTTCTTTAAGATTTCTGCCTCCACCCAAACACAATGAAGGTGAATTGATTTGTCTTTTCTAAAAACAACTTGGTCCACAGACCTCTTAATGATTTTAACTGGAACTGCTTTTCAGTGAAGGAATAGTCTGAGGCTGTCCTGACCACAAAACGCACAAATGCCTGAAACAGCCCATGTTCACTTTTACCTGACAAGCTGTTGTGGCTGTAACATGAGAACAACGACTCTAAACTCTGTTGTTTCTCAGAATAGCATAACAGTGCTATAGATTTGCAATACCCATTCACTGCAATATAGCCTGCAGGTCTGTGAAAAAGTCACTTCACCTGATACTCAGAGACTCAAGAGTCTTGTTTTTCCGTTACAATGTGAATAGAGCAGGAGATGAGGAGGGTGAGGAGGGTGAGGAGGGTGAGGAGGGTGAGGAGGATGGTTGTGTCAACAAAGCATGTGACTTAGACACCACATGACTCAACTGTCTCTCATTTTCAGTGCATTGCATTCTCTTTAAACCATGACCACAAACCAGGAAGTAAATGTTCATACAGAAATATGTATACATATACGTAAGTCTCCATGTATGTTTCAATTTTCAGTGTCTTAAAGTAGGGTGATTTATTTTATATACTGTATTAGACTCTCTTTTATTATTTGTTATCGCAACACTAAGGTGACATTTCTTTCACAGGTTCACTATGTTAGGCTTGGACTTTGGACTGTCTCAGTAAGAGCTGACAAACAGAAGAAAGAAGATGATGATTCTGGTTTGTGGAATGTTATTGTACAGACAAAAATGTAAACAGTGAGTAGGAAGAGGAAAATTCAGTTGAAGAGTCAGAGTGAAGGGATTTATTGATTTCAAAACTTCCCCTTTTGTTCCTTGTTCCTCTGATTAAGACTGTGAGCCACAGACGCAAACACCTTCCATTCATCCACACAATAGAGAGGGTGAAGCTGGGTGTGCAATACCAGGGCAGAGCAACAGGTGAGGGAGGGTGTCCATGCTGGGAGCTGAAACACGTTTGAGAGGTGTGTGTGTACATATGTGGTTGGGCTGCTCGGTGAGTACTTGAAGCTGTTGGCTGTGTTTACACACCACAGCTGCATGTCAACAAGGTCACCACCCAGAGCTCATGAGTAAGAGCAGTGACGTTTGTAATGGCCCAACACTTCTACTGAAACTGTGTGCTATCAGTGGATTATACTGATTCATAGTGATTATGTAGTGATTCATGTACATTACAGAAATTTAGTAATAAGTATCATGTTTGTATTGAAAGCCTGATATGTTCCTGTGTGCCATAGAGCTCCATGTTCCTTACTTTGACTCAGTCACAGTCCTGCTGCTGGGAATACTATATCAATACCAAGGAACTATAAGGTTCCTGTGGTTCATTGTTGTCTGCGTTTCCACCGCGGCCTAAAGTCCCGGGAAGATTATGCAAAATTATTACTTGACATTACATTATTCAGAGCACTTTGAGAACATAACATGAACGAAAATACGGGACAAATTGCATCCCATATGTATTCAATACAGGACGCTTCATTTTATTTTTAAATACAGGATGATCCCGTATTATATGTGATGGGTGGCAACCCTAGCCACTCAGGTTGTTGTGGTCCTTTATTTTGTTGAAGTCCTGTTTCAGTTTTTTTACCTTCTCCCGGACCTGTTTCACAGTGTGGAAAATGTGGAAAATGGATTTTTAAAAAATAAAATGCAGCGAGTACTCGACCAGTCAGAAATGTTCAGCACTGCAGACCACACCCCCCAAAGTTCCTGAACCTTTGGAAAGTACTACCTCCTGACCAGGTACCTTTTTGGGGGTCAATCAACTACCCCGCAACTAAATTTAGACCCTGGATCCTGCAGTGGAAACACATAGTTCCTCAAAAGATTCCTGGTTCCTGGAGAAAGTTCCTGCAGTGGAAACGCAGCTACAGAGTCCTGACAATTACATTACTTCTCCTTCTGTCTGAGTAATGTTAAAGTACAACTGTATATTTGTGACCTGTGTTTTTATGAAGATTTATGTGTAAACTGGAAACCAAGTGCTTCACATGAAAAGAAAAGACATAAAATGAACATAAAAACATGTTAAAGACAGGGAAGTAAAATAGGATGGAATAATAATATAATAATAGATTAAATAATAGATGAAATAAATAAATAATTAAAATGAGTTTGAAAAAAAAAAGATTACATAGAAAAGCATAACATTGGTAAGACATCATTTTAATAAGAAAAGGAAATCAAATAGCATCTTGTTTATTAAAATGACAACTTTAAAAACTGTTTTTATATTCACTCTGACCTTGCTGCAACTTGTCATTTGATGTCAGATCTCATGACACGTCAAGTTCAAAATGAGCACGGACACAGCTTCTTATGCTACTTACAGATGGAATGACGTTCTATTTTCCCAATCTATTTAAAGCAGCGTTAATCAGTATTTTTGAATCAAATGACAACATGTAATGTTGAACTACTTAGTGAGGATCTATTTCTAAGTATTTTGGTGTAAGGGTCCACTGTGCCTGCGTCTTCTAACATAATACCATGTCTCCCTCTTTCTCTCTTTCTCTTTGTCCTTGTGCGTTAGCAGAACGGAGACATACAGGGGAGCGAGCAGAGAATAGTTAATGGATCGTGGATTGCATCGTTCTGATGGATTAAAAAACATACAAATAAAATGTCAAAATGAGTTGGCAGATATATTTGATGGAGTATAAGGGCCACACTGAGGAAAAGTTTCAAGAATTAAGTCATAATATTACAATATTACAGTCATGATATTACAAGATTAAAAATGTAAAATCTTTTGAGAGAAAAACATAATTTTTAGGAATATTACATCAACCAATCAAACAGGTGAAAGGACAATCAGTGTCAGTCTGAGCTGCTTCTGGCAGCTGCTGTTTGTCTGTCTAACAATAGAACTGATGATGATGATGATGATGATGATGATGATGATGATGATGATGATGATGAAGCTGATGAGCTAAAAAAGTGTCTCCTTATTAGTGAAACCTCTGCTAAAGTAGAACTTCACAGGATGCTCCATGTTCCTCATTTTAAAGCTTCTGATATTTCCCTGTAAAACACACAACAACGACAACTTTATTCTCATAATATTATGATCCTTTTTCTTGAAATATTATTTTTTAATTCTCAAAATTATGACTTTATTCTGGTACTGTATATTATTCTCGAAATTTCAGATTTTTTTTCCTCACTGTGGCCCGAATACTCCGTGGTAACCTGGGTGACAGGTCCAATTAAGTCTAAGTGTGGGAAACCCTGGTGTTTCCAGGGAAAACATTCAGATAAACCCACTGTACGCTGCCTGCTCAGCGCAGCACAGCCGGCCTGAAACTCAGAGTGAACCCTAATGTTGCTCTGTAAGTGTTGGATGTGTATTGACAAATATGTCACTGTTGTGGTACCAGCAGTTTATTTCCTCGGACCCTCTGAATGTTGCTTGTGACTTTGCTCTCTCCTTTTGAACTGAATCACCCTCTGTCTATATTATCTGTATTTAAAATGCGCTTCTCCAATGCTATATGTTCAAACGAACATGTAACATGAAAGAATGCAGCAGTTTGACTGACATATGTGTAATATGAACAGGTTCTCTCTGATGTGACAGATACTGCCTCTCCCATGTGAGGAGGTTGAGGAGTTTCTCTGTGGATTATCTTCTTATTATAAGATGTTGACACATCCTTTTGATTATTTGTTTACTCCCTCCACATAACAGAAACCAGGATGAAATTCCACACTCACATGACACAACTGTACGCATGACTGACTAATTAACTCACTCAGTGGAGCTTATCTGTGCAGATGAGTCCAGGGCTGGGCTCACGTTGCCTGTCTGCCGCAGCGCGCTCTTCTGATCACACAGGAATTTTCCTCAGTGGTCAACATGACTATTTTGAAGTTGTTATGTTGGTATGCAAAATGAATGCTGTGTTCTCAGTGGCTTTTTCCTTTATTTTACACCCATAAAACAAGATATGTAAAGTATGCATACACACACACATATAAACACAGACACACAGTTCTGCATTCAAAGCAGCCTCCAGAGAGATTTCATCCTACTCAAACAACTCCAAGCAAAGTCCTCGCAGTCGTCTTCCTACCACACACATAATCAACGTTGACACAGGAGCCTCCTGGGCATTTAAGACACTGGCCCTTGGGTTCTGAACAATGCTAAATTACAGACATGTGGAGAGAGGTTAAGGGCCTAAAAACCTGACTACTCCCCGATGATAAACTCCTCAGCCTCCTCAAAACGAAAAACCCATTACATACCCGCAACGCCTCGTCGCCTCTCTCCGCAGCGCAAGGCATAAAAGCAGAAAAGATAAAACGGAAACGTTAAATAGGAAAAACACGAGGACCCCCCCCCCCCCCCCACTCCCATCCCCTCCAATCGAGAAGAGAAGCGAGTGATGGAAGCTTCACAATTGTTTTCTCTTTTTGTTTCCTGCTTTTTCCCTGATAAACAGTCGAGGGCTGAGCTCCAGCGCTGTGCAGATTTTTTCATTTTCTGCTGCTGCCTCATAAACAGAGAGCTGTGAGAGACAATGTGGTTAGAAATGATGAATATATAACCAGTGGCTTTAATATCTTTAATACTTGCTGTGGATGTGGCAGAGAGGAGAACGGTGTATTAGACAATGATGAAAAAGAAGAAAAAAGAAGGCAAATGTTTCTCAGCTCTGAGGTTTTGTGCTCCATTAGGGTTTTCTTTACTGTAGATTTTAGTCACGTTGCTTCTTTCAGGACTAACAAGGCAGTGTTCTACAGTTATGGCCTCATTGTTCCAAGCTGAATGTCACATATTGGAGTCACCACAATGACAGAAGAGCTGCAATCCTGTGTTGCACTGATGTGCAACACAGATGTCCAGTAAACACCATAAAGCCCGACAGGAAGAGTCTGACATGTTGGGAAATACGTGTATGCACTGTCTTGTACATGTGAAGATCGATACCACTCTGTATGATAAATATGAAGCTACATATTTATACTGCAGCTTTTATTTACTTGGTACAAAAATTGAAGTGTTCAGACTGAACAAACAAGATATATCATGTATAAATATCTGTGAGGTTTAAAGGTTCCTGTGAACAAATGTTGTGACCTCTGAACAAACCAGCAGCTGGTGCACAAAGATAGACTTTGATTATGTCTTATACAAATAGTCAGACTTCAGATAGACTGTCAAATGTGATCTTACTTAAAAACATCTAGGAAAACGATTGCCTTGAAAAAACTAAGTAAATACAAATATTAGTTTCAAGTTATGTTGACTTTATATCCACCTGTTAAGTTTACCTCAAATTTTGTGTCTTTACTTTGTTTTATGAAGTTGTTCCAAAACGGCAACTAAAGTTAACTTGCTCTTTTTAAGTGTAGCCTAAATTCATCTGTTGCACAGAGCAGTTTAGTTCTTGACTTGTTGTACAATGAATTCTGGGTAAATTAAGACCTTTTTCAATATTAAAAAAAAATGGCTCACCGGTCAGCTCAGTAGCTGAATGTGTTGGTCTTTTGGAAGAATTCAACAGTGACAAGGATGTTTACTTGAAGAGTGAAACAATACAAAGAAAAATATGATTTGGAAAAAAATGGCTTCCTGTTTTTTGTTGTTGGGTTCTAGTCAGCGCAGGTATCATTGACTGTTACCATGGTAACATTTGTTTTTCATTTCATTTCTATATACCTGCATCTGGCTGTTTTCTGTTTTGAATGGCAATGAATATTCAGTTCATTCATCCATAACGAGGAGATTACTGTGATCCCCTTCCTGATCAACTGACACAGCCACATGAGGAGTTGTGAGGCCTGAGGGCCGACTGTTAAACAAACAATACTTCAATTCTAACGAAAAAAAGAAACTAAAATACTTTCTAGTCTCACTATAAGGGAGCTCTTCTGAGAGCTCGACACCTCAGACCTTGTTGTGAGGTTTTCATCTCAAATTCAACCTTTTTCTAAAGCGAAGACAAACCCCAGTGAACTGGTGTCGATGCTAAAATAAAGCCAAGAATCTGAGCACCCTAATCTAGACTTGGCCAAGACGTTTGGCGAGCTGGGTGCTTGGCTGTCACAGCTACAATCTTGCCTGTTGCTTGAAACCCTGGCCTGCAGACGCTCTGGCTGAACACAGGGAGCTGTGGTGGCCAGCTGATGGGCTATATGAGCTGATTTGGTGGCTGACTGACTGGTATTAGCCAGATATAGTGGAGGGGATGTGTGTCTGGCGCTGGCTCTGTCTTTGCCTGGCTGTATTTTGGAAGGTTCTCCTCCT
Source organism: Seriola dumerili (assembly GCF_002260705.1). Taxonomy (NCBI): domain Eukaryota; kingdom Metazoa; phylum Chordata; class Actinopteri; order Carangiformes; family Carangidae; genus Seriola; species Seriola dumerili. Next base: position 1,444,376 of record NW_019174455.1, on the reverse strand, counting down.
GACTCACTGGCAGCCTGGCTGGTTATCCAGGCTGGTTGCCTGGATATATTGGCCGACAAAACAACAAGACTGACTCACCAGCTTAGTGACTGTTTGACACTGTACTGGTTCTGTGTCAGAGAGCAGCCATCATCCCACTGATATGATTCTTAATTCTCTGTCTCAATATTACATCACCCACCCCACACACAGCACCCACCCTGGGCCACCTACATACAGCAGACACACCTTTGCAACTCTGTGTCTTCTGTACTCACTGTGTTGTGAGACTCATTAATCTCTTGTGTTGTACAATACATGGCCAAGACTATGTGGACATCACCGTCCACTTCCTGTGGTCTGAGGCTGTTTGTCATTGTTTGGGCTCGACCTGCTTTCAATTAACAAATGTCTGTGAAAACATAATGATGGGTTATCTGGGAGTAGGTATATATATGTACTTATCTGGGAGACTATAGAAGGCAAGGAAATGAGATGCAAGAAAGACAAGGAGTGGACTAGAACCAGTAGCCTGTTTCACACAAGTATTTATGAGCACTGCTCTCACATAGACCTGCCAGAGTTTCACATAGATTTGCAAGCGTTATCATTCTGTTGCTCATGAGGCTTGGCGAAAGTTCAGTCAGGAAGACTGTTGTGGCTTCTAGACTGAAACCCATTATTTCCAATGGCTTGCACCGCACTACTGTCAAAGTTCAGTTTAGTTTAACTTTGACCACTGTGCGCTATGACGAACACGCACGAGGCCAATAGAAACGAGGCATCCAACCAGGCACGGAAAATACACAGAAAGTAGACCTGAAACCGGTCGCTGTGGAAACGGAGCTCCTTCCCCAGCCTCTTCCTTGCTGCTCCCCTCCTTCTTCTTGTTAGAGGGGCTAGTGCTAACACTTGTTTCTTAGCACTGGAAAGATACATCTTTGTTGCTGGCAACAACAGACTAAACACAGCGAGAGCTTCCAGCTTCAAAGTGATGTGTCCAACCACAACTTTGAAAAACTCTGCCTATGTTTGCTCTGACCTCTGCAACAGATCCTGTCTTGTCTGAAAGCCCCACGTCTCTTTGCACCTGCCTTCTACGTCACAAGCACCGTTTCCCGCTCTCTCTAAGCTCCACCCGCTCATTCTCATCTTCATCCAATCACAACCTGACATGGTGTCCTTCAGCCAATCACCTGTAAGCTATCAAACTCTTTGATGTCATTCAGCATCACCCTACACCACCTCTACTGTTGAGCCTGACCATCTCTAATCAAACCATCCAATCAGAGGTTTCCCTCTCATGAAGACGTTCCATCCTCGAGCTCCACTCCTCATCACCATCATCACCACAACCAGTGTCTCGTCTCCGGGAGAAGATTCCTCTAATTGGAAGGACCTTAAACCTACGGATCGTTTCCATGGTGATCCACTTCCTGTTGGGGTCTAAGCACCAAAGTCTATTCCTTCTGTTCACAATAAATTTAATTTTACTTAAATTTCTCTTGTTCCTCTTATGAGTCTCTCCTGAATGAAAGTATTGTGTTTCTTTTGATTAGTTAAATGAATGTTGTAAGACCGTTAGCCCACCCACACTTCCCATTGGTCTCTGGGCATCTTCACACTCATGACAGCAGTGACTGACATTGTCAAAAGTTTTGACAAATTCCTCCATAAGAAATGGACTGTGCCACCTTCAGGATGAACTGGAACACCGACATGAGCCAGACCTTATCACCCAACATCAGTGTACGACCTCAAGAATGTGAGACAATCCCTGCAGCAACATTCCAAAAATCTTATTACATGTTGTGTAATATTTGTGTCTCCATATACTGTATGTTTTAACATCTAGTACATTTTTCTAGATAGAAAATGAAAGCTCTGGATTGTTGGTGTCTTATTTCAAATCTTACTAAAGTTGTGCTTCTGAAAACATAGATCATACTGTCAGTGCTTCTAAACTGAGATAAATAATATCTTACATAAGTAAATATAAACTCTGTCACTCTCAGGTTATTGTAATAATAATAACAATAATAATATAATTATAATTATATTCAGTCATTGTGTATGAAAGCAGAGCAACAAAGCAATACAGACAGACAGCGCGTCCATAGGAAAAACATTTTATTGAAAAACATTTTCAGTTTGTAACAGACTGGTGGAATGTGTGTCATTTATCCTCACTTTGAACTTGTTTGAAATTTTTAAAGTTAAAACCATTTTTCACAGCCTGGCCATCTCATACTGCAAGGAAGGGAAGAAGAGGGCTACAGCCACCCAGTAACCATGACGTAACTAAAGAAAACCAGGTGTAGACGAACAAACAATGCAAATATAATACTGTGTTACTTACAAACTGGACTGAAATTAAATCATAAACAGAACAAAGAAGAAAAAAAAGAAACTAATTCAATAAATATTTATGGTACACACTTATGGCACAAATATGCAGCAGTCGGTTTGGCAACTTTTCTCTCATTTTTTTTTTTTTAAACCAAATTACCATGGAAACAGTGCAAAAGGGGAGGGAGTGGGGAGGACATGGGCTTTCCATCGCGCGCTAGCTAAAATACATAGCAAAAAATTCAAATTTTATACAAAACATCTTACTTTAAGAGTTTATAAAAAAATGTTTTTATTGGGTTGTGGTCAATATGTACATCAGCTATTTACCAAAAAAGTAGTATGCTCTGTTTTACTGAAGTGTATTCTGTTTTTTCTGGACTTTTTTTCCCATTTACTTCCCTAAAAAGGTGAATAAGGCTATTGTAACAACCCAGGATCCATATACAATACAAACATTAATGTATTTACAGTTTCTTACCTACAGAAGTACGGTGCAAAATTACTGTGTCAAGTGACCAAGGGCTGACCATACGAGCAAGGCATTTACAGTAGCCTGAGGTGCTTCTCCTAGCCCGTGTGCTAAGACTCCCACAGCATTGCTATGACGTTTCATAACAGGTTGAACCAGTCCTGGTCACTGTTGGGAGAGCGTTAGTCGAGTGGCTGCTAAGAAAAGGACGTCAGATTCAAAGAAACTAATAAGATTGTCATTTTCTGCCGCAGACAGACAGCAACTAAACAGACATTTCTTTGTTGTATAAGTGTGTCTCTTTTCACCTTTTCTTAAATACCTGTTCAGGTGTGGTATACGTATATATGATTTGTAATGGTTTCATTTTTCACAGTTTACCTTTGTACTACGGCACATAGTTCAAAAAGAAAAGGTTCAAATAATACTACAAATAATGCAGGAAAGAAAAACTAACAGCAGGCTTGTGTGAAGTACTTTGCTAGTTTTGTGTCATTTGTTTGTTGTTACGTCTTTCAGTGGTTAAGAACACTTTCCATAGGTGTTTTTTTTCTCATAATTGATTAAAAAAATAAATAAGAATTGCATATTTGCAGATTTTGTAGCCTCTTGGAGGCACAAACCTCAGATCATACAAGGCTTGGCTTTTCGGTGAAATTTGATGTTCTTCATGAACACATGACGTTGATGATGGCCTGATAAATGCACGTGACCGGCCTCAGTCACAATCGTGATCCTAAGCCAAAGATATTAATGAATGTGAAATCACTGAAATATAGTCTTGCTCAACACACACGCGCGCGCACACACACACGCGTACACACACATGCACAGAGAATATGAAAGGTGTGTATGAGGAGAATTGGGGGCACTGGGTGTTCATGGGAAATATCCTTTGGGAGATGCTACACAGAGTGAGTGTGGGAGACACAGCTACTCTGCCCTTGTGTACACCAATGTGAGCTATTTTGGGTCAGATAACTCTACTCCCCTGGGGGGCCGGGGGGGGGCCCAGGTCGCCCTCCCTTGGTCCTCCTTCCCAGGACCGAGCCCTGTGTCTGTGGACGACAGCTCATGAAATATGGTATCAGTGGGTTGAGAGATATCAAATAATCATAAACCTAGATTGCATAATGTGCACTTATACCATAATATATTAACATTACTTCTTCTTCTTCCTCTCCATACCGCCTGACAACACCTGTGCTCTATGTGTCTATCATAAATAAATTCTGCTTTTTATTTTTTTATTTTTTTTATTTTTCATCTTTGCAATGTCCTTTTTTTTAAATGTACATCTATTTTGTAACAAAAAAAAGAAGTAAATCAAAACCTCACAATATGGAAATGCTAATGGAGACTGAGAAACAGTGAAAATGTAAGTAATGTCCCTGTGCTTTTTTTTTTTTTTTTTTAACGAGAATAGGAGAGCACCAGTCACACTGATTTTGGGCAACCTTAATCATCAATGGACTCCTACATTACAGTACCTGGAGCTGTTTCAGCCAGCTGCGCTAACCTCGACTAGACCTCGGGCCTCTTCTTCACCTGATGCAAAACAATGGCAGTAAGGCGAATTGGATTTTTTTATTGCCCCTAACACTTTCCTGTGTGAAAAGCTCAGGTTCCAGAGACATTGAGGTGAGCTCTTTGCTACTAAATCTGACAGGATACAGCTGCTCTCCCATCTCCAGCTATGACTGTGTCCCATATGGATCGCTGCGAGGAGTGGAGGTACCAAGAAGGGGTTAAAAGTGCTGCTCTATGTTTATGAAAGTCCTCCACTCTTCCCAGGAGCCACCTGGACAGACGGTTTTTGCGCCCTCTCAGGGGGGTAGGGTGCAAAATTACAAAAGTCTTCACTCCCTCTTTTCACGGTCTCGCCACTGTTGGGTAACTCGTGTTTGAACATCACACATGACATGTCACTAAAGGAAAAGAAAACCACGTATGAAAACCAGATATGACCAAAAACAAGATAAAAGGTAAATGTTGACAGTTAAAAAAAAAACTGTTTTTCTGTCTTTAAAACCTTCAAGTAACATCACAAGTTTTCAGCCGGGCGCAGACAGCGGTCGGCTGAAAACATCTGGGAATGAGGAGAAATGGTGCGATCCACACTTCAACCCAAAGCGTTCACATTGACCGGCGAGACAGTGTGTGTCTGCACGTGTGGGTGAATGTGTGTGCATGTGATGGTGAGCATGTGGGTGGCAGGGTGAATGGGTGATCTCAGAGAGTCAGTCAGGAGAGTCCCGGAGAGGACTGGTGTGAGAATCTCTCTCCTTCTTCCTCGTCCGGCGGGTAAATCCACAGAGTCTCTCTGGTTAGTGAGCATCAAGGGAGGGCAGCCATTTTGTGAGTTCATGGTTAGCCCATTTCCTCCTTTACCTCTCCTCCTCACTCATTTTTTGTCCCTTTCCCTCTCTTTTTCCAAGCAGTAGTCTCTCTTTAAGGTGAGGTCAAAAATTTCCTTTTCCTCCTTTCGCCCCAGGAAACCTTCACATCCATACGTCCGTTTGTCCTTCCCAAAGAAACAACACGCTGTGCATCTGTCAAACTTTCGGATTCAACAACACTCAGTTTTCCCCAAAAAACAGGCAGCGACACCGGGGAAAGAAGAGATTGTTCTCTCCACTTCCCAGAACTCCCAGAGAGCAGCAGCAGTGACAGCAGCAGGCTTCCCTCTGGCCCTGCACTCAACCCATCCGCGCCAACTGTGACCACATCAGACGGCAAGGTATCAAAGACAAGAATAGTGACAAAACAGCAGAGAAGAGGAGGAGGAGTTGACAGAGTGAGAGAGACAGAGAGAGAGAAAGAGAGTGTTTGTTTGCGGGCGTGCCGGCGGTGCCAGAACCAGAAACCTGCTCTGCCCGGGGACTGTTCCAGTTTGTCTCCCGCCTCCCCCTCAGACTTTGTAATAGATGTTGGCCGGGCTCTGAGGCGGCATCTCCTGAACTATGTAGACCGGGTGGCCGTAATCGCCGCTGACCTTCTCGTAGTGCGGGCAGAAGACGCTGTCAGCAGTCCTGAGCGGGATGATGATGTCGCTGGGCTCCGAGCCGTTATTGTTCCCGCCGCCTCCGCTCCGCTTGGGCGTGGCCAGGGTGCTTAGAGACAGCGTGGCGGCGTGCTGCGGCGAGTGCTTGCGGTGCCGCCGTCGGTACTTGAGCAGCAGCAGGACCAGCATGATGATGATGATGATGAAAATGACACTGCCTGAGGCGATGCCGACGAAGATGGCCACGTCAGAGCCGATGATGCTGGAGGACTTTCCACCGTTGTTGTTGTCGTTGCTTTCTCTCGGTGCTACATCTGAAAGACAGAGGGAAGAAGGAGTGAGTGAAATGATGAAACAGCAGGTTTATTCTATTTTTTTCTATTCTATCTGTGGTCTGACTGAAAGCAGATGTTTACAGCTGTGACGAACACATTCGAAGGCGAGGTGAGGAGCAAGCCAATCCCCTTCTGACTATGGAGAGTTGTTGGGGGTTAAAAGAGAGAAAAAATTTTTTATATTCTTCATCATCTTTTCGTCATGTCACAGTGAAGGTGTGGAGAACAGGCCGGCTTCACACTGAGTGAAGCCGGCCTGTTCTCGGCCTATAGCAGCCTTTTGTATGAAGTACCATTATTCAAATTCAGCTGGTTGAGACTGCAACCTTGAAACTAGGGCGAGCGCAGCCTGATAGGACAGAGAGCAGCTTGGGAGATTCAGGCAAATGGCACTTTGATAAAATGCATTTTGAAAGACAAAGAAAAAGTTTATTTTCTAAATAACGTCCCCATATGGAGGAAACTAAGAGAGAAATATTTGATGTTATCATGAGACATCAATTATGAAAGCCAAGCTGTGGGGGCGGTTGTTTTTCTGTTCTCCCCAGGATGGGAGCATGTTCCCTGTGTCTCTGTGTCCCTGTCTGCTGCTCAGCCCAAAAGCAAGGACCCTTCCATTGTTTAACAAGGGGATTATGCTGCCTCAGACACTCTGGCCGTAGCACCTATATGCTCCTGCTCGCGGCCCAGATGGATGACACATAAAAAAGAACAGGAAAACAAAGAAAACAAAATGCTGATGTCTGCAAAAAAAACCTGTGCCAGCATGATTTAAAGAGCAGCGTGCTCCTCGTCAGATTTGGGAGTGAAAGCACAAAGTGTCAGGCGAGGCCACACCCACAGTGAAGCAGGACACAGGGGGAAGGAGCAGAGGACTGTTTATATAGGTCAGTTTGTTTTTGTTCTCAGGCCCTTCCTGTTTCTTTTTTCTGCACACAGCTCATTGCGGAAATTGCCTGATTCAGATTTTCTTCTTGGGAGATTTTTAACTGCAGTGTAATGGCAGAGATAAGGGCGGCGTGCACGTAGTTGCGTGTCTGTCTGTGTTGTGATTTGGCACAGGAACAAGTGTGTGTCATTAAAAAGATGGCAGACTGAGATCAGATCATTTTCCTGAAAATGTCACTTAAGAGGTGGGTTCAGTCTGGAATGGGGCCAGTGTGGAGATACCTTATAGTAAGTCCTTGAGAGGCCAGAGATGCTTATCAGTTTTATGGGCAACATTCAATTACTGGCTGATGAATCTCTGACCTTTCTTTCCTTCGCTTTCACACACACACACACACACACACACCTCAGTGTCTCTTGCAGCCACACACACCCTCACTCCACGCAATCTGCTCTTGGCCGGCTGAATGGTCGTGCGCCCAAATGCCAAATTATTTCGATAAATCCTCCACTCAATTACCACCATCCCCGGATTTCAGCTCAGAGTCTGTGATCTCACCTGGCTTCTCCAGCACGTCATTTTGGTTGTAGTTTTCCTTGCCGTCTGAGTGCTTGGGAGAGTAGGGCACTCTGGTGGGGTTGTCTTTGGGTGAAATAGGGTCAGAGGGATCTGGAAGAACGCAGGTAAGACACAGGAATTAATGGGCAATTCTTTTTCACAGCAGTGTGTGTGTGTGTGTGTGTGTGTGTGTGTGTGTGTGTGTGTGTGTGTGTGTGTGTGTGTGTGTGTGTGTGTGTGTGTTGTTTCATGTTAAGCAATAGCTTCAAATTTTTTCAGGTCAACCAGGTAGGCCTGTTCATCCTGGTTTTCGTGTTGTTTTGTCAGACAGAAGGAATTTTATATGAAAAACAAACTAAAACTTGTCCAACAATTGTCATTTTGGAAGATATTCAACAGGTCTAACTCATAATTCATCTCACTTTTTGAGCCTCATGTTGACTTCAGCTGAACCTTTCATGCATTCTTGCATCAAACTAGGATTTTGTCCTTCAGCCTGGCTTTTAATTAAATATGTTTTTTAGTAATTAGTCACTCTATTTTGTTCAGTTACTTTAATGTAATTATGTTCTAAATTGTATTTAATTCTATTTTATCTGTTCGTTTGTTTTTGTTTGCTAATGTTATCATAGCTTTTTGAATCTATTTTATTGCATCTCACTGTCAGCTTTCTTACTTGATTGTCCTTTTTGATTGATTGAAGTTTGAACAGCACAAGTGACTCTTGACTTCACAGCTAGTATGGACAGGAGGAACAATAAGAGCATGTGTACGGGCATGTGAGTATTGTACTAAGACAGGCTTGGCAGAATTCTTTGAGCTATCATTGATCAATTCATACACTCTTCAATTTTAAATCTGTCCTCTGATCACCGAAAATGTGTCTCAGAAGACAATTTGGAAAATCTCTTGAACCTCTAAATGCTTCAGCCGTGCACCAAGCAACTCATCACGCAGCCAAACCTTCTTTGACTTGTTCAACTGGATCCATGTAAAACAAACTGGCTCTTCATGACTCAGATATTATTGTAATCAACCATAAAGAGTGGCTAATGATTGGTGTTGGTTCTGCAGTGGCTCCATATGGTTGTAAAAGCTGCTGAGATGTATGTCAGTGCAGAACAAAACAATCACTGAGCATCTGCTCTTCTTATCACTAGTGCTCTCAGGCTGTGCACTGTGAAGCTCAACCGTACTAGAACCACACTTGATTGTGCACTTCATATAATAAATCCACTGGTTTATAAGCAACTCATACCAATACTGGGACTGATAGTCAGTGCCATTAATCAGCAGAACCAATTTCCAGCCTGTTCAGCACCTGTTCTTTTACAGCAGCTTCCATTCAGTCCCATTCTCAGTAGCACTGATGCTGGTGTTGACAAGAGGGCCGAGCCCAGGACATTACCAATCTGAGTGGCAACTGATTTATAATTATGGGTATAATTGTGACTGTGTGATCGAGTCTACAGTGTCACACATGCAGGATCATGGATCCTGAGCTTTATGTGTTTCTGTTCATCTGAATTGGACTTGCATGTGTGAAAAGTCTTCTAGCTGAAAGAGCATATATCAGCAGATATTTCCTGTGTGTGTGTGTGTGTGCGTGCAAGCAGATACAGCTGTGTTTGAGGGAAGTGTGTGTGTGTGTGTGTGTGTGTGTGTGTGTGTGTGTGTGTGTGTGTGTGTGTGTGTGTGTGTGTGTGTGTGTGTGTGTGTGTGTGTGTGTGTGTGTGTGTGTGCGCATGTTTCAGTGCATTAGGCTTCCGCTAGATTAAATCTGCTGCCCCCTCACAGCCCCAGGTGTCATGGAGACGATGGAGCTGTATTGTGCAAAGTCTCCTATGACCTTATTAAGGTATTTTCAGAGTCTCACACAATTTTGCACAAAGTATAAGCTGCATTGTGGCCGTCTGCTCACATTAAAACAATACTCACTTTGTCCCACTTTCATGATGATTTTCATGGACTTGGTTTTGCACACTCCCCCCTCCTGGTTGTCGATGCCCTCCATGGTGCCGTTCGAAGTAGCTACAGCAGAAAAGAGAGAGAGGGACGAGGTTAGAATAACTGTCACCAGCCCCTTATATACCTCGCCATTCTGTATAAAGGGAATGGGGGGGGGGGGGCATTGTTGTTCCGCTTTTGCCAGCAGCAGAGGTAGTCATGGCGGGACAGACGCCAACACTGTTGTGTTTCACGTCACACCTCTGATTCCATCGTCTAAAAACACACGGGGGTGGAGATCCGCTGGCTTTGTTTGGTTCAGTGTAAACAAGCAAAGGCACAATGATGAGGGGTCTGCTTAACAGCAATGTAGCGGGATCGCTGTTTGAAAGCGACTGCTGTGGTACAAAAAAGATGTGATGGAGAAATTGTGCTGCCATACATCCCTGAAGCCTATCTCAGAAAAACAGGCAGTTCCCAAAGACAACAGAGGCAGTGAAAGCCCTCCACTGAGGAAGGAAATGACTCATACGCTTTAATAAATTCACAATTCACCCGTTCATCCCGTCAGTCGTTCCACTCCAGCAGAATATTTCACATCCCCAAAGTCAATTAGCTTGAGTAATTGTGACTGTAATATCTCTAACTGTGCTGATGGGCCTCATGAAGGAGGCAGTTAAGGGGAGTGAGGAGAGGGGAGAGACTGAGCGGAGGAGACGACGATGGCTACGATGACAGTGGCCATCTTGGTAAACTGCTAACGACGCTACAGAGAGTGGTAGCCAGTTATGAAAGATTTTAAAAGCCCTGAAATACTCAGATCTAAAAGCCAAATCAGCATCACCATGAGAACATTCAGGGATGTAAACAGGAGAAATGGTTTCAAAAGAAATGGGCACCTTTCCAGGAGACGCAGAGGAATTATGGGAACAGAGGGAGGTGATAAATTCCTCGATAGTCCTGAGATGAAAAGAGCTTAAAGGATCTAAAAAATGTTCAAACAGGAGAAAACAGGCATGCACCACTCAACACTGTGTGTGAGGGACAGCAGCAGATCTGGTGGTGGTGGTGAGGGGGGGTTGGGGGGGGGGCGTCCCACATGAGGAAGGAGGAAATAAATAGGCTCTACGAGCAGATTTTAAAAATGGAAACTGGCCTTTTGATAAAATAAATGTCTGTTTGTGTCACACTCATACAGATGTGGCCCACACACACAGAGCAGGCCGCCCTGCCAGCGCTCCATCAGCTGGATGTTTTCAAGCCCATTAGCTGCTCCTCCGCCTCTGTGCCTGTCTGCTTTTATCTGTGCTGCCCCTGGAGGCTGCGGGGCAGAACTGCAGCGAGCTCAGATCATGAGTGGGACAGGGAACAGGCGAGGAGGGAGGGAGGGAGGGAGATGGGAGGAGGGGGTAGTAGGGCTTGTGGTCTATCAGGTCGGTAACACAGAGGCTAACGAGCTGCCAGGGCTTAGCGGCTTGGCTTCCCGCCAGTGCACAGTGGCCCACATTCACTATGACTGCTCCCACCACACCGACTCCCCTCCCCTTCGCTTCCCCTTCAGCCTCCTCTTCCCCCTCTCTGAACAACACCCCATCATCCCCAGTTTCCTCCTCTCTAGGATGGCCACCTCGTGGCCACCACCTTCTTCCCTAAAATCCTTTGCCCCTGAACAAACTTACACCCCTCCCACACTCGTCCTGCACCTGAAGCTTTTCCATCACCTCCAGATCCCGATTCGAACAGCTTTGAAAAATGAAGCTCTGTATGGTTTGCCACTTTCTCTTTCTCCTCCTTTTTTTTTCTTCCTTTTCCTCCCTCTAAGCCACCAATCATTTTGATACGAACCCCCCCCCAGCTTCAATAAGACGGTGATGGGAGTGGACACAAAGAGCATGTTAACAAGGACTTCCTGCTACCCTCCCTCCTTCTCACCCTCCATCTCGCCTCCTCTCCCCCTGTCTCTTTCTCTCGCTGACCTATGGCAGTGGGGACTGAAAAGCACATTATAGACAAAGCTCCTTAAAGGCTTGTGCTCCTGTGCGTGTGTGTGTACGCAGATGTGCGTGCATGTGTTCATTTCATAAACCTGTTAGCGAATCACACGTGAATTTTACAATCCTGTGGGACATTATTAACCATCTTAACATGTTTACTTTGCTGAGTGATCGGCATGGTGACGGTGTGTTTGAATGTTGAGGTGCATGCACGCTCAAATGCTCTTGTGCTTGAGAGGTCTCGTGAACTCTGACCTCCACAGAAGGTGTATTTGGGTGTCATATGGTGCACGCATCACCACTTGTGTCGCCTCCTCTTCTTCCCCTCTTTCCCTTTGCCCTATTAAACCATTTAACACATCCACACCGATCCAGACTGAAGATTAAAAAAAGAATCATTCTTCTTGTCACGCCTCAAAAAACAGATCTGCTTCAAACTCGCCTGTAATATTTCCCTGACATTTAAAATACATCAGGAAAAATACTTCAATCTGGACTCAGTTTAAATGTTTAAATTCTCTTCCACTTTAAATGCAGAGCAAAACACACACTCTCTATGCCAAGGCTGCAGTCCAGGCAAGCCTGACTTGGATTTAAACAGAATTTGATTGTCAAATCTGCTAAGGCTGGCTGAATGACTTGGCCCTCCTTGGCCCAGCCAGACAAGGCCAGGCTGGACTGGCTGACAGACTAGCTGGCTAGAGTTAACCAGCTAATCCATAATGCTGGGGGAACACAGTCGAAGGAGGGGGTGGGGGGGTGGGTCTCAGGCGGGGGGTCGCGGGCCGGACGGCCACGCGTGGAGGGGCGGGGAGCCTGCCGGGCCGGGCAGCGGCCCACCAGTCCTACTGACCCAGAGCTAGCGACCGCCCTGCCCGCCCTCGGTTGGGATAGGCCTGCTTCATACAGGACCCTCACAAACGGACTGCCGCTGGCTTTACAGCACCAAGATAAGACTCATAGACAGGGGGGTGGGGGGTGGGGGTGGGTAGGAGAGGAAGGAATAAAATGGAAGATTAAGCCACTACTTCGTCTTGTGTGTGACCTTCTGCAAACACACAGAGAAACAACAGGAAGAAAAGCTAAATATGATTTTCACCATTCAGTCCATCTTCACTATGAAATACAGTCTGTTTTCTTACTACTTTCAAACACACACACACACACACACACACACACACACACACACACCTCCAACCTCATACATGTGACACACTGTCTCAAACAAATGGATGAAATGTGTCAGAGACGTGTCGTCACTTTGTGTGTGTTTGTGTTAGAGCCTCCTCTTAAAATTAGCAGTCATACACCGAGCATGCAGCACTGCAACCGCAATCCCACCCCCGTGCTGTAAACACACCACACAAACACCCACCCCCCACCCTCCTTAACTCAATTTACCCTCCTTAACTTAATTTTCCCCTGTTTATCAAATCAAGAGGCTGGAAAATCAGCCAGTGTTTAACGAGACAGTCAATTGTGAGCTGTAATCCAGATAAAGACTGAGCAGTTAACTCTGCTTCTTCCTCTCTCCTAATGTAACCAGCAGACAGCCAGAAAAACCTGCAGCGCTGCAGAGAGCTCTGCTCGCATTCACAGCTGGTTGGAAAGTAGCAACGGCTAGGTCAGCTAACGTAGCGTTCAAAGAGTGACGCTCATGGTTCATAGCAACAGTTTAGCTGGGAGCTAAAGTTGTAGTTTCATTTAACATGAAGTAGGGCAGTGTCTCTGAACTATCTGTAGCCCTGTGTGAAAGCTGCTTCGCTGACATTGCCAAATTCTGTGGGTATAATTAATACACAATGCACTGCTGAAAGATAATGCTGGGTGGTTCATAAATACTGGAACAGAGCAACACAGACAGACAGACAGACAAACAGGAGGGGAGAGAATGATCAGATGGAGAGAATGAGGATGTGTCCCAGAAAAGACAGAGAGACAGGAAGAGGAGAGACAAAGGCAGCTATCATCTAAACTCTGAGCATGATTGCCGTAGATGACCATTACCACAGTGCCAGTGTTATGGACCGGTTAATGCCTGTAACAGGGGCCTTCGCATATAGGGACCCAGCCAGTGACCCTCACACACAGGCCGGGCCAAGCTGAGTCAGCCAAATACCAGCTACCAGTCAGCACTGCACTCAAAAGCACACACACATTTGAAATCCATCATTTCCATCTAGAAAAGTGTAGGTGACATGTTTAACCCTCAGTTGTGAAAAGTGAAAATCACAATTTTAGGTTTAAAAACGGAAGTTGAGCTACTTTTAGCTTTTATCCCCCTCACACATCTCCCATACTCACATGCTGCTGATGAATGAGTTTTCATTCCATAATAATAATGCTGTCACTGATTGAACTGAATTGTTACTATGAACCTGGAGTAAATAAAGAGCAGATCATCTCAATCAGGCAGAAACCTGAAAACACATTTTAAATTCATGTCGACGTTAATGCGAGGGATCCCTCCTCGGAGCTCACACTACACTCACAGAACAGTGAGAGCGGCAGGGAGGAGACGGGACTATCTTCTGTTGTGACTGAAGGAAAAGGTGATTAAAGTCTTGATGAAATTCTGCTGTGCATGTCTGCTCTGACTGTGAATTCAGCCTTGTCCTTCTCTTGCCCTCTTCAGCTCATCTCTCTCTCGTTGCTATGCCTCCGCTTCCCTCTGCTTACTGTTCCCTCTCTCTTTAGCTCTCTTTCCCTCTCCCTCTCTTTCTCCCTCCCTCCCTCATTAGCTGTCTTTCGTTTTTTTGTCACTCTCGCTGCCCCTTTTCCCTCCTCATTCAGCTCTCTCTCCTCACTCCCTCTCCCTCTTTCTGCTTTTCCCAATCTCCCTCGACCTCTCTCTCTCTCCCTCTTTAGCTCATGTAATCATCTAGCTCACTAGGTTCTCGACTGCAGGCCATGCTGCCACAAACAATCACATCAAACTCATCTGCTCTCAACTGGAGCAGCATTGTGCATGGCCACTATAAAAAGGACACACACACACACACACACACATACACACACATGTGCCTGCACAAATAAAAAATTGTGCACACGTAAGCATGGTGACAGAAATCTGCACGATACAGCTGCCCCTTCTATGCATGCAAGCAAACAAGAATAACATGGGAAGCTGCCCACACACACACACATATACATACATATATATATATATATATATATATATATATATACAATGTATATACAAGCAGGCCATATGATGCACACTAGCATGGAATTAACTATTTGAGCTGCACAGGAAACAGATCTACCACCTGTCAGACTTTGCTAGTCAAATGCTGAGGCCTTTGTCACAGTTGTTTGACTGAAACAGGGTGTTGTTGAGTTGTGGGGGTTAGCATCTAATCTAGGTCTAGCGTTGGCACAATACTCAACACAAGGCAGCGCTAATCCAATTGGTTGAGACTCAGATCCGTAGCGCTGATGTGGGGGCCTTGGCAATTGTGAGAAGAAATGGAGGATTAAACGCCGGTTAATTAATTACATATCGAGTGCTCGCTCCAAAAGGCTAATAAAATCCTCGCTGTGAACTTTCTGAGGCAGCGTCACACTCTGATGGATCTTGGACAACAGCACTGGAGGGGAGGCGTGGGGTCAGACACACAGATTACGATATGGAGATGCTTTCATGTGGAGGTACACAGACCAAGTGTATGTGTATCTATTCATGCCCATAAGTGCACCCACAAGTAAAGATTCACGGTGGCTCCCTCCAACACTACAAGGTAACAGCAAGCATGAATGTGAGTGGGCCCACGCACACCTCTGTGCCTTTCCCTCCTTCTGTCTTTCTTTTCTCGGATGTTTATTTGTGCTTTACTCCTGGTGTTTACTCATGCAACGCTGGAGCTTCTCCAAGCAGCCAATTAAAAAAAAAAAGAAAAAAAAAAGCAGCAGCACTAAGCACACATCATAGAAGTGGGCTGTTAGAGCTGCAGAACTGGGGCCAGAGCTAGCCAAGAAGAGGCAATTAACAGCAGAACATGACACACTCCAATGGAGAACACACTAGCATTTTGGGTAGGTGCAGAGGGAGGCGGTGTGACGGCAGCAGGAGGGTGGGGGTCGGAGGCTCGGGGATGTTGGTGGAGGGGAATTTGCAAAAACTGCAAAATTGGATTTTCCAAACCCTCTTTCTAAAGTTCCAAATTGAACTTTCCCATCGCTCCAACTGCTCCAACTGCTCCAACTGCTCCAACTTGTTGACTCAGCAGGTTCATGCAGAGGAGGGGTTCTGGCATGAGGTAGTGTGAAATTGAATATTTTGAATATTCCCGCCTGTACAGGCTGTGGTAGAGAGACACGGATAGAAATACATGGGTAGATGAAGTGAAGAGGACTGCTGCTGCTCTGATACAGCTGTGCGTGCACAGAGAAGCTGCTCCAAGCTGCAGCTGCAGCCTCCTCAGGGATAACGTGCGTACATGTGTATGTTTGCACTCACACACATGTATCTACCGTTCCGTCCGCACCATATTTTCACCTATATGTACCTGCGATCGTCTACGCTGCAGTTTCTCACCCATGTTCTTCATTAACCTGAACTTAACCCCATCTTCCAGATTCTGTTCCCCCACACTGTCATCACATTCAGCTGCAGGAGCGCAGGCACATCACTGGGAGAACCGGGGGAAGTAAACACCAGCATCAGCTCATCAATAATTAACCACTGCGTTTGGGTGGAGGGAGGCGAGGAGGAGGAGGAGGAGGTGAGGGGCGGCTGATCGTGTCTATGTCTCTTCAGTCAAAATCCTTTGTAGTTCCTGAGCACACACACACACAAACCACATCTAATGGTCTGATTTTCTTCTGTGGGTGTGGATGCTCATGCACATGTAGGCATCCACCCCAATCAGGTATTCTCACAGATCTTATCTGCCACCAAACATAATATATAAAGCTAAACGTGCAGTGCAGTGTTGCCTGTGAGACACTGTCAAGCATTTAACCTGCTTTATTTGCTACAGTTTATTTCCCAGAATAAATGTCTGACCTGTAAAACCACAAAATTATCTGTTAGACTCTAACACAGCAAGACATGCCCCACCATGCAAATACCCTGCAGCCATGACACATTAGTGACAGAGCAGCCACATTTGCCTGTTCGGTGAAATGAACTTCTGCAGAAGTGAAGACGCACATTGTGTCGGTGGAAGTGTTTTGTTTAACAGATCTTTCTGTGGGACCTCTGGGTGCTGTGAAGCTCTGGAGAAAATTTTAATTCGTAGGACTCGGCTACTGCTGGCCGTTTAAAGAGGGATTTACAGTGCAGACAGTGCAGTATAATTAGCTGTTACCCTCCACATGTGATTTGCAAAATTTAACTTCCTCTACCACAATGTACGGTTTGGAAAGGATGCAGCATTTCTACTCCTCTCTTCTCTCTCCTTTCTTCCCCTTCCTTCTACTCACTCAGAAATATGGCCTTCCCCTACTGTGACAGCTCACAGATGGCTGTGGCAGAGCCTCACAGATGGTCCTATCTGCGGCACAACCCCCATCAGCGCCACACAGATGGTTCAGTCCACCTCCAATGTTTCTAACCAGGGGGCCGTCGCTAAACCCCATCACAACTTCCTCCCAGGATGGCATTAGTACATCACAGGTAATCGGCAAAGAGGAGCGGCCACACCTGCACCATGGGACTGAACGGTGAAGGTGAATCACCTCTAAGACAAAAGGACGGAGGCTGAGGACGAGCTGTACAGGGTCTGAACGCTGAGGAGACTTAAGGAAAATGTCAGAAAGGTGCGGAGAGAGGGGGTTTCATGATCTGACGAAGATCTCTTTTAGATTATCTGTCTGTGATGATTGCAGAGTCATCTTTCACCTCAACCTCAGCTTCATTCATATCCTACATTTCCCAGTTTCCCTCAACACTTAGCAAGGGGCATGAAACTGCATTCAACAGTTACATACACATGAACATGAAGAGAGCAACGGTGTCAAACTACCAAACTAATGTTGAGTTTAAACTCCACTGTAGCTGTGTGGGAGCATGTCAGTGTAACACTGCACCAGCTGTGTCTGGCCAGTTATTGACTAAAATAAGACGAACACACAACCACACAAGTGACTCTGAAACTCGCGGTATGTCAGAAACAGCTGGTTTTTCAACCTTGCTGAACTGTTCAAGGCTGTTTTACCCCTTAAATTATGCAAGTCCTAATTTATTATCCCTTCAGGGACGGA
This sequence comes from Seriola dumerili, assembly GCF_002260705.1. Taxonomy (NCBI): domain Eukaryota; kingdom Metazoa; phylum Chordata; class Actinopteri; order Carangiformes; family Carangidae; genus Seriola; species Seriola dumerili. Next base: position 1,426,642 of record NW_019174455.1, on the reverse strand, counting down.
GTGAACAAGTACTCACAGATGATGTAGTAGTCCTTCCCCCTGAAGAACTCCAGACCCCACAAGTTGGGGCTGAACTCCTGAAACTTGAGGGTGAACTTGACGTCCTGGTCAGGCTTCACACAGTTGAGGAGCGGCGTGTCGGCCTTGGTGATGGTGCAGCTCTCCAGCTGCTCCCTGGGGACCATGTACACCTTGTAATACTCCACACTGTCACCCGCCCCGCCATCCACGCGCGGGCATACAATGTCCAATTTATCCCCGATCTGGGGGTACAGCACCACGCCTTGGCCTAGCACGAATCTGAAAGGAGAGGCAGGAACAACAGGAGAGAGGGAGGAGTGTTAGTCAGCTGCAGAGAAAGGGATGAAGACTCATTCACTGTGCACTGTAAGTTGGAGTGTTTGCTGTTGAGCCTCTCTATATCTCACAAAGAGAAAAAGAGAGTCAGCTCAATTATTGCTGTGATAATTACTGATTGTGTCCATTAATTTTAGATGAAGGATAATGTGTGTATATATGTGTGTGTGACTGTGTGTGAAGAAAAACAACTCCCATTATCTGAAGATGAAATCACAGAGCTTTCTTCATTGTTGTGGCAGCGATGGAATGAGGGAAAATTTAACTGGATAAATGAACAGAGGTGACGCGGCGGATGCGAGGGAAATGGCAGAACAGTTTTAGAATACAAAATTAACAGAAAATTAACAATAAATAAAAGCCAAGATTCGTTAATTTTACAACAACAGGAACAGCAGCAGAGACACACACACACACACACACACACTCACACACACACACACACACACACACACAGCCAGAGAGCCTGGAGGGGTTTGTCTGGGAGAGTAGTTGAATTTCCCTAAATTCTTCCCAAAAGTAAAATAATGTTGCCATTTAGTCTCCGAGTGCTGAGAGCCCCTGCAGCATTCCTGTGATTGCACACGCTCTCTCACACACACTCACAGCTGGAGCTGGAGTTAGAGGTGAAACCTCGTAGCTGCTAAATGAATTTGCCCCACGCTCGAATGCAATTTGAAATGTTAACCATGGACACCCAGGAGGCTTTTTATGGCACATTGTGAAAACTGACATGAGCACAGAGACAGGGATGAACTGTAAATATTGACTAATGAAAATAATGCAAACATCTGGTCAGTATTTATGTTTAACATGTGGATCATATGCACCTGTGGTATTGTGTGGCTCTGGTGTGTGCGGATGGACCGGGTGGGGGGGGAGGCAAAAAACTGGGTTTGACCCATGTGAACTGGAGCTGAACAATAAAATGATTAGTCAATTATTCGATTGACAGAAAATGAATCTGCATCATTTTGCGGAACATTACCAAGCTGATCATTTGCTGTTTTTCTCATGTGACAGTGAAGTGAATATCTTTGAGCTTTGGACTGTTGATCAGATAAAATAAAGTATTTTACAATGTCACCTCAGACTAATGGGAATTCTAATGGCCATTTTTTCTCCACTGTGAAATTTCACAAACTAAACTGATTAAATGAAAAAAGATTAATCAACAGAAAAAGTAATCAGCAGTTGCAACCCTAGTGTGAGCTGCAGTGAATGTATTTTAGGAATTCATTGGTTCTAGTGCTGCAGTCATGACGAATGATGAATGATGAATGATGAATCTGTCAGGTTGTTTTTCAGGTTAACAGCTAATTGATATGAAATGTCACAAACTATTAAAAAATGTCTGTCACAGTTTTACTGAGTGAAAAGTTCACATAGATATTATCTATATATAGATAAAGATGTGTGATTTACAATGACATACAGGCTCAACATGTTGCTTGATTAATGACTGACATGATTAATAAATGATCAAATGAGCTATTAATGAACTTGCATAGTTTTTTCAGTTATTGTTTCAGAGTATTTCTGGCTCACCCTCCAGAAGCAAAAACTGTAAATACAAATGTCTTAAAGTGCGGGCGGGCTCTGGATCCAAGGTGAACTCTGACCCCTTTTCCTGGAAGAACGCTCAGGAGAGGAGACGTGGATTTGAAAAGCAATGAGACAGAAAACAGCACAGTCTCCTGCTCTCTCGGCGAGGACTGAACCCCAGCATCAGGCTTTTGTTTTTGTCGTTTTCTTTAAACTACAAAGACAGCCACTGCAGGGTGGCAGGGGAGCCTCCTCACAGGAGACCGGTGACAAGGCAAAGCCGATTCATAATTAACAGAGAGCAGAAAACAAAAATATAGTATTATTTTTATTGTGTGCTAAAACAAAATAAAAATATATTTATATTTTGTGCTCTCACTTCTGTTCCTCTACACGTCTGTCACATTCCCTCTTTGTCTTTCAAACGTACAGATACAGACACATATGTTATTTCTAGCGCGCATCATCGTCTTTGCTATAGGCATGAGCACATGCACACACGTACACACAGACAGACACAAACACATGCACATACAAAGCGACTAACTAGGCCGAGCAAATATTTTTTCTGCCCCCTGGGGACACACTCAGCGGTGGTACAGTGTGTCCAGTGACGGACAGACGGAGAGAGAGAGAGGGAGAGAGAGGATAGGTATGTATGCCTATGCATTGTAGCGCCATCTGGCATCATCTTATCATATGTGTGTGTGTGTGTGTGTGTGTGTGTGTGTGCGCGTGTCTGGAGGAGGAAGGGATAAGGGGGAAAAGTGGAGCACAGAGAGGAAAGGTCCTCAAGGGCTTCACTTCTATACAAAATACTGAGGAGCTGGATGTATGCATTAACCTTGTGTGTGTGTGTGTGTGTGTGTGTGTGTGTGTGTGTGTGTGTGTGTGTGTGTGTGTGTGTGTGTGTGTGGCTGGAAGCACTTGTTCATGTGTATATACAGGGGTGAAAGCATGCATTTATTCATGTGCTTATTTTAAATGACTGTGTACATGTGTGTGCCGTATCTCGTGGTGGCCATTACTGATTTAAAGAGGTTGATCTGGATGTGCTTCATTACTCTGCTTCCACAGCGACAACACAAAGATCCCTGTCCTACAGCTCTGCGTCCTTATCGTCTTGTCCCATCATGCTCTGCTCGTCAGGATCCATGTGTTGATGGCTGTATGATGCTACTGTCCTCTTAAAACAGGGGCTCACTTTACAGATTTATAAGGTATGAAAAAACAGTCAGCCTGGCTCTGTCCATGTTCAAACATATGTAATTAACATGTTTTATCTCATTTGTTTTTTACCCTAAAACCAACATTTACATTTCTATTCATGTCCAGGTACATTAGATACAGCGTGTAAATAAAACTGCTTTAGAGCCAAGCTAGCTGTCGCCCCTGCTGCCTGTCTTTATGCTATTGTGGGCTAAACATGTCCTGAATCCAGATGCAGATTTAACATACAGATTTGAGATTAATATCAGTCAATCTCACCCTCAGACAAGAAGCGTATACACCACATTCACACAGCTACAATTAGCTTTAGGATGTCAGGCCCCCGACACAATAACACATACAGACACAGGCCCACACCTACTGTACATACACATACATGCTGTACAACAGATGAATCATTTCTGATGACAGATTTTACCTCCCTGATAATACTATCAACCAGGACATCAGAACTGCTCTCATAGCATGAATGTTATCTCTGCAGGAAGTTGGCTGCTAGCAAGAGATCAAACGTGATTAAACCAACACAATGTTAATGCCACACGCACACACACCCGCACACACACACACACACACACACACAAGTGTTTTGTGTGTTTTTTAAGGTTCAGTAACATATTGATGAGATCTGCTTTAACCAGGGCCACAAAATCAGCACTAACACACAGCACTCTCTTGTATTTTATCAGCTGATTTACAGCAAAGTGCTGTATAATGAAAGCATTCAATAAAAATTAGGATGAAATTGTTTGAATGTGGGTTTAAAGATAAGCTGCCAAGAGGCTGATTAAGGTAAAATATGAACTGTTCTGGAGGAAAACACTGAAGGAATGACAGAAGTGATGAATACAGAGACTTTGTTGAGTCGGACACTCATTAATTAGTTCTGCACCTCCCTCCTGTGCTCTGTCTCCTCCCCTGCCTGTGTTTTGCAATGGGTAAATGTGTGTGTCAGATACCAGACACCTGGCTCGATGGCAGCCATTAGAACAAAACACCAAGTGCACAAGGTTACACAGAGGCTGAGACAGAGAGGAGGAGTGAAAGGAGGGAGAGAGGATGGAGGGGGCAGGAAACAAATAAAAGCTTGCCCCGGCAACTCATGATTGTAAATGCATCTGACTCCCCCCCCCCATCTCACAGACCCCCACCTTGGTTCAAGGCCCTTCACCCCACCTGTTTTCCAAAAAGTCATTAAGTGAATTTAGGGACGTGGATGTTAGATATATCTGAAAGTGAAACATTTGGGTGAAATACATGACTAGATAACAAAAGTAAGTGAAGCTGTGTTTAGTGACATGTATGTGTGTGTGTGTTGTAATCATAAACTATAGAGACCATCCTGAGATGGGATCAGCCGTGACACCTGTCAACACACCTGCCTCAAAGTCCTCAAAACCACCTACAGTAGCACGCACACACACACACACACACACACACACACACACACACACACACACACACACACGCCTCGTTGTTGCGGCTGCTAACAATGTTAAAACTATTTGGGTGTGTAGATGTGAAAATTCCTGCTGATTTCAAAGGTAATAAAAACAATCATGTGACCGTTTGACTCCACAAATGTCAGTGAGTTGACAAAGACATTATTTTGAAGCAAGAATGCTGTAAAACTTCACGTTAGTTACACTAAAAAACAGAGGTGAAGATTCATCGATCAGCTGAATAAAAATCCAGTAATCGTAAATCGTAAATCGTCAAGTCATTTATCAAACAAAAATAAATCAAATAATAAAAATATATCAGGATTGGCTGCTGTTCTCTGTTTCAGACCAGTGTAAACTAAATATCTGTGGAGTTTGATTTAATCATTAGATAAAACAAGACACGGGATGGGCATTGTTTAATTTTATAGACAATACTATTGAAGAAGACTTGAAAAAATAGATTTAAAAAAAAGAAAATGAAAAGAAAATCACAGTGAGTGGCGGGCCTGCTGTAGCACTTCTTTTCGGTCGTGTCATGCACCATTTGTTCTTCCCCATGAGGGCAACACTTGTGGAAAAGTGTAACCCTGCAGAATGTATAATCACAGGAGGTGGCAGGAGCACCAGGGAGGGCGAGGGACAGCAGGAGACAGAGACACATACATTAGCACTGCTCTTCTTCCTTTTTCTGATCACTGTTTGTCCCTCTGTCTGCCCTCCTCCTCCTCCTCCTCTTCCTCTACAAACACACACCAACTGCTCTGACCACGCTGTGTCAGCTCCATCAGCCTGCCTCATCTCTCTCATCTCTAACCACACCATCAGGCCATTTGGTGGGAAGGTGAGAACAGTCACAGCTGCCTAAACTCTCTCCTCATAATCTCCACGTCTCTGTCAGAGCTACAAAAAAAAGCTTTTACCGTTTTTCATAACAACACGGCAAAATCCGACAGCAACACAAAGCGCTCAGCTTTTCTTAGAAAGGAACGACTTTTGTCTGCAGTTGCTCTTTAGTGGATGTTTAATTGTGTTGCATTGAAGTGGATGATACAATCCAGAGGGAGCTGAAAGTCTAACTTACAACACAGCAACACGCAGCTATGAAATGATCTTTTTGTGAAATACAGAGGTGTGTGTTTCAGGTTGAGGGCACCTTTAAAACCAAGTGGAAGTGAAATGAATGACAGTCACTGCTGATGCAGACACACAGGTGACACTCACAGGGAGTCGAGTCAGTCTGTCACATGGCATCTGGTTTCTCGCTTGTCTTCTAACCCCCTTTCTTCGCCTTTAGGTCTTGTGTCTTTTTTTAGTTTAGGTGTGTGTGTGTGTGTGTGGGTGTGGGTGTGTGTGTGTGTGTGTGTGTGGAGGGGTTTGGGGAGGAGAAAGGAAATGTTTGGGGCAAACAGAGCAAAGTAAAAAAAAAAAGGAGAAGGAAGGGGAAAAGGAGGAGGAGGACTGTGGACCTACTTCCTGGAGTTATAATGACTGCATCTGTCACCAGTAAAAAAAGAAAGTTAGATACCCTGTCCTTCACTGCCTTTTCTCTCTCTCTCTCTCTCTCTCTCTCTCTCTCTCTCTCTCTCTCTCTCTGTGTTTCTCCTCCTGTCACTGCATATCTCTATATGACCCTTCATTCCTCTCCCTCTTCTCTCTCTCAGACTTTGTGTTTAAACCTCTGGATTGTTGGATTTGTGTGTGTGGGGGACAAAACAGAGCCACAGTGGCCGCCCCGGTGTAATCCTCCTGTCCGAACCCCCCCCCTCCATTCTCTCCCTGTGGCCCTGAAGTTATGAGAAAACAGAGTGAAGTGAGGGGAGGGTGAATATTTACTGCAGATCAAGAGCAACTGTTTGACTCTGAATCCCAGCTGCAATGCAAGGATTCATTATGGTGGCAGACAAAAAGGCCAAGCTGGGGCATAGTAAGGGTTAATCCACCCACAATTCTTGGCAGCGCCCCGGCTTTCGCCCTCTGTCGGCTGAGGGGACGGAGGTCTTTACGCTGACTGTCACCCTATCCCCTCTTTGTCCTCTCTCTGGTTCTGCCTGTGCTCCGTGCCTTCGGCCCTACCTTTCATCCTGTAATCCAGGCCTATGGGATCTGAGCAGGCCTAGACATAATTATCCTCCTCACCCTAAGGGGCCCCGATGCTTTCTTCTCTCCCTCTCTGTTTCATTTCTCTCGCTTTTTTCCTATTCTTTCATTCCCTGTTCTTTTATTACACTATTTTAATCATAAACTTTTCTCTTGGCAGTAATCAGGAAGGAGCCACATCAACCTCTCTAACCCCAGCAGTGTGAACTCTCTGTCGAACATGGCAGGATATTTCACTTTCCCTCCTTCCATTTCTCCCTCAGCCTTGTCGCCGGTCGATGTAGCTAAATTAAAACAACTGATCTTTCTCTCTCTCGGCTCCAGAAAGAACTGAAGAAAAGAAAACGACAAAATTAGAAGCACTGCGGGGACTTTGGAGGGAGGGATGGTCGGAGGAAGAGGGAGGGCATCGTTACAAAATTCAGCACAAGGCCTCATCAGTCATTCATGATGGACCTGCATCTCTATGCCCACCCCCTCTCTCCCACTTCCTCCCTCTCTCTCTAACCCCCCCCCTACATTCACAAAAGTACCCACAGAGGTGCCCCCGTCAATGCCCGGTCACAAAGGGCCTTTGGGCTTCTATGTAATCTCTTAATGAACTGCAGTGGAGGAGCGGGAGCGCTCCTTTTACATAAACCATGTAAAGCAGGCCTCTCTTTTGTTTCTCCCTCCCAACTACAAAATGGATTACCAGGAGAAGGAGGTGTGTGTGTGGTGTGATCTGACTTGTCCATGTGTGTGTGTTGGGGAGATTGGGGTAAGTGGGGGGTGGAAGGGTCATTCTCTTTTTTTTTTTCCTCTGGAGTTTCATGCATAAGGGCCGTAAACTAGTAAAGCGCAAACAATAATGACATTTAATTGACATGGCCACAGGCTCCGTGGAGGGGCTGCTTTTTTTTTTTTTTTTTTAACAGATGCACACACACTTCATGAACACACACTCACACAGAGTGAGACACAGAGAGAGAGCGAGAGAGAGAGAGAGAGAGAGAGAGTGCCTAGCTATTTCTTTATCCTCTCCCCCAGCCCGCACACACAAAGGCATTAGACTGGCCCCGAGCCTTCACATTTCCAACATTCATCCTTCCTTGAATACTCAAAGAGGAGGACTAACACAAACTAAAGGAGCGGCGCAGAGGCAGCAGCGTCTTGGGTCTGTTGAGCATATTGCTGACCTGCTGAATAAATATTCCCACTTTGAGGTTCTCTGTGAGCGAGGAGGAATAAGTGATACACAGGCCTGAGGAGGGTAGAAGTGTGTGTGTCACTGATTCAGCTGATGCTCACAGGAAACTTATTGATTAGACAAACCCCGAGTGTGAAACATGAGAGGTCTCAAAGTTTTTAAATTCTACTAATTTGTCTGCTCTTCATCATCATCATTATCATCATCATCATCATCATCATCATCATCTCCTTGGTGAGTAATGAGTAATGAGGGAAATCGAAATATGTTCAGAGGATTAGATGAAGTTATTGTTCTCATTCAGCAGCTAAAACAAACTTAGCTCACAAAGGCGGAGGTGTCTGAGCACACAATGATATCACTCCGTGGCCTTTTCTCTCTGAACTCCTCACCCAGACAGAACGTAAAGAATGCGCACATGCACAGCTAATTCTGCGGAATGCCCGACGCATTTGTGGCAGCCTGAAGCTTAGACTCTGAGGGTGGATGTGTTTTTTTTTGTTGTTGTTGTTTTTTTTCCCCTCTTTCCAAAATCAGAAGTGAGTCGCCAAATGAAATGACAGACTAATTTTGCAGAGACTGCAGATGCAAAATGGAGAAGGGATTCTGCTCCGGGTCTATGAGAAAGGTGGAGCACAAAATGACTTGTTGGTCCCTATATAGAAAAAGACTGAGTATCCTGCTGTGTGCGGACATTCTTCAAACATATATGATCTCTGCGGGGTTTATTTCTGATGTGATCTGCTACTGTGAAGTCTCTCTGCACATCAGACTCAAGCAAATGTCTCCTGCTAAAACCATTTGAGTGTTTGTGTGTCACAGTCTCTCCACTGAGGTCAAACGGTCATCAAATGGCGCTACAGGCTACAGACGGGGGTCTACACTATATTATATAGTGCACAGATATTAACCTGTAAAAATGCGTTTTCTCCTCTATCTCTAAATGAGCTAAAGCGGGCTGTAATCTGGTGCGTCATTAGGCGCACAGCCTGGATGTAAAGGCGACGCACAGAAGGCCGTGGCGGTGGAGGGGCTGAAGGCCGAAGGTGCAGCATGAGGAAAACTGGAGCTGAGTCCGACAGACGACGCAGCAAATATACAGGGACACTCACAACACAAAGCCCATGATTCTGCGCGCCACAGGTTACTGCTCATTTTCAGCAGTTAGAAGCAGGAGACGCCTGTGAGACCATCATAACGTCTCTATTGTACGTCCTCCACTGAGGACAAACAGCAGACAGAGAAGGAGAGGGGCTTTCTGGCTGTACCGGAGCCAAAAGCTGAATTATTGAGTGACTTGGAGTTTGGCCGTGACGAAACGGCCACAAAGAGCGGCGCCCCCCGCCGGGCTGCGACCAGGGGTGTAGAGGAGGAGAAAGACACCTTTTTTTTTTTTTTTGAAGAAAAGAGTTTAACCGCCTTTTCTGGGCCTGCAGGGACATGAAGCCAACGGATGGTCTGCATTAGCCTATCTCAGATCAGTGGATGTGATAGAAGAACAAGGCAGGAAAGGAGAATTAAGGTACAAGGCCTGTGTTTGTTCCTTTCACCCTGATGATCACCCGCAGAAGGTCACAGCTAATGTAGCCTGTTCATGAAAAAACACACACACACCGTGTCCGGGACATCCTGAAACCCCCACATCCAAACGCACCCAGCTCCACTGTTGTGACGCTTTATATTCGGGCGTCTGACAGCAGCACGACGTGGTTGGAAACGGTTTGGAGAGCAGCGGGTCGGAGGCGCGCACGGCGGTCTATTAAAAGTTTTCATCCCTCTAACCATTTCCCAGTATAATTTGCTTTTTAAAAAAATCCAGATTTACTTAGTGAATTATGTTATTGTCTCCCCCACAGAATGTGGACACGGCAGAGGCCCGGTGGAGCGTCCCGCCAGCTCCATGAAGCCTCCGCCTCGTCATGTTGAAGCACAACTAGGATTCATTTCTCCTCTGTTTCTCTCTTTAATATTATCTTCATCAGTGAGGATAAAAACATCCTAAATTTGAGCCTGTGCAAACAGAGCAGCGGGGGAACAGAGGGGCCTGCTAATGAGCTCGACCCAGCCTCAAATGTCTGCTCCGTAAAACGTACTCAGACCTGTTACAAATATGAATAGTAATACGCCGAGCCGAAGTTATTATTGACCGAGGAAGCGAAGCGTAAAATTACCTTCAAAATTTAATTTTACCCCCCCTGCGCACAACCAAAGCCTGACACATATTTCACCAACTCCGCAGAAATATGCCAATAACAACAAATAATAGATGAATCCCACATAACCGCCGAGCCGCCTGCTCTGAGGCGGGTTTGTGTGCTGCTGAGTGCCATCATAACGCACGGCCGAGCGGCCCATCGCCGTCCACTGCGCGTAAATATTCCCCCACGGCGACAGGACACAAACAGTCAATTTACCAGTTAAACAGTAAACTAATGACGCAAGAGCCGACTAGTTTCTCTTTATCTTGACAGGTGTTTTTGGGTGAGTGCGATGGCTTGAACGGTTTGTGTGTATTCTCCCGTGCGGTCAAAGCCCGATACTTCTCAGAAATAAAAACCTGAACTCAGTTGAAAACGTGTGGTGTTCAGCTCCGGAGCGGGTGGTTGATTGATTTTAGATTTTTACGACTCATTAAGGTTCGCAGGGAAAGTCGGGAAACAGATGAGCAACCGATCTGTGTTTCTTTAGACAAAATCTGACTTTCCAGACGCGAGTCCAACAGATCGCCACTGTGCATGGTGGAAAAAGACTGAGAGCGTAACAGAGGAAAATAAATTCAAATTTGAAACCACGCTTCTCTGAGAGCTCTTTGTTGTGCTCACTGTGTGCTCAGCTACCTTGTGTTAACTCCTGATATTTTACGCACGCAAACCATCGGCGGCGAAGAAGAAACATTAAATTGCCTGATTTTTCAACGGAGTCTGGTGTGAAACAGTCTCCACACGCGGAGGGCGTACGGCACTACGGGAGCCAGTACTAATCAGCGCGACTTGTGTTCCACTTACTTGGTATTTGTTGTGTTCCAGTAGATGGACTCCAGGATGAGCGCCCGGCACAAGTCCACTTTGAAGGCAATAAACAAAACTCCAAAATAATATCTCCACATCGAATCCCCCATGGTGAACCCTGCGCGCCTCCGAGCGGGTGCACAATCCGTCTCAAAAGAACCAAATCTGTGCGTCAAAAAAATTAGACGACAAGCTCTCCACAAAGGGCTGATTTCTTCACTTTATATCCCGAGCCAGTGGGATGCGCACGGACCACAAACCCCGGTCAGAGCATCTCCAGATGAGAGACCTGCTACAAAAACCAAAGGCGCACGGCAGTAGTTCATTCAGCAGACAGTGCGTTAATATTCTCCCCTGCTCAGAGCGCAGACTTCACCCCGCTGTGATACATCCCTCAGTGAGAAAAAGTGGCGGTGTCCGCTGTGGACCGGGCGGCAGATGGAAATCAATACAAATATAAATCCCCCTGCGTTAAAGTCCGACAGTACCAACGCCAAAATCCAGAGCAGCGGCGGCAGCAGCAGCAGAGAAAAGGACAGTGATGGCTGGTGGTGGAATGGTGAGATATTCCCCTTTCAGCTGGTGCTGGTGGTGGTGAGCAACAAACTGTGGATGACAGCAGCCGAAAAATGAGAGAGGCTAAACAATGAGGTCGGATGGTCAAAATTAAGAAAATGATCAAATATGAGAATGAAAGAAATCAAAGGAGCTGGAATGAAAATTCTCATACTATAGGCCCCAAAACAAGTGCTGCGGCTGAATCCTGCAGATCCGTCCCAGACGCCCGCAGACAGGCAGAGAGATGAAGCCTCAGCGATGCTCCGAAACCTGGATGGAAAGTAACTGCAAGGGACCGCGACTGTGAATATTTGGTGGAGTTGGTTATGCCCAGGCCCCGCCCCTCGCCGCCGCTGATTGGTCCCTCGGCGGGAAAGTCAATAGGAGCTCTGCTGTCAGTCAAAGGGGGCAACTGGTTCAGTACGGTGACTAGTGGTGAGCAGAACGACACACACACACAGACACACACACACACACACACACACACACACACACACACACACACCCCAATCCTACTTTTGTTAATCGGCAGATGGATTAATTAGATTATAACATCAATAAATGTCATTTTTGTCTAATTATGACGTAATAAAAGTGTGATACATGATATTAGCCTCCACAGCCATAATCAGGAGTAATATTAAGACAAAAAGCGATAACAAAGGTGAATGACACTACAATTAAAACTAATGTCTATCAGTGATAAACAGCTGTAAAAGGCGGCAGCAGCTTAACTACAGACTTTATGTAAATTCTAACCAGTTTTGCCCTTCATGAAAAACATTACAAAACACAACAGTAACCCTCAGACAACGAAACGCGCTTCTGGCGGGTTATAGTTAGTGTGGTTGGCCCGTAATGAAAACAACGAGACAACGTTTGCTCCCATAAGGCTCATACACAGGACGGTATAGAGCCACAGAGCTGCATGTGTCTCTATTGAGTGCAATATAGAGCGGCTCAAGTTCTTTCGAAAGGCAAGAGCGCCCACTAGCGGAAAATCCTCCTAAGAGACAGCCGAGGAGAGTCACCGGAAACACTGCAAATATCTTCAGTTTTACATCGAAATCAAACTTCAGCATCACAAACTAAAGTATTTTAATTTATGACAAATAAGTTAGAACATTATAGTATTTATAGTGAATATTTTTTCCTAATATAGAGGCAGTTTTAAATGTAAATTTGCCTTCTCTTTAAACTTCTAGTAGCTGGAAAAGGTTTGGCATTTTTATTTTCAAGTGTATTTTTACAACATGAACTTTAAATATTATTATTGACATGACTGGGCTGTATATTGTAGTTTAATGGCTCCACTGAGCTGATGAAAGGTGACTACCTCAGGCCTGCAGTAAAGTTCCTTCAAAGCCTAATTGGAATGACACACATTCACACCTCTTGCAAACACTGAATTTTTAGTTAGTGGTCTCTAATTTGACGAGGACGCACACACACACGCACGCACACACACACACACACACACACACACACACACACACACACACACACACACACACACCTCTGTCAGATGTAGATTACAGCTCTCCCATTGTGTGAAGTTTTGGCACTTTTTAACGACTTAATTCGATCAGTGCGTTTTGAAGGCAGCCGCTGCGGTTCGTGGCTGTTTGCTTAGCCGATAATCAAGCTGATGTAACACCGGGGAGATAAGTGAGGAGTCCGGGCTCACCTTTCTCCTCCGCGGCCCTGGAATAAACACAGAACCGGGCGCAGGCTTTCACCACACACTCGATGTTTATTGCAGCTGCGAGGACATTAGATTAATTTAATTCATCCAAACCCGGGTTAAAGGCGGGCTATTAGTTTAACAAGACTGGCATGTGCGGCTCCGACTTTCACCAAATATTTATGAAGTTAATATTTCACTTTTTACTGGCTGCAGACCGGCGGGAAATCTCTGGGTTTATTAGCCTACAGACTTGAGTAGACGGTGTGGAATAAGTTTTCAGGGATTTGAACGGTAGGATAGTTTAAACTGACTTTTAGTCCTCTCAAATAATAGGAATGGCCGAAAAACCCGTTAGTATAAATATATATATGGCCTATTCACTTTGAAATATTCCTACATGCTTATTCTTGAAGTCTCATTTAAAGTGTCTTAACTGTGTGGACTGTGGGTCGTGGAGCTCAGAGTCTCTGTATTTTAATTGCATGTGAAGTTTTACAGTTTTGTTGTGTCCTTGAATTATTTTTAGTGAAAACTGTGGATGACAGCGAAGCAGCAGCTCGAGTTTCTTTATTTTTAAATCTCTTCCTCCCTGCCTGCGCGAGGCTCAAACGACCCGTCCGACAGGCAACAACTGCTGCGGGATCTTTCCTGCTGAAGACCAGCGCGGCCGACACACACACACACACACACACACAATCACTTACCTGCTAATTCTTTGGGCTTGACACTTCGAAACAGGAAAGGACTTTTTGATTCAATGTGAGTTCTCCTCGTTACTAACTTTGTTAATTCACTTCAAGTTAAGCGCACAAATATCCAAGAACTGAAAGTTTGAATGACTTTCAGTTGCTACATTTAAAAATAACATTATTAATTATTGTTATAATTGCGGAAGCCTACCTCAAAAATAGTTGACCCTTTCTTCATTTTTTTTTCTTTAATTCTCAAACACCAGACTCAGATTTCAGCTGTTTCTCTTCGTTTGTGGGAGAGAGAAAACTTTTCACAGGCCGCTGTATTTTAAAACTAAAACCCTTGGTTTTATTTACACGACTGGACTGAGCTGAGCCGCTGAGAGGGACTGACAGCGGTGGGACAGAGAGAACACGGGCCGCGGTGCAGTTCTGTTTATTCAGCAGCGCACCGGAGCGGCTCGGGCTCCGCGGGGTCGGTGAGTCCCCGGGTGCGGGACTTCCAGCTTCTTTTCCGCCGGTCTCACGGACGGCGGAGTGACGGTTATTTAAAAAGTCAAATGCGGCTCATATTTACTAAGGGACAGTTAGTGTGGTGATCTGAGATTAATAACTCCTCACATTAATATCTTCAGCTGCACCTTAACCAATCCACATTTAGATCCGGACTCTGCAGAGTCGGGTTTTTTCCCATTAAATCAAGACTGCAGGTCGGTCGGCAGACTGAAAGCCGTGTGTTTGCTGAGGTAATTGTCGACTTTAATCCAGGAGAGGAGGCCGTGTTTCAACAACCCACGGCGGGTTTAAGATGATTTCAGTCTTTTTTCAGCGGCGGAACAAGTCTCCAACTGCACCTGAGGACTCTAACCAGACGCCGATGACGCTCCTGCACGGCTCAGGGTCAGAGAGTGGACGCTGGTCAGCACCAGCCCGCTGACCAAAAGACTAGAACCATTCAATGTAGTCACTAACCAGGTCAAAAAGACAACTTCAGGTGTGTCTGGTGAACCGGGTTCAGGTGTGTTATCTCTCCACTTCCTCTAACTTTCAGTTATTGTAGTTAAACCCTCAGTGAATAGCTGATCAGTGAATGAAGAACTTGATACACACACACAGAGCAGTTTAGGCATTCGATGAATTTACTCAACTGTTCAGTCCCTTGACAATTGGGGGGGAAATTACATGACAAATTCAAAATCCCACGACAAAACAAAAGTCATTATACCCACCTGAGGTCAGCCTCAGTCAGTCACACACATACTCATTCACTCTCTCTCTCTCTCTCTCTTACACACAAACACGCACACACGCACACACTTACACTCACACCAACCCCAAACCTGATCTTACCTGAACTTGTCCATCCACTACGAATCAAGACTTACCAAGTGCGGCGCATTGCCTGGTTAATTTACTACAACAAAACTCAGGGACAGAACATCAAGTATATGGTCGGGAGTTTTCGTGCAATTCACCGTTTTTCCCAAAGAGTCTGATAAAACAAAGCTCAAGTATTTACCATGACTGTCATTTTTTGTTTTCCAAGTGTGGATCAATTTCATAACAAAATCTTAACTTGGGGAGCAGTGGGGAGTGGGAGTCAGCACATCACAGCAAGGCTAATAACATTACATCATACAGGAAATGTCCTCTCTCCCCCATTACCCACAGGCCCCCTTATCATAGATGAGACACGTATCCTGTTGAAGGTTTGTGGTTCAGTCATGGGCAGCTTGGGAGTCAAGACTGGGTTCACTCACACTGCAGCAACTCTGAATCTAACAACAGCTTTACGTTTCCTCTCCGGACAACATGCTGCTATGTCATTTAAAAAAAGAATATACACAGCAGACAGAGATGAAGCTGTAGATTTATCATGGTGAGCAGAACGTATGGGCACAGGAAGTAAGGTGGAAGACACAAACCTGTCAGCTGGATGGGAAGTTCACTGTGCTTTTAAAGGCCGTGCTGTGATTTGTTACCACTGCGTGGGCCACTTTAAGGATCTTATTTATATATAAAAAAAAAAAAAAAAAAAAAAACACAGGAAAACCACACGCCAACTCCCAGGCTGCACATGAGCTTTTACAGTAAGCTGAACTAGACAAACTAGACAATACTCTTCTATATCAGGGACTGGCATTCTATTGTAGTTTGCTGGCTGCAGAGACATGTAAGAAGAGCACAGGTGCGCAGTTGCTCGCTGTTACACCAGAGTTAAGACTTACAGGGCAAGGGACATGTTATAGCATTCTACATCAAAAGTTCGAGTTCCCTAAAAATGAAAATAAAACTGAAAAAAAAAGCAAACAAGTCATCTGTGCGGTCGGGATGGGAAGGATGGAGGGAGCAGTCAGGTCCTTTGAGGGCGAAGAGCTGCCTCCTCTTCAAGCCCAGAGAGGGACAGGGGCCTTCATGAGGACGAGCAAGTTTGGTTTGCACCCCTTTCCTCGGCCTTCCTTCAGCACTTCCAAAACGAAGCGAGCGTTCCACAGAGGAGGAGGATGGGGGTCGGATGATGAGGAGGGAGAGCTGGATGGGGATGAAGGCAGGGCATGACATGTGGACGAAGGGGGAGCAGTGTCATTCAGTAGCCTTGAGGGAGAAGGAGAGCTTGGGCCTGGACTTGCCCTTGCCAAGGATTATTTTCTGCTCCTCCTTCTGCTGCTTCTGACGGTCCTGCTCCAGCTTCATGCGTTCCTCATGAATCTTTCTCTGCTCCTCCACAATTCGCAACTGCTCTTCAGCCTGTCAGAAAACAGAGAAGCAAATGCAAGGCATAAACAGTAAGGTCAGACAAGGACAGAGAACAATGTCCTTCAAACCAAGAGCCCACAAGCCGCCAGCATTTTCTTTACCCCCCCTTAAGATCCAGCGTTAGAGTCTGCTTTTCTTTTTTTATGTATAGTTTTCTTACTGCACTTAATGAGTGACGTTATTAATCACTGGATGTGATCAGCAAAATTAATTACACCCAAAAAAAATGTTGTATATAAATATGATATAAAAATGAAAAGTAAATCAAGTGAGGAAGCGACCGTATCGTTGTTATAATGCTGTATAAACCACTGACGTATTTGTGTTCAGAAAGGATGAATAGTGCTACTCATTTGGTCTGTGATCAACGCAGCATGCAAAAACAATTACACTGAGGGTTATGAGTTTGACAAATGGGAGAAATGTCCAGAAAGCTGCTGTTCACAGAGCAGGGCGTACCAGCTTGGCCTGAGCCTCGGCGATCTTGCGGTTATTCTCCTCCAGGATTTTTTCCAGCTCCTCCCGCTTAGATTTTTCTTCCTCCTAAACGGGTGACACAGTGCCATGTTAGTGCACGAAGAGGCTACAGCCACAAAGCACTTTATGTACATACGTACACACGCTTGCCCTCTAATTGTCAGACACACTCACCACCAGCACACACATACATACACACACACACACACACACACACACACCTAACTCATCACACCACAGAGAACTTTGTTTAGCCTCTCGCACATGACCACACTGTGGCATTCTTTGCAGCCTGACTTGTTTTAAAAATACATAGTGGAGGCAAAAAGCATAAAGAAACTGTGGGTGAAAAATGGACCCGCTATATTTTCCCCCTACCTCTACTGCTGTTAATACCCTCCTGGAAAAATTAAAAGCTAAGCCACACCTAGGGCACTCTCTGCATTTCTGTGAAAGACATTAAAATTTACACAAGAATTCAAAGGGGGGAAACCCACTCATCACACTCATAAACAGAAGACAGATATAAACTGAGAGACAATACAATCTAGAAGAAAATACAGTTGCTGTTTTTAACATCATTATAAGCAAGAAAAAAGGATACAAATAAAGGAGGGAATAGTTTTGGCTCACCAATGCACGTATACCTACGCATTTTCCTTGCCTGTGTACCTACACAACTGGTGAAACCATTCGGCATTTAACGGTTGAATATTTACTGTCTCGTCCGGACTGTGTGGCCCCTGCAGAGACAGAGAAGCGCTCCTGGGGTGGGAGGGAGGGTAAGTAGGTATGGGGGATTCTGCCATACCGCGCCCGTGGTATTCCTCTTTATTACTCTGATCTCTGTACTGCTTAGCCTGTGCCTGCAGCTTTTTTTTTTATTTTCCTTTTCTTTACAGAGGTTCAGTCCCCACTGAGACGATGCCAGAGTGAAGGTGACGACAGTACAAATAGGTGTCTGTGTGTGTTCGAGGAGGACCGGACCACGGTACACTTACAGTACAGGACACAAGTCACAGGTGAGCTGAAAGGCTGCAGGCCAGCTCAGGTCAAGTGCTAGTTAGGAAGGTGGTGAGTTGTGTTTCCAAAATAAAACAACACAAATGTATTTACAAATAACAATATCAAACTTGGCAGCAGCCCTATAGGAGAAGCAAGTCATGAGTAAAAAAAAACACAGTACATTAGTTTTTCTAGGGAGAAAAGGCTCTTTATCTGAATGAAATAATGAAAATTAGAAAGAATATATATTAACAGATAAAAGTTAGACCACAGATACTTAATGTTGTCAAACAGGAAACAGGAAATGTAGTGGTCCATCATTATGTATCCCAAAGCAGATGCCATGTAACAGAAGACTCTCAAAATAAGGAGTGTTAAAGAGAAAGTAAGGGAGTGGCAAAGAAGCTGGACAGGGCAAACTGTCTGTGAATTAAACAAATGTGATTAACAGTTCTACACAGAAAATTGGACTGAAACGTGAGAGTAACAGAGACAGGAAATTTCCAATCATATTTCAAAAAACTCCCATTAAAGACTAAACTGGTGTTGTGTTGATTACATTTTTGGCATGTAGTTGACCGTTAATCAACTAAATACTTAAAGGCTGAATTTGACCTTTTGGTTATAGAATAGCTTTGCTAAAGCTACGAGCTGCATCGATAAACAGTGTCTAGGACTGAGAGTGGGAGATTTACAAAGAGCAGTGAGGTAGCAACAGAGCCAAAGGCAGGAGAGAAGTGAGCGAATAAGTCCAAGTAGGTAAAGGTGGCACGCTCAGACTACATTTCTCACCCTATTAGTACCAAGCCACTGGCTGCACCCTGTGCAAGTCAGGGTCACTGAGCTTTAGCTGTCCCTCTCATCTATAATACATTATTACTGTTGTGTAAACAAACCCCCTCTTCTTAATGACGCCTGGTGAGGTGGGAGACAGGGTCTGTCATACAGATGTCTACCATTATTGTCCAAAAACGGGGAAGAAAAAGAAGCAAAGGGGCTTTTATTAGCTTCAAGGAATCCTGGGACGGTTCCTCTGACAACTGTATTATACAGGCCGGTAAGGGATTGGCCTTCTTACTAGAACGTAGGTTGGCTGAACTGACACATAAAAACATGGCTGTTTTGTGCATTAAAAAAAACAACTTCATCTAAGCTAGTTGTCAATTTATAGGAATTCAGGAAATGTTTAAAAATGACCAGTGATGGACAGTGACTGGAAAATACAAGCGTCATCTTAAAAAAAAGAAAGCTCTTATTTACAGACATTAATAGAGACACATACAAATATCAAAGTAAAAGATCAAACCGAATCAGAGAAAAAAAGATGAAAAAGAATGAGAGTCAGTCAGTTTTTGTAACCCTGCCATGGCAAATTCTCACCGGCACATTAGGAAATCCCCTAGAGACACTACAATTAACAGTGGCCACATTCACATACCTGCTTCAAGTATGAAGCAGTTAAAAACCAGAAGTCCCGTACTTCTAGCTTCTCGGTTGAAGCCTTGCAGAGGCTGCGAGGAAATTAAATATAAATATACTATGGAAACACCAGCTGAGGAGCAGATTCTACTGTGTGCACACTCTGTATAAAGTTGGATTATTTTTGAATAATTGGTAGCCTTGCTCCGCAGTGAGTAACAAGTGGTCCTATAAAGTTTCTCATCTCTCGTATTTGAAATTGTGAGAAATGACCATGTATTTATTAACACACACACACACACACACACACCCACACACACACACACCCACACACACACACACACAAACTTCATATTAAAGAACACTGACGCCAGGATCAATTTTTACAGCTACAGCTCCAGGCAGTACTTATTAGTAAAGAGATTCTCAAACTAACATGGTTCCACTTGCTCAATATATTATATTTAGTTCGTTGTGTGTGGATGAATTATTGGTAATACTTTATTGACCAATAAATACATTATTTCCCTGTAGGATGAACTTCCAGGCTCTGCATCTACCCTCCCTGCAGTGAAACTTGTACCATGGCTGGGTTACATTCAGAAAAGTAAACAGGGAGGGGTGGGGGGTCCCTCCACCTCCACCAACCCTGCATGTCCTGTAGGTAGGCACCAGTCAGAGCAGGTGACTGGGAGGGAGATGGGGACAGGGAGGTGAGAGGGTGCAGGGGTATGGAGGGAAGGGAGGGGCTGCGTTCCAAACGACCGAGCGTTACCTCTCTGGCCTTCTGCGCCGCCAGCTCAGCCTGCCGCTGCCTCTCTAGCTCCTCTAGAAGCTGTCGCTCCATGATGCGCTTTGCCTCCTCGACGCGTCGCAGCACCTCCCTCTCGATCTCGTCCTTCCTCTTCTCGAGCTCCTCCTCGACCCGCTTGGCCACCAGCTCCTCCACTCGCCGCGCCGTCTCCTCCTCAATTAACTTCTCCTCGATCTCCTGCTGCCGGCTAGAACACAGAGCAGGAGAAAAACTGAACATCAACCTTAGCTAGCTCCTGTCCAATGTAAAATCTGTATTTAGATTAGCTCTGTCTGGCATCATATGCTACATAATTGTGTATACAGACTAAATGTGTTTGATTTTTGATTGTGTTGTTGATGTACACTGTTCTCCCAATGTACTGCACAAATGAAATGGAGCAGATGCTAACATATGATAAATATTAAAAGAAATTGTCAACGGTAATGAGCTATAGGGCAAAAAAACAATGAGTACTCAACCTTTAGAAAAGTTCATGTTAAATTAGAATTCATCACTGCATGTATTACATCACAACTATAATATATAAAGCACATACTGTATACTTTTACTATAAGTGTGGCAACGGGACATTTTTCAGAGCTAATTTGCCAGAGGATCAATGACAGATGTTGAAAGAGGAGATGTGGTAAAAGTAAATGCAGCCCCAATGAACTGGTAATTTGAAGAGCTGTAGGGGACAGGGGCTTTCAGCAGACTGGGCAAATCTTTAACCTCCATGTTTACCATGACATTCACAGATGACGTATGTAAAATCACCTATGTTGTGTCTAAATCCAAGGCTGGGTGCATACAGCACAGTCGAAGTATTCCAAACGCGAGGAAATTTCAGTTCCTATGCCAGCCTACCACCCATGTGTGAGTGAATGAACCTGTCCAGTTCAGCAGCAGACTGGAAGGTTAATGTAGGTCACCTGTCATCCTGTGTACCTACCCAAAATGCTTTTGAATTGTTCTTGTTTTCCCCAAAACTGTACTATGAACAGGAAGCTATTAGGAGTTAGGAGGTGTGTTCTCAAATTGCCTCTGACAACTGTAAACACACAAACTACATTCCCTGGATTTGATTTCATCCTGTCAGCCAGTAGGAAACCAGCATCCTTACTCAACCCAGGACCAAGTCCTTCCTTCTCTAGCAAGTCTCTGGATCTTGATATGTACATTTGTGTGCCTGTTTAAGTGGCCCTGTGGCCATTACACAGGAAAGGAAAAAAAACAAAGAGCCACTCAGGAGGCCAGGTGTGGAGACAGTGCCTCAGATCTCAGGTGTCTGTGTGCCTCTGGCTACCACACACACACGTACACAATTGCAGCTTCCCTGTCCAACAACAAAAGGGCAGTGGTCATTATGTGTTGCAACCACTCAAGTATTTTAAGATGTAGATTGGTGACAGTGTTGAGTTTTATTAGCACCGCCTGATAACCATGTCATGTACGTACATGTAATCATGTATATTTGTATTGCGGTTTCAGTCCCAGTTTTAGAATCATTACACCCATATTTCTTATATATTTTTTTTTCCTCCATGTAAGTCTGCTAACGACTACTATTCCACAGAGACTTGTGCATTTGTCATGTTTTTTCAGTTTGTCTTTAATATTTGATATCTACTCAATCCCTCAGAAAAGCCTCTACTGCCTTATCTAAATCAAACAAGCGCCCAAAACACGATAAAAGTTATATTTATGGTATAAATTGTTTTCTCTCACTGTTGCTTGATAAATGACTTATAAAACTATCAAAACTATAAATTATTTTCTAACCACTGAGGGAGTGAGGTCACACCTTTGGTCAGTTGGCAAAGTGTTGGATTTTTTCCATTGACTATTGGTCTTTCAAACTGATTTGGTGCAAACAGTTTCTATTAAAATCATTGAGGTGGTTTAGAGCAGAACAACAACAGTTTTTTTCTAGTATATGTCCTCAAGGGGGGACATGGGCCTTTAATTACCTCACCTGTAGAAGGTAACAGGCCTTTTTTTTTTTAATTCCCTCTGTTTGATATGTATACTTGGTTATGGATTAAACTGCATTATGTGTTAATACAAAATCAATATTTTGTATTTTTCGTACAAAAATCTATATTTTGTATTAACCCGTGGCCATTTCAAATTAAAGGACCTCTAGGGTTTCAGTGGACAGAAACCCTTTAATGTCTCATTTGCACTAGCAGGCATTTCAGATTTCCAAATGGCCAGTCCAACCATGGAACAGTCTATAGTGCAAACAACAACAGAAACGGAAAAAGGCTTTCTCTGTCAGCGTTTACACTCCTGTGACAATAGCCTATTTATTTTTGTCGACAGCATGTTGTTATATTGCATTTTGAGAACATTTGCTATTAATTATTGAAGTTTATCAATAAGTGTTTAGGCCAAGTGGCACTATCCATGGTACTGAAAGGAAGTTTAAGGGGGGGCTTAATTCTGACATGTTAAATTGGCATTTAAAATCTACTATTATTGTGTATGATCGCATCCCCCATATGTGCACATAAGGAAAGCACCAGGCACATGGTCAGACCAGGAGAGAAATTCTTCACTAAATTTATAAGTAACATGAATTTATTAGAAATCACACCCTGCATACACCCAAACACAGTCTAGCTATATACTAGGTTTACTCCTTGTTTTATTTTACATTTGAAGGTATTCAAACAACAAATACATTACAACCTGTATTGTCTTTATTTTTACATTTCATTTTTATTGTTGCTTCTTCTTATTGTGTTTTTAATGTCAATTTGTGTAACTCTGTAAGGTGTCCTTGAGTGCCAAGAAAGGCGCCTTTAAATAAAATGTATTATTATTATTACAACCTGAACAAAGTTGTGTTGCCTGGTAAGGTTACAAATCATTACTTGAATTAGTTTAATATCGTTGAGTCTTTTCTATTAAGATCCAAATATTAGTAAATATAACCAGATATAAGCATATTAAAAACTTTTAGTAAAACTAAAACTTGAGGTACAATCAAAGTGAAGAGGTGAGTTGGCCCCCGTGGGAAACTGTCGGTTCTGACAGGGATAATAGTCTCCCCTGTGTAGCTAGGGCCCTGCAGAGTCTAGCTGACGTTAGCATGCTTCGGCGGGTAGCTTGTTAGCATTAGCTTGCTAGCGCAAAGAGCTAATGTAATCTATACAACTGAATGCAGCCACCCTAGCATTTAGCTTAGCTCATATTGAAGTTCAATGCGGGTAATGTTATGTAACGTTTTATGCACTAAGTCTTTAGTTAAAATATACTCACATCTTCCTTTGTCTTTCCATCTCTGCCTTTCTTTCCTCCTCCTCCTTCCTCTGCTTCTCGTCCAGGGCATTTCTTTTGCTCAGCGTCCTGCCGAAGATGTCGATGCGCTCCGGCGGCGAAGCTGCTCTGTCTCTACGGGACGAAGTTGTAGTGGATCGAGAACGTGAACGAGATTCTCTGCGCCGGCTCCTTTTCGATTCTCGGGACTTGGACCGTTTCTTTGACCTCTCCCTGTCTCTGGACCGCGACCGAGACCGGCTCCGTTTCTTGCTGTGCTTACTGCTTTTGGAGTGTTTGGACCGAGACGAGCTGCGGCTCCGAGAGCGGCCCATGTTAACCACCTCCACTAGTCGAGCGCTAACACCAAACTGTCTTATAGCTGGGATATTAATAATATCTGAAATTCCGTCCCACCAGCTCCTCTTAAAACTTGTTATTTACAGTAACTGACCAAATGGAACTGCTTCAGCGCCTCTGTTTTGGAGAAATAATCATTCGAATATGGTAACTGTTTTGCTCTGATAACTTGCTATAAAGAAAGATGGCGGTTTGTCGAGTTTGTAGTTTCCCAGCAGGCATTGCGGCTCTCGGTATTTTCCGGCGGTCTTCGGATACAGTTCCCAAACATGTCGTTAACTTTCTCAAGAGAAATTATTTTGGGAAATAGTCAGTAAACAATATTTTGGGAAATATGTGGCTGTTTCCACAGGATTTGGAGCAAACCGTTATAAAATGTTTGTAGTTAATGGTAACTTGAAAAACTTGAATTGGCGTGTGCCTACTGCAGACATTTTTATATAGCCTACATTCCAAAATCACAAGTCTGTCCTGTGGACTATCCATACCTTTACAGATTGTGTGTTTCTTACTTGTTCGCCAGGTTATACAGCCATGGTCAGGTTAAAATCCATTTTAACTGTCAATCCTACTGAGCCAGGACAGAGTTATGAAGGATAAACATAACATTTTTTAAATAACATCTATTTGTGCAAATAAATAATGTTTCTGCGAAGGGGTGGGGGGGGGTGTGGGGGGGGGGGGAGGAGGGGTTTATTCCTAAACTTTCAAACGTGGACTTCACATCAGGTCAGGACACAGACAGGTTCAAACATGACTGACAGTGGTGGAGGTGGCTGTGACTGGTTTTTCTCCTGTGGTGAACATGGTCTATCACTATATAGAATAAAAGAACATTCAATGCTCTGACTGAAAGCTACTTCATAGAAATGTGGTTGAATCAAAGTCGTGCATTCCTAAAAAAAATATACTCAAGTACAGTACAGATACTGAAAATATACTTATGTACAGTACTCATGTAAATTTACTTAGTTAATGTCCACCCCTGAAAAGGGAGAGCCGTTATGGCAGGACAGACACAGCAAGCATGTTACACATCAGGCCTCTGATTCCAGAACGTCAGCATGTTATCTAAAATCACACAGTGGGTTTGTGTTGATATATGCAGACTCTGTTTGGTTCAGTGTAAACAAAATGACAACGAGGGGTCTTCTTAACGGCGGGATCTCTGTTTAAAAGAAGCTTTTGACAGCAAGCAGAGCAGAATTTGACACTGATTTCAATCCTTGTCCCTACTTGACCTGTGTCCATTTTTAAATATTGTTTTCATGCACTATCAGGGACTAAAATGATGCTTTCATCTGAGCTTGTAAATGTAGTGACAGGAGCATCAGATAACCAACCAGAAGACAGAAAAAACACAACATTACAATGACACAGTCCAACACAAAAAGATTGCCATCCTACTCTGGCAAAATGAGGCCATTGTGAGAACTCTCCCCAGAGTGCTGTGCTCAGAATAAACTGGCATTGCTTTATTTAAAAACACATAGCTCAATAGCTTAGTGATTCAACTTTAAAAAGGTCACACCACTCAAAATAAAAATGAAAGTGCTCCAACTTCAGAAAGACTTTTTTGTCATTTAGTTTATTTTTTTTATTACCTGCAGCTTACAGTTTCTCTGAGTCTAAATTTAGAAGAAAGAAATAATTTGTTCACATGGAGACGGGCTGCGTGCAGCTTCGATTGTAGATCAAGAAGACTTTTAGCTGCTTTGAACTGATAACAGTTGTCAGATGAATGCCTTCATACCCACACAGATGAAAAGGACTTTTGTGCTGAGTAACTGCACATTCATCTGTGAGCCTGTATTGTCAGATTGAGTGTGAGCGCCACCACATAAACATAAATCTGCTCAGAATAAAGCAAAGACAGAAATTATGTGATTTTATTGCCAGACACTGAAGGAAGGTCTTGGTTCATCTATCCAGGAAACACCCCCCCCCCCCCCCCCCCTACCCACACACACACACACACACACACCTCTTACACCTCTGCTCAAAGCCAAAGAATAGATTTTATTCTGTAACTTGAGGTTTTTCTTTTATTTTAATGATCCACGAATCCTGTTCCTGGAGATGAGAGGAATTGGCATTAAAGAGCCAGAGATGTCTTGTTTTTCGCTTGTGTAACGGGAAGGGAGAACTGCTTAAAGCCCCTTTTGATGAATAATAGAAAATGTTTCATGGAGGTGAAGAGGAAAAGAGTTCCAGCGCTGCTCTGGTGGGAAAAAATAAGCTGAATTGGAGAAGCAGTGGATGCGTAACTGAGAGAATTTGCAGAGCTTGTTTGCTTTGCTCCTGGGTGGTTTGGGGTGAGTGTCGGAGGAGAGGCAAAAACATGAGCGGGGAAGATGGGACTGTTAGAGAGGGATTCAAAGAGCCCAGAGAGCAGGTTTCAAATTTCTCTAATCTGTATTTGAAAGGATGCCAAAGATCATCTGAGGAGAAACAATC
This sequence comes from Seriola dumerili, assembly GCF_002260705.1. Classification (NCBI taxonomy): domain Eukaryota; kingdom Metazoa; phylum Chordata; class Actinopteri; order Carangiformes; family Carangidae; genus Seriola; species Seriola dumerili. The sequence goes on along the minus strand of NW_019174455.1, from coordinate 1,400,299 downwards.
TATATATTTCACCAATAATCACATGTCAGTCAAGGCTTAAAGTGTCAATGGAGTACCACTAAGTTCTTTGGAGATGTTTTAGCCAAAATGATGACAGACTTGGTCACTGAGTTAATCACTGTCAATTTATTTAGAAAACAACAGACACACTCACACACACACACAAGCAATTGAGTTTGTGTCCTACTGATTGATCTTAGACAGAAGTACAACTTTCTCGTGCAAGTGCAGCATCATCTTTCCACGACCCCAGACATGACTCAAGTTCAAACAATTTCAGACAAAAAATAAAGATTCCTTGAAAGAATTGTTCACTAATACCTCGACATTCAGAGGCTGGAAAGGTGCTGCAGATGACAGTACCCCGAGTTCTCTCTGTGCTGAAGCCATGAGTGCACGTTTTACTGCTGAACAGCCTAATACTAACCATAACCTGAACCACCCAAGCTGTTCAGGGGGCTGGATCTTTTCCTGATCTACCTGAGGATCCAGCTGCCCCAGCCTTACTTGCTGGGGCAAGTAAGAATTGTCAGGTCTGCCCACCAATGAAGGACTGTAAAACACATACTGTGTGCTGCACATGTGAAAAAATATATGTGCAAAGTCCATGCACACACAGTTGTGTACTGCCCTACATGTGCTAATTAGTTGATTAATTTATGTTGTTCACATTTTATTTGTATATTTTATGGATAATTATTGTTTGTTGTGTTTACACACTTATTGGGTGGTAGCAATGGTTAAAAAATGGGGACATATATATTGTGTACTTTAATTCCTAATTGTACAGAAAAGAATATATAACTGTTCACTGGCAAAAAACCCTGACTGTTATTGGGAACGCCTCCAATGAAATGCATTCAAAACTACATTTCTGCTACTTTCTTAGGCTATACAAGTATCATCTCTTGATAAAAAATATTGTTTACCACCTCTGCAGTACCTTAAGAAATGATAATATTAACAATAAACCTCTACTTTAGTAAAGAAGACAATTATGACAGCAGTGTTGTAATAAAAATGAGTGGGGTCCACTGAATAAATGCAGTCTTTCTGCACTGTGAAGAGGGAAAACTCAGATATTGTGATGAATGGCAGGTTGTTTCTTCATGCAAACTACATTTGGTGTTAAAAATTCAATTAAGCTTCTATATTTTAGGGGTTTAGTGAAGGCAGGTCATTTTTGACCAGGAGGACAAGGGGAGAATACAGAATGTGAAGACAACACAAGGGTTAAAAGCGATCAAGGATAACCTGATTGAGATTTTTCTTTTAAGCACAAAGTTCAGTTAGTCATGCTTCACAGGGGGAATAAGCTTGTTTCACTTGGGAAATGCAGTGGCTTCAGAAAGTATTTAGACCATGTCACTTTTTTCACACTCTGTTCTGTTGTAGATTCAATTTTAAATTGATAGAACCGCCATTTTGTCCGTCAAGCTACATTCAATAATCCATAGTGACAATTTATCAAAACTTAAAAAATGAAATCTCTCATTTACAAAAGTATTCAGACCCTTTGCTGTGGCTCCAAACTGTGGTCAAATGAATCCTCTTTGCTTTTATTATTCTTGAGATGTGTCTCCAACTGGACTCAGGTCCACCTGTGGCAAATTGAACTGATTGAACATAGTTTACAAATTCTCACACCTGGTCCTGCAATTCACAAAAACCAAGGAATTCCCTGGGAACACTCAGAGATTAAAACCATTTCTAAAGCTTTGGGTGTTCCCAGGAGCACAGAGGCCTCAATGACTCTGAACTTCCTAGAGTTGGAAGAAGGGTCTTGGTTTAGGGAACGTGACCAAGAACCCAACAGTCTCTAACAGAGCTTCAACGTTCCTCTGCAGAGATGGAGAGGCTGCTGGAAGAACGACCATCTCAGCAGCTCTCCATCAGTCCAGCCTTTACGATAGAGACCGGACAGGAGACACTTTGAGTAAGACACACAGTCTGCTTAGAGTTCACCAAACAACATTTAAGGGACTCTGAGAGCACGAGGAAAAGATCCTATGATCTTCAAACACTATGTAATTGGGAACTATTTTCAGCTGCGGATTAATACACATTTCTAGTGATTATTCCAGCAGGCGAATGGTGTATGTGGGATTGAGTCAAAACAAGTACAGTATGCGTGTGGACTGCGTATGGTCAGTATAAGGAATTTAGGACATAGTTTAAAACTGTTGTGGAACCAGAAATAACTGACATCCTGCTGCTGTGATCCAACTAATCAGTGATGTGCATATTTTTTTGTGAACACTGAACTGAAAGAATCAGTTTACAAATGATGAACGAGAGCGGCGTTTTCACGACAGTTTTACAGCACGCCGCATGTCGTCTCCATAGACACGGCTCAGCTTGGCTGGTGCTAGAGGTACAGATGCATCTGCTACTGCTGAAGCCAGTTTGTTTGAGCATTTGAAGCAGTTTTATGAACAAACAAGTGAAGACTCAGACGGGTTATATTTATATACAGTTTTAAATGTAACTAATGTCTGTGATTCTTCAGTGGTATATACAATAATTCATTTAGTTTGGGAGTGGCAGTGATTTGGGGCTAAAATTCATGTAATTCACAGCATTCACAGTCCATGACTGTTCTTTAGTGTCAGAATAGTGAGAATTAAACAGCTGGTTGATCTAAACCACATGCTGTAATTTAGGTTTGTAAAGTCACTAATTTCCTTATGAACTGTTACACGAGATGACATGACTTCCTGCGTAGATGCATCCACTGCAGCAGTGGAAACTGTAGTTCCAAAGTATACTGCTACTTGTGAGGATAGCCTCTACTGATCCCACTGGCATCCATGATTCAAATAAATAATCAATAATCTCACTATAGTCAATATCATTTCAAACTGCGCGCAGAGACTCAAAGACATTAAATAAGTTTCTTCAGCATACAGTAAGTCAGACTTGGTAAGACTCTAAGAACATCTCATTTGTAGGCTACAAGTTTTCAAAATTCATACTTAGAACTCAGACCTAAAGAATCAAAAAGTCCATCACTTTCAAAGTTGGTTCTCCTCTCCCAGGTCCTCTGACCAGCCCCCCCCCCCCCCCCCCCCGCGCCCGGTGTGGTGTCTCCTCAGGGGGAAAAACACTTAACACAGGATCTCTTTTAAGAAGCCCTGCTATATTGTCACATTGTCATGTGGCCCAGGGGTTCTGTCAGAAAGGTCCATCCCCCACCCGATGAGAACAGTTCTTTCATGGGAGGGGTGAGGTGGAGATGGAGACAAAGGGGGAGGATGGTGGAGGTAGAGATTTTAGGAGAGTGAAGAGAATGAGGATGTGTAGGGGAGGAGGAGAGGAGTGGAGGAGGTGGTTTAGGAGCTCAGTGGAGGGGGAAGTTGCAGGGAGTCTGCCTGGGTTACAGCACTGACCAGTGATGTCTTCTGGGATCACACACCATGTCCTCTCTTGTCACCCACTCAGCTTTTCATCACTTTCCTTGACTCACTCTTAGTTAGCAGTAAAGACTGACTTATATTTTGAATACTGAAGAACTGATACATGTAGGATTTGGGTTGTTTTTCCACAGGTCCATCACACAAGTTAATAACTGCACTAGTTAACATGCAGCTAATTGCACTGATGCTGTCTCGGCACATTATGTGGGGTGACAATTAAAATTGATTTTTTAAATCAAATTCATTTTATATAATTTTATATCAGTGGTCGAGCCACATCCATGTCATGGTGCATATTTGTACCAGTTTAGCAGCAATGAAAACCAGCTGGTCTACAGAGTTGTTGTCTGATCCACTGACTTATAAAGTTGCAAGGTTAAAAATGAAATAAAGTTGACTGAAAGGTTTTTTTGAAAGTTGCAGTTTTTGTGATTTTGCTCAGGATATTTCTGTTTGGCTAAAATAAGAAAAGGAAGTTACAATCATCACATTGTCTTCTCCAGAATGCTCACAACTGTCTTTTGAAAAGAGAAAGTGTGTGTGTGTGTGTGTGTGTGTGTGTGTGTGTGTGTGTGTGTGTGTGTGTACTCCGCTTGGGAATATGAACTGATGATCCAAACTTCCATGTACAGAACACTGAATTGTCACATGCAATAACTGTATATGTTACTACTTATGTGTTTGGTTTTGTCAAGCTGGTCTTGATTACTGTGCAAGAAAGGGCTATGTGTATGTATATGTTTATATATGCATATGTGTAGGTATGTGTGTATATGTGTGTATATATACATACATATATATATATGTATGTATGTGTATATGTATATAATTTTATTGCTTTACTTTTTTCCTTTTATTTATTTGATTATCAATGTATTCAATTAATTCTATTAATAGTATATTGTATTGTATTAATATTGTTATTGGCATTTTTTCTTTCTTTGATAATTAAATTCCATTCAATGTCTGTAACTTTGCTTTGGCAACACAGTGAAAATGTCATGTTAATAAATCCTGATGAATTGAAAAAATTGAATTGAATTGAAGTCTAAGTCTAATGAGGCTCTAATCAAAGGCGATGTTCTTTCTGCCACTTTCCTCTACCGTCACACTCTCTGCTGCTGCAGACCTTGACAACCTCCGCTCAACCACCGACCAGATGTCCATCGTATAATGACCATTACACAAGAAGTGGCCATCATGATGATACACTCAATTCAAAACCACTAACCCTTAAAAGAGCTCCCATTCACCACGACCGCCATATGCCTAATGTCTCCCTCCTGACAGGGTGTTGGTGTCAGGGCTGGTGAAGTGCTCGGGTCCACCTCGCCTGTGACAGCCATGTCCCCTTCCTCTTTAGAGATGTAATTAAGTGTTAGAGGAGCTTCAGAGATGACCTCTGTGACAAAAGACTCTGTGGGAACTTGGCTGTCACCACCACGTCTATGTGACAAGCGGTGGTCAGTGGCGAAGATCATCTTTCTTGAGGGGCCTTGATGAGAAGACAGAGAGGAGGACGGGGGATTCTGACAGGCCAAACAGAGAGGTCAAGGGTCGGGTTTGAAGTAGTGGCCGGCAGGTAAGTTGATCTGGTGTAGCTGTTGCCTCTGTCCTCATCATCCTCAGACGAGCAGTCTGCTTCTCCTCTCGTCTTGGAGCTCGCTTACTTCTCTGCTCATTCAGACCTGAATGAGCAGAGGTTTGGTATCGGAGCAATTATCAGCTGAAATTAAAAACTGTGAGTGAGTGCAGGAGGATACGTCCATGTTTGCTCAACTGAAAAGATGTATGAAAGAGCAACGGATTGACAGGAACCTGAGCTGCTCTGTGTGCCGGCACACCGGCTGCAGTTTCATGTCAAAACATGGGGAAATAAAGAATTTGACTTAAAAGACCCTCCAGCCCTCCTGAGTGTGTCTTTGGCGTGTCCTTTGGTCTGAGGGGAATGAGATTTACTCCTGCGACTCTTTCATCTCCCTTCTCTCTTTCTTCTTGCGCAGGCTTTTCTCCCACAGCGTGCACGGAGAGAGCCTGCCAGCGTGTGTGTGTGTGTGTGTGTGTGTGTGTGTGTGTGTATGCGATTCACAGCATGGGAAAAAGAGTACTCCTGAGAAACTACAAACAGGATGAGAGACACATCCATCACAAGCCTCAGCCTGCCACCGCATGCACACAGTTCACAATCCCCTCTCCTTGCTCGCTGGTCTCCACTGTAACAATGGATGTTTCCTGAACGCCGGGGTCATAGTATGTGAAAGCTCCAGAACCGGAGAATAGGAAGGAGCCAAGGTCTTACTCAACACCCAGCAATCACTCACAAGACCGTTCTTCAGGAGCCCGCACAACCAGAGAAATGCAGTCGTATTCAAACACTGTTTCCTCAACACTCATCTTAGCATTACGCAAAGGAAGGTGCAGCTCACTGCCCTGGAATACAGCGTGACTCAGTTTAATCAGCGCAGTAGATTCTCAGGGTGGAACAGCCTCACCTCTCAGATATGGACTTTCTGGCTGCTATTCAGGAATCACTTCATTCTGACTGGCATTAGCAGCACATTCACTCCCAGGTTAGAGGAGGGATAATTATTCATACCAAGATGAAAGCACCTAACGCTGAAGGCTTCAGACTCAATCTATTAGTTTGACATCTTTAGAGCAACAGCAAGTGCATCAGAGTGAACAAGGTGTTGTGCCCCCTCAGGCATTGTCAGGTCTGTGCCTCTCTTTGTGGAGCTAGCTCTCATTTACATCAGCTTTAAGTCAAAAGAAGCTGCTCTGTCATTCTCACAAAGCACTGACGGCTGTGACGGTTAGCATGAATGGATGAGTTCAGCTCATGCTGATCCTCCCACACCATCCAGTCTCTTATTAGACACGAATCAGAAGGGGTTCCATGAGTTCAGGGCAGATGTGTTTGTGTGTCACCTCTCAGTGCTGTGAGATAAGTTAGAGGATCTGTTTATGTAAGCTGTGGTTGAGTTCAGACAGCCAAACACACCAAAACAAAATCCCAGCCCCCACATGTGTTCAATTAAGTCCAGGCATGGGCCTGATTTCCACTGGGGAAGGGGATATATGTCCCCCTCACATTTCAAAAGCCCATCTTTGTCCCCTCTTTGTCCTCTAGTTTCAGGCTGATTTCTCTGACGAGCTACAGAATCTAGACAGAGCAGGAAAGAAAATGATTAAGATGTTGATGTGCTCATCAGTCACCTTCTGTTACCATGAGTTCACAGCAGCAGTGAGAAGAGCGAGTGATTGCAATTGACTTTTTTTTTTTTTTCCTTTCAGGCTGTATGCCGTCTCTCTTGTGATGGTCCTACCTTGTTGTTAGATGCAGCATGAGAGGAAGACTGCAGACGCAACTCAGGGCTGAAAAAGTACTTCTACATTATCTGTGTGTTTTTCCTTTAAAAAAAATGTGTAAATAAAACCTACACTTTTGAGCCTGTGCACTCAAGTACACAGTACACCGTGCAATGCAGGGTTGTGGTTGGACCAGGTTGTGTCTCTCATGCATTAACATGCAGAGATGAAGCCATAGGATTCTCTAAAAAATAACTAGAATTACCTCCTTGTGGTTGTATCCCTCCGCCAACCAGACAAGTTGCAGGAAATGTAGTCACAGTCTCTCCTTCCTAAGTTACGGCACTTCATAATTTTTACAGAACATTATGACGTCGCAGTGAAGTTGACCTTCGACCTTTTGGATATAAAATGTTATCACTTATTTTATCATATCAGACATTTGTGTTAAATTGTGTCATAATTAGTGAATTAATTTTTTAGTTATGGCCAAAGATGTGTTTTGTGAGGTGACCTTTGACCTTTGACCACTGAAATCTTATCATTTCATCCTTATGTCCAAGTGCAAATTGGTGTCAAATTTGACAAAATTCCCTCAAGACCTTACTGAGATACAGTATCATCGTAATGAGAATGGGACAGATGGACAGACAACATGAAAACATAATGCCTCTGTCTCTGACTGTCGCTGGTGCGGAGGAGTAATTCATTGGCACTGTCTGAAAAACCCACAAGGTTGTTTAAAAACACTTCCTGTTATTCTAAAAGTATTTCCCCTCAAACATGACAATGACTGACACTGTAACTTTCTGGAGCTGTTAAATCTTTCCTTATAGTAAAATCAACCTCTGCAGTGTTTTAGCGTCTGGTAAGCTTTATGCATCCCCACCAATGCAGCCCCTTGCTTTCTTATTTCATGCTCTTCTCAGTCTAATTGCCAGTAAATCTGGCACACACATGTACATACTAAGGTAACGTTCTGCTTATCAGAAATCTATGTTTCTTAAATACTAAGGTCATGAGTCCAAGTGCAGACACAGAAAAATCATTTTTTAAAATATTCATATTTATTCAAATATGTAATTTTCTGTGAATGTTATTTTGTCTCATGAAGACCCACATGTGATTTAAAGCCCTGCTCACTCTGCTCTGCCAGTCATACAGTGTTTTGGGAAATATAATCCTTTCCATAAAATGAGTCTGATTTAAATATATGGACTCTGAAAGTACTGGAATCTTTCTAAAATACACACCATGTTTGTTTACACTCCCCCTACATTGCTATAAATCTGCCAAATTTCTGTGGACATGACGTCAGTATTTACAGCACTGACAATCAACCAGTCTCACAATGGAGACGAGGGAAATCAGAGCTGTCAATACAGGTGATCAGAGTACAGCCATCGTCCTACACGTACGACTTGATTTATGTCTCAGCACAGTAGTGGAGAAAACACTGCATCTGTATGTATGTGTGTGTGTGTGTGTGTGTGTGGGTGTGTGTTGTAAGGCATAGGGGACAGGATTAGGTTGATTTCCCTATGTTTATACATTATGGGGCTCAAACTACAGTGAGCTGCCAGCTGTTGTAAATGTTCGACTTCAAATATCACAGCACATGCCATGATGTGAATCTCTTCTCCTTTTTGCATTAGTATGAAAAGACACAGAAACAGCGGCTGTTATATTTTCCATTAGTAACTCCAACCAGTTCACCTTCTCTGTGACCCTCCACAAGGTCTTCTCTCACCTCCCCCTGTGTTAACTGAATCCACCCTGCAGGACCAGTGTGCGCTTGTCACCAATTTTAATATGCCCCATCCTCATTCCATCAGCACATAAAGATTCCTATCAGGGGTTAATTGTGGTTATAAAAAACCTCTAGCCCCCACCCCCACCTCGCTTCACACTCACCCTCCTCCCACCTTACCCATCACCCCATCCCATCCATTCAGTGACTGATGTCCTGATTAAAAGGAGAGGGTGATTGATCCATCATATCCATCATGCTGCTTGTCTGTGGCACAGTATGGCTTCATCCCTTCACTCCTTTGTGCACAATTCCAACCTTTGTATGGCACGTGTGTGTGTATGCGTGTATTTGTATGTGTGCGTTTGTGTGTGTGTGTGTGTAGTGTTGTGTGTGTGTGTGTGTGTGTGTGTGTGTGTGTGTGTGTGTGTGTGTGTGTGTGTGTGTGTGTGTGCATTCATGTTTGCCCCCCGCCTCATGTGTGCAAAGCACTCTGTATTCCCACGTGAGAGTGTGACAAATCTAATTTGGTTGTCATCATCGCTGCTGATCTAATTTCTTTTGCATATGTGTTTAAGTGCTCGGGGACACCATATGTTCATTGTGCAGGACAAAGTGAAGTTGGGGGGGTGTGAGATTTTGTGTTCACCTATCAAACACAGTCTAAGATGTCACCGGGCCTAAATAGACTCCCTCTGTCTGTGTTTCCGACCTCATCCATCTCACTGACAGTGGCAGAAACAGTAGCCTCCATCAGAGCTCCTGCAGGGCCCTCAGCTGACAGTGGCCCCTGCCTGCCATGTATGGAGGCCTTGTCCGCTGGAGAAAGCCTGTTCACAGCCGGGTTAACTTGTGGGACACCCCACTGTCACTTGACCTGTGTATGGACCTGAAGTGAGCTGCCAGGTCCCAAACCCATTTTCCTGCTGGATATTTAACACCTATCTGTGAGCCGTCACCTCTCCTCACAGCTGTAAAAGATCCTAATACAAATGATCTGACAAATCCATTGTGTTCATTGTTAAAGTCACCATGAAATATGAAATCAACCCGTCAGTTTTTGCTCATTATTTCTCTGCAGCAATATACACACTGTAAAATTAATAATAGGTTTTCAATTTTTTTTTAAGTTGTGTGAAAATTTTCAAAACAACTTACTGTGTCCGATTTGATGTCTACATGCGTGCTTTCTACAAAACCATTAAGAGATTTGTGCATGATATTAAAGCTTTAACTTCAAGGTGAAGGACTTACTTCAAAATGGACGAGGACAGAAGACATACATGCTGATGTGTGCATGTTATTTTGAGTGTCTGCATTCACACAGACCATCTCTGACATGGACTGACGCTCTGTCAGGCTGTACAGGCACTGAGGCTGATATTAGTTAGGTATTTGGTCATGAATAAAAGTTGTGGACAAAGTGAAATCTTGAACCGTTAACATGGTAAGTGAACAGTCAGTACTTGTAATCAATGTGTTGCTGTTCTATGGCAGCATGTTATGAGGGGGTGTCATAATGTTTTGACTCATAAGAAGAGCTCAAATCTGAAGTTATTTTTTTTCTTCACAGCTTCTTTTACATCTAAACATAATCTAGAGGCAAAGTAAGATTTCTTAGTGATTTAGTGGAGGACATAATATAAAGAGGAGGAAAGAACATATAAAGAGACTTGGGAGCAAACCTGAGTCAAATGAGTGTTTGTTTTGACCTGTCTGCAGTGCCAGATGGGTGGAGTCTCTGAAAAAAGAAGACAATGCAAGTGCCAAGTGTTTAGACAATCACAGGAAATCAATTGAAAAGCCTTTTGGCAGTTTTGCAGTGACCACCCAAGAATTATCCTAATGCAGTATTCCTCAATCATCTGGTGATCCCAGCAGGTTAAAAAGTGTTAAGAATGAGGGTAAATTGACCCTGGTGGGTTTGGGAGTGTGTTCCATAAGAGTGCAGAGAGCAGGAGGACAGAGACAGATGGAGAAAAAAAAGAAGTGCCAGCAGTTTGTAAGCTGAGTTAAAGGATGAAGAAAAATTCACTTTTAGAATGAGAACAATGAGCACAATGACGATGCAGCTCGGAGTGTTTACTTGGACAGATCTCAGTTTGATCTTAAATATCATATCAGTAATGTGCAGCTAATGCATTTTCATTTTGAAGTTCCTCCCTGCAGCAGGAGACAGATCAGCAGGGCTGATACCAGCCGACCCAGAGGGCCGTTAACTTCAGGACATGAAAGGAAACCTATTCTTTTATCCAGACAGCTGAGGTGGACGGGCCCCTGCCCTAAGTCACATTCAATATGGAGCTAGCTGCTCCCACAAGAGGAGGCGTCTTTTGTCAAACTCTGGTGAAACACTCACTCCCTCTCTGGGGCGCGCTAAACTTAGCTGACACTTGACTCAGAATGTAAAGCCCCAGTGATATATGTGGACCATCCTGGGCTTGTAAAGATTGTTAATTGGAAGTCGAACGGAAAAGTAAAGATCTGTAAAAAAAAAAAAAAATAATAAAAAAAATCTGATGTTGGAGTAAATTAATTCTTTGTTGTCGATGTCCAGTCTTGTATAAGAGTTTGGAGGGACAGCAGCACCAGAAAATCTCAAAGAAAATCCTTCATGCTGCTTGAAACTTGCGACTAGAACATTTTATATATTTTTTGATCCAACAATGACTCACACTTTTCAAACTAGACTAATTTTTTACCAATGCGAACGATGTCACACCTCTGTGAATAAAGACTAAAGGATTTTTACATTAAATTAAGCCCCTGTTCTGGCTGGACCGTAACATCTGGGCCAGCCCTATAATCTCCAATGACGGACTAACTGACTGACCGACTCTGTAATAAAGGCAAAAGCCTGAACAAAATAACTTAGAAAAAAGAAAGATATTGTATCTCTTCTAAATTTCTCACTGAGTGATCATATTCCAGTACATCCAGCTGAAATCACAGCTCAGTCTCTGTCTTTCATTTATGTGTTTGGTGATTTTGTCAGACGACGTCGCAGTTCTAAAATCAGGATTTGACCAGAGTCAAGACTTAGACTAGATTCAGACCTGGTCTCATTTTGTCTGAACAGGGCTCAGAGTCACTTCTTAACCTTACCAGGTCAGACTCAGTAACATCAATAGTGAGATTAAATGCACATCCCTCTTACTGTATAAGCAGTGTAAAAATTTGAAAACTTAATTATCATCATTAACACCTGAAAGTGCTTGTGTTGTGTTAGATGTTCAAATAGGCAGCAGCATTTGAATAATGAAAATAACGGGAGTGTACTATCCCTCATTTTCATGGTCATCAGTCCATACTTGATGTCACAACTTTCCAACAGCAGAAACAGCTCTCTCCTCTGAAACAGCCGTGACTGTGTGAGGCTGTTCAATCAGACACAGGTAGATGATAGTGGCCATGTTTGGTTCTCCATGGAACTAATCAGAGGGTTGATTGTTTGTTGTCCAGGCTGGTAAACATCAGTAAGAACTGAGTAATGATATCATATTGTTTTCAGGTTGACTGTCTGTATGTTCCGTTCTCATGGACATGATATCTCAGTAACACCTTGAGGAAACTTCTTCAAATTTGATACAAACATCCACTAGGACTCAGGGATGAATTGATTAGATTTTGGTGGTCAAAGGTCAAAGAACATGAAAAAAAATATGATTTTGGCCTTGTGAATGCAATATCTCAAGAACTCTTCAAGGGAATCCCTTCACATTTGGTACAAATGTCCACTTGACTCAAAAACACTTTTTAACAATTACTCAAGACTTCACACAGCAATTATAACAAAATTTCACACATGCGGTTCATATTTTCTATGACTCTGGATAAACAGGGATGTAACCTAGAACTAGGCTGGAGGAGGCAGACAACCACGAGGAGGTGATTCTAGTTGAAATGATTGTATTCTTGACTCCTGTGTGGAGAGAGGGAGATTAGGAACAACTGATTATCAAACTTTTCTCCCACACTCCCACATGCACTCATCATTCCTTTCCCCTGAGTCTTCAGAGGTTCACTGCCTTCTCTGACACATTAGGACTCAACATAAATATAATCTCATGCCCTTGATGAAAATGCATATACGGCACTTCTTATTGGCAAACACAAACTCTGAGTTATTTAATTAGCGGGCCAAGTCTCCAGGCACATTGAATACCAGGTAGAGCTACGTAAATACGCTTTCACCATCTGCAGTGTGACTGTGTGTCTCTCTGTCTTCTCTGTGACCTCAGATAGCCTCTTGCTAGGTGGCAACAGCTGTGTCTGTCCCTCATGTCTGTACCAGGCTGTGTAACCAGAAGCTGATCCCACTTCTTTCATTTCCATCAATGAAGAAATCAACAGTTCTGCCATCTTTGCTGTTCAACTCTCAGTCCTTCAGTCTTTGCAGATATTTCCTGCTCTTTCTCCTTTTTTTCTACGCCTGTTTTGCTCACTACACCCCACCACCACCAACCCCCCACCCCCACATAAGTCACAGCCTTCGAACTGCTGTAAGATGAACTGTGTGTATTCATGTTGCACACACTAGTGTGTGACCTTCTGCTGACCCTTCAGACACTTTCATGTCCCAGGTTAGCTGCTCAGCCTCTGGGTAATGTCCAGCACCCAGCACTCCCACAGCCTCCAGCAGATAAGGCTCTATCTGCCCCAGCCAGCAGATCCACCACGTGTTGGAGTAGGAATGAACAGGAACTCTTTCATTAGCACTCTGGCAGGGTTGTCTGATAATAATGTCTGTTATAAACCGAGCTGGCTTCATCTCCTGCCTTGAGTGTATCAGATAAGATGAGTCAGTATATAAGGAGACACTCAGCCCCGCAAAGGGAAAAGGCAATAACTTCAACTTGGAGTGGAAAATCAGGTTTTTGATAATGTGGTCAGCATGAGGTCAACATCAATCTGGAACCACCTCCTCTGCCTCAGGGCAACGCATCTTCACAGATCACAGCGGTTTCTCAGTTTCATGTACATTTCCGGCGTTCTAATTATTCAAATAGGTCTAGTGTTGTGTTCACTGACACCTCTACCAGCCAAGCAAATCAGAGCTCTGTGGGCGGGATTAAGAATGTAAATGTCATCTTCCCCTGGCAGAAAATTGTGACATAAAAATTGCCAAGAAAGTGGCAACAAGCCTGGAGGAGATGGACACAGCTGTACGAGTTGTGGTAAGTTGACCTGTAGAAATAACAGCTCTTCTGAAATCTGAAGATTACTGCAAATGACACAAAAACATGACGTTATCTTTTACTGCGACCGTCACAACAGCAACCCCCCTCCCCAAACAAAAATATACACAGTGTCAGAGTGAATAATCAAGTAAAAAGAAAATGACAATTCAGTATCATTACTAGCTACATATGTCACGTTGTCAACTAAAGCCACATTGACACCATGTAAGCAGAGTGAGAGCTGCTTCTTGTTACGACTGACTCACAGCTGCGAGACACAATTGTCATAAATTTCGTGCATCTTCCACCGAATTTGCACTAGCTACCAACAGGCCGATGTAAAAGATGTTTATTGCTGTTGTGTGTATCTACATGATATGATAATTACCCCCAGAAAAGTCACACAAAACCAATAAACTGTCTTGATATACAGCCGTATATGTCATATATGTAATATATTTATGAGTGCTAATAAAGTAAAGAGAAACTTGACTCACAATCTGCAGTGCTCTCACCTGCTGCTGTGCTCACACACTCCATTACTGGGAAAATGCTACACCATGTTAAAGCCTAATTAGCGCTGCAGTGGCGATGTCACACAGTTCCAACATTACATTATTAGCATTATCTATCATTAGAAACATGCATTGTTGTCACACCCCGCAGCACTGAGCCCCCGCCACTCGGGTCATGCCATCTGGCCACGGGATCATGCATATTCAGAGAGGAACAGAACCCGACATCACAGCCTCACAGCCTGATTCACAGTCACCTCTGACTGAACCACAACTGTTGGCCTCATATATTTACATCACCTCTTACTAATGAGTGGGCAGATGAGGTGGCTGCAGGCAGTGTGTAAGTAGGTTTGTTTTGTGTTTGTGTGTATTTACTTTTCTGTTCGTTTGAACTGGTTCAAGTAACTAATTGTGTCCAGTGGTGATTGGTGACCACGGGGGGGGGGGGGTCCACTCGAGACCCCAGACTCATCCCTGTAGGGATCACCCTGGTCACACTACCATCTGCTGCTGTCAATTACACACACATTTGTCCACTGTCTCTCAGCTGACGTCCGTGCCTCCTCACCTCCACTCCGAGTCATCTGAGAAAGTGGAAATCTAAATATACCAGTGGACAAGTTCTGCTACAACAGGAGGTGACTGTGATCTAAGCTGTGAGGTGTTATGGCAGATCCAGCACCACGGTGAAAACACATAATCCCTCAACAAGCTGGCACTGCCCTCGTGACATGTTTGTTTTATACCTTCAGAGAGTGATGGTAACATTTGACAGCAGCACTGCCAGTTGTAACTTTTCATAATACTATGTGTTTGTGTGAATGGAAACTGCGGGGCATCACACACAAATTCCAGTCATCCAACACAAATGAACTCTATTTCAACTGTACAGGAAGTTCTCTGCTAATCTCACTCAGCTCCTGTCTTCAAATTAAGTGTTTTAAAGCTTTATTTCTGGATCAGGAAACAAGTAGTGTTCAAAACAAAAACTTTGACATGTTGAAATTTCCTCCTTGGTGGGTTCGATGGATGTGCACACTCTAATCTGTGTTTTAAAACTTAAGATCATTTTCACACGTGACTCACTGTGACACTGTTTTTTTTTTCTTTATCCACAGACCTGGTCTGGTCCACTTCAGTCAGATCACACAAGGTTTTTTTCTCTACATTCCTCTTCATACTTTCATGTGACAGTTCTCTTCTCTGAACCTCCTGATTATGGTGCTACAGAGGGTTGTTCTCTTTGTCCTGCTTCCCTCACTGTCATTCCATAAACAAGAACATGATCTGCTACAGTTGCTCAATCTTCCTCTCTCCTGCTCTACTACTCAGGCTATTTCCCTCCATTGTTTCCTTTAAAACCCTCATCAACCTGTGCACTCTGACCTGCTTTATACTGCTTTCATCACATCATTGGCAACAAGTGTGAACAGTTTTGAGTTGTTGTGTGTAAACTATGACGTCTGTGCTGTGATTTTGTTTTCACAGTGCATCACAGTGCACAGTATGTTTTAGTGAAAATGTGTTTAGAGTTTTGCAGAAAGGTGAAATGATATCTGCAACTCGTGTCTAACTGGGGAAAAATGTTCATTGTTTTACCAAAAGAGAGACTGATTCAATAAATGTGTTCAGACCGCTGAGGAATTTGGTTCAGAGAATGGTATTTAGTGTTTTAGCAATTCAGAAAATCTGTAATGCCAAATGAACATTTCCTCCTGCTGCTTCTTCAGATAAAAAGCTTTCCATCTGGATATGCAGGAAATGCAGTGTAGCTATCACTAAGGTTACCTCTAGCTGAAGTTAACCGTGTTTTCTTGGAGGTAACGCCCTTCTTACACCAGAATCAGTGCATAGAAGCATGTTTTTTTAAACACGGGTCAACCCACTAAAACAGGCGATTAACCTGGAGCACAAAAGTAGCTGGATAACCTGCTGATATCGCTTCATGGTACCTGCCTGTGGCAAGTCACTGACAGGAGAGTGTGGAAAGAGCCCACACTGTCAGAGGCAGATAAAACAAACAAAGTTACATTTAAATGGATTGGATCGCTCTCAGTTTTTGCTTCCGCTCAGCTGGTGACCACTCACTTCTGACAGCATCACCAATGATGGATTGTCAACTCGGAGAAAAGACAGATTAGGGCTCTGATCAGACAGGAGACGCTTTTTTTCCTTGCATGCTCTGAACGCCTGGAGTTGAAAAACGTTCATCTCACAGCAGGAAAACACTCAGCGTCATTTGCAGTGTTTTCCATTGTCCATGTAACAATGGTCTGTGACTTATGACTTAATAGAAAGATGCATGCTATGCTAAATGTAACATTGAAATTGTCTGTGATGTACAAATTACCTCTGCCCACTTCTTCTCCCAGGGTGTTGGGGCAAAATAATTCCCCAGGGGCTCGAGCACCTACTAATAGTTCCTGGAGGGCAATATTAATTGAGAAAATGGGCAGGGGAGGGTGTGTATTTGTATAGTGTAAATGTATTTATGTAATATATTTATTAGTAGGTGGGTGTGTAAATATTTATTAAGATTATGTATATATAGGTCTATATATATTGGGTAGTTGGTTTTTATGGTATGGTATGGGGGTAGGAAATATCACCTTGTGATTAGCTATACCGCTTATCCTTACAGGGTCACCGGGGGGGCTAGAGCCATTCCCAGCTGACATTGGGCAAGGGTACACTCTGGACAGATAGCCAGTCTATTGCAGGGCTAACATATACAGCCAGTCACACTCTCATTCATAACTATGGACACTTTAGGGTCACCTATTAATGTGCTTGTGTTTGGACTGTGGGAGGAAGCCGGAGTTCCTGGAGAGAACCCATGGAGACACAGGGAGAAAGGCCCCAGGCCCCCCTGATCCAATCTAGAACCTTCTCACTGTGAAGCAACAGTGCCAACCACTACACCATCGTGCCGCCCCTCGTTAGATGAACAGACACCCTTATATAAGGCAGGCAGTCTGTTCATTCTGATGGGCTGGAAGGTGATGGGCAGAATGGTTTTACACAGGTGCAAAATAACTACATTTTAACAAAAAAGCTTTTTCATGCTGAATCATCACCCTGGACTCGTCTCCTCATGGCTTGGGGTGGAGGAGAGCCTGGTGGGGACTGTTTGGTGGATACCTGCAGCTATGTGACTTGAGGACAGCAGGTCTGGGGGCACATTAGTGCAGGACTTGGAGCTTTTGGGTTGTTTTCATTATCAGATCTCCATTTCCCCGAGTCCAGCCTGTCGCCCTCAATCAGAGCCAGAGCAAGTGCCCCCGGCTGTAGCCTATATATTTAAATAAGAACAAAATCATGGTGAGGCAGGTGATTCAATGGTTGCCTAGCAACAATAAAAAAAAAGCACCCCACTGCTCTTTTTTCAAAGTGTAGGCTTCAACAGAAAAGTCAGCGGGATGTGCTTCCTGTCTGATCGGGGCTCTGTCAACACTGCAGTCAGTAGCTGTTAAAGCTAATGCATAAATGTCCATGATGTAAACCTGCAGCTGTTGCTTCATAAAATAACTCACATTAGACTAAGTCATTATAGGAAACTGATGAGATAGTAAAAGAAGATAAGCCCAAATTAAGTTTGAATCTTGCTTTCAAGCTTGAAGCAGTGTTGCACACACAGCTGCTTTTACTCACATTAACTGGCATTAAGTCACATTATTGATTTCCTCAGTGTTGGCGATGGAGTTTTTCCTGCTGGATCATCAACTCTCTGACTTTGGGCGGCACTGAGAAAAAACTAGGGTAAAGATAGAGAGAATGTGAAAAAAGAGATAAAAGAACATGAGAAAAAGAGAAAAGACAGAGTTATGAGAGAATAAAGAAGAGAACGGAGGCATAGAAGAGGGGAGAACAACCGAAGCACAAAAACGGACGCAGAAGGAAGGGGCAGAAGGTGAAAGATTAAGAGGCAAAGAAGAAAGTGTGAGGGAGATTGAAGGAGTGGGAAAGTGAGAAGTGGTGACGGATGATGCAAGAAGGAGGAGTGTGTGGGTAAAGGAAGACGAGCAGAGGAAGAGCTGCAATCGATAGAGAGGGGGATCAATCCGCTATCCAGAGAGGAGGACTGATCAGGATAAAGAGAGGATTCATCATGACACAGTCCTGACACACTGTGTGTGTGTGTGTGTGTGTGTGTGTGTGTGTGTGTGTGTGTGTGTGTGTGTGTGTGTGTGTGTGTGTGTCCCAGTTCTCCTGAAGCGTCTTGCTGCATCAGCAGTTGTAGTTTCCTCCAGCAAACTCTTGTTGTCCTGACCTGACAGTGACCTCACAAACAATTAACCAGCCAGATTTACTAGATAAACATGAGTGAGAGCTCCCCGATCACATCAGCCCTGCTCTGACCTCTGTGTGAGCACAGGAGGGGACAGACACTGTCCACTCACACAGCACGAGAGGGTCCTGAGATAACGTTTAACAGCCTGCAGCTCACATCTGTGTCAGGGCTCCTCGGTGGCTCTTCATCGAGGTGGGTGGCAATGTGTTCACTGAACTCACTGTCATGCTGATGACACCAGTGTGAGATGTGGAGCATGATCCTGCTGGAAGGAGCCATTAGAAGATGGTGAACTGTGGCCATGAAGGGATGAACATAGTCAGCAACAATACTCAGATAGACTGAGACAATCAGACCATCACCAGACTGGAAATGTTATTTTATTGAAGATTTAATTTTAAATGGACAAAATTCCTATTTCTGGTGATTTATCTTTATTCAATAATCCATCATGGCAAAGTGAAAACATGCTTTTAGAATTTTTTGTGAATTAATTAAAACTGAAAAAGGGAAATGTTTCATTTACAACACTGTTATGACCTTTCGCTTCTCCTGGAGATGTGTCCAGAACTTGACTTGCGTCCAACTACTCAGAAAAGCACACACTGTGTATTTAAAATCCCACAATTCACACTGCAAGACCAAAACCAAACTGTGAAACCCAAGGAGACCTCCACAATAAAACTGTGGCGGGGCAAAGATCAATGCAAGGACATGATATCATTTCTAAGTCTTTGAGTTTTCCCAGCAGCACAGTGGCCTCAATAATTGTGAAATCGGAATGAAGGTTGGAGCCACAAGGAAACTTCGTAGAGCTGGAGCTCTGGCCAAACGGAGTAACCAGGAATGAGGGGCCCATCTAGTCTGACAGAGCCTGAGAGGATCTGCCAGGAAGAACACTGTACTGCCCAAATCCAGGTCTGCAAAGCTTGTAGGGAATTACCCAAGAAGACTCAAAGCTGGTACTGTTGCCTAAAGGTCTTCTACAAAGTGCTGAATGAAGGGTGTGGATACTTTAGTAAATGAGCAAAATTTTTTAAATCAAAAACTTCTCTAAAACCCCAATACAGAAATGTAACATATTGTAACATATACAGTATGTCCCTATATCAAGACTGATATTGCCATGTATGTCACATATAAGGAAATATATAATTATCACATACTCTGGATATATTAAGATATAATCATATAACATGAAATACTCATAGTAAAATATGTATTTTACATACAATGAAATGTCTATATAATGAATTTTTGTATGATATAACTTGCATTTATTTCATTTCAATTTTTCATAAATGTTCTCCCCACTCTGGGAAAGTGGTCCCCAGACCTTTGAACTCTACTATTCATAATATCAACATATATTAATAGGCTTTAGGATGGATATATATTTATGTAACATATATCTACAATATAAGCATACATACATAAACATACATGTGTGAATGTGCTGGACATATTTGTCAATATAGGAAAATTGTTCCAATTTCTAACAGGTTTCATTTGTGTGTTTTTATTTTATAAGTACATATATGTCATATATGGAAATTCACTATATCTACATATATTACATTTGCGTATGTGTTGTCACCTTGTCATTGTGGGTTATTGAGTGTACAGTGATAGAAAGAAATGATCATTTTATTTTATAAAAAAAGGGAAAAGAGGGTGGCTTCCACACAGGTGCACTGCAGAGTTGATTCTGATTTAGTATCAAGAGGATAAGTGACTCTGAAAGTGGGTCGATTGTTGGGGCTCAGATGCAGCAGCCTCAGTCACTAGCTTCTGTTTCTTAAGACAGACCTCACTAAATTGATCTCTGACTAATGATCTATGGGAGAGAAAAAAATGATGACCATCGTCACCAAGTGGGAACCGTGAGGGGATCCTGTGGCTCTGCTCTGCTGTGGGAGACTTTTTTCTGGCATGGTGTGGGTCCAAACCTTTGGGCAACCCTTCCCTTAGAGGGAGGGGTCGCTACAAATCAATACAAAGAACAGTGTTCATCCCTCCAGTAGAGTTCAGAGGATCTGTGCCCCGCGGTGGTCCAGCACTTATTAGGGCACTTTCTGTTGGTTTTTCCCTCCATTTGTCACAGGTCTACATACACACATACTGTATATATCCAGTCTAAATGAACTGCAGTAACCCAGCTGCCTCACTCACATACAGAGGATCCTCTTGGCAGTGATTCCTGAGGACCGAGCCTTTGGCCTTGTTTGGCCAGTTCCCACTGTGCTCATTGTCATGTGACGGCATTTCCTCCATGTCAGCTGCCATAGTCTCAGCTGATGGCTATATAGTTATACTATTGGCGCCTTGCTTTCTGGTCACCTCTTCTTACTCTTGTTATCTCTTGATTGATTGTCAGGGCCTGATAAAACTCTACAGCTTCATGACTTCTTTTACTTTGAATTATTGAGTGAAATGCATCACTCACCTTTGCTGAACAATTATACTAAATCACACAAATTACAACACATAGAGGTTAATGAGTAATTTACATCTGTCCTTAATAAATGACTGACTTGTATACCTACGCTAGTTTGGAAGAACTAAAACTTTCTCTAAATTTCATCATTCAGTTTCTCTACAATCTCCACCACAACTAAACAGTATTAAGTATATACGGCAACTTTTCCCAAAATGGAAACACAGCGTCTGTGAAAAACCGCTTGAAAATATCCACAAACCAGAGTTAAGAGCCGTTCGTTTACATGGGGGCATTCTGCTGATTCTTTGAGGGTGATGCAAGTCATTTTGTAGTTTGTTTTTTTTAAAAGCCCTGGATGTAGAAAATGTATTCAGCACTCATAAAATGTTTTTCCCACCACTGAAACTATTTAGAGATGCTGCTTGAATTCTTTGGCAAAGTGCCTGATGTGTGTAACTGCAATAAGTTGTGCGAGGGAGACTTTTTTTTCTGATTTTCAAACTGCTGCGGCGCAAGGAAGAAGGTAAAGTTTCACATGGATGCTTCATATATTGATGCTTCCCATTATGTTATATTGTAGAGCATAAGTATCTGACACTGTGACAAATGCTTTCGATAAAAGCTTTGTTTCAAATGACTTGAGGAACAGAGGGTGTTTGTTAGAAGACCGTGCAGGTTAAAATAGACATGATGGTCTTTTATTTATAAATGAAGACACTTCCTGTTTTCAATTTGTTAACAATAGGCTTGCCAACTCTGCAGTTAGTTGCTTCAATGCATCATCACCATATGAGGACAAAGAGCAGACAGGAGATCAGTAAGGAGGAACTATAGTCTAATGAGTCAGACGTGATGTGGATTTTCCATAAAAAGATAAACCAGGAAGGATGAAAGTCTTCTATCTCTATCTATCTATCTATCTATCTATCTATCTATCGATCTATCTATCTATCTATCTATCTATCTATCTATCTATCTATCTATCTATCTATCTGTCACAACACAACAGAAGTGTTTCCAGGGGACACAAGAAGTGATGAACCTGGCTGGGAAAAGCATTGAAGTGTGAATGGATGTATTTAAATACATCCCTGTAAGTGCATGCCAGCAGGTCCATCACTTTTAAATATATTTTTTGCCTTAATTCCAATAGCAACAGTGAGAGAGGATGACATGCAGCAAAGGCCCCAGGTTAGGCTTGAACCTGTGCCACTGCAGTTACGACTGCACCTTCATGGGTGCCGGGTGACCCACTGGGCCACCCCCTCGTCAGCAGAGTCCCCAGTGCAAAAATAATTAGTCATTTTGAACGAGGAACATGTCCAGTGGCTACAGTCTATCATAGTTTACTGTGAATACTAATAGAGTATGTATGTATACAAACATTCAAATAAATGTGTGTTCTATATAAACTGTATGTGCATATGAAACATACAAATATAACATATAATATAATGTGACACTGTTGCAATATATATTGTATATTCTAATTGCAATATAACAGTATAATGTAATGTATATTATACAATTACTACTTTATGATCACCATATGAACCACCTGACTACAGATCAGTGCTGACATCTTGCTATATCACATGACACTGTTCATTCACTGCCCTGTTGATTCATTTAGAGCAGGGTCATCATGCAGCAGTTATTACAGATCCAGGTCCGTCATCCTCATATCTTTCTCATACTTTCTCAAACCTCCTCTCCCCTCCTCATTATTTCCCACACCCCAGCCTCTAACATTGTATCATTGTGGCAGGTCAAAGGTCAGGCTCTTCTTCTTCTTTTCTTCCTCTCATTGTCCATCTGTCTCTATCTCTGACTCAGTTCTTTTTTCCTCCTCTTACAACACGCTACAGACTCTCTCTCCCTGACCCCGTCAGCTTCTCTGTTCTCATTATATCCTCCCTTCTTCGCTTGTTGGTGTAACTCCTCCATTGTCAGACGCTTCCTCGTCCCTCACCTCCTCTACTTCTCTCCCTGGCCCAATCCCTTCTTCTGCTCTCTGTCCCTCCCCACAGTGCACATGGGTTTGTTTCGCTCCCTGAACTAAGAAACCAGCTTTCATCAAATTGCCTTCAGACTGCAGTGACTCTCCTGGCTGCTGACTCATATTTGCAAAGCATTTTAAACTGTGTGAGAACTGTACCATGGCATTCGGGCCAGATCCCTTTTTTTTCTGAAAAAGATACAAATGGAAAGATACGTTCTCAGCACGAGTCCTCGACGGTTATGAGGACAAGAATAGCATGCATTATCTTTATTAGTGAGATAGTGATAAATCTTTGTGACACATGAATGATGAATGATTTATGCACGATCCATGTTGATGAAGATACAAAAAACCAGAAGATGCTGGGCAAAATAACATTGTTAATATTTTTAGAGATCCCCCCCCCCCCAAATAAACAAAACAAAACAAAAAAAATTCACAAATTGTGTCTTCATGGGAGCCGAGCTCCCCCTGGCTCCCCTGAAGTTCACACCTTGATTTTAAAGAACACATGAGCAGGACACATGAGGATGAACTTGAAGCAGCAGACACGTACGGGTTTTAACATGTGTTCAGATGGATTCCTGACAAATCAAGACAGAGCATGTGCACAAACATGCATTTTTTAAACACACAGAAACAGTTTAAGCGGGCTTAGCAATAAAATACATGCAGAGTCCATCACGCAAACACACACCCACACACCCACACACACACGCACACACATGTAAACGTCTGCATGCATCTTCCCAGCCATTGTTATGTTGCTGGTCAGTGTTTTGTTTATGACTCTGTTCAGTGGTCTACGGTGGGAATCTCACTCTCCAGAAAACAAAAGACAAAGAAAGAAAGTCGCTGTTGTCATCTCTGTCCTCTGCGGTCATCCTTTGGTCATGTTATTTTCATTACTGGACTTTGGCCAGCTGGCTAGCCAGAGACAGCACTGCACACAGACAGTGGACACACACACACACACACACACACACACAAACACTGGATATATGCACAGAAACAAGAGGGAGCTCCCTGTCCAAAACAATAGACATAAATATAGCAGCCTCTGGGAAAAAGAATACAAATGCCGCGTCCATCCCTGAACTGAGGAGCAACGCCCAGTCCTGAGTTTCCTGTTCTCTGAACCTCATGCAGAGCAGTGCACACTCTGCTGCTCCGCACGACGTGAGACACAAGTCGACCACCTGTACAGAGTTTACGCTCGATTTGAAAGTGATTACTTCCTGGGAAACACGTAACTTCATACCATAAATAAGGTTTTATATAAATACAGAACTGCAAATAATGACATTTTTGTCATGTTTCTGAATCCATATATGTTGAATTATATGGTTATATTTTTAGAAACAACTTCTCTTGAAAGTGTCTTTGTGGTAGAAAAACACTTACCAACAAAATATCATTAATTAGATAGTGCATCTTAGTTTCAATAAACACAATAGCTCCCAGTTCAGACAGTTCAAACAGGCCAAAAAGCCCAGGCTCCTGCAGGCATTTCCTTGTAGCAAGTGATCTTGGGAAACACCGGGGTCTTCGGCCTCCATATTCAACCCTGTTGCTGTTGTCTTCCTCGTCGTGCAGCTTCAAATTTGTTGAAATAAAGAACAGGATTAGCACATAAGCATGTGCAGTATTTAGCCGTAGCTGTTCTTAGAGATGTTTGTTTGATCAGCAAACATCAAGCTGTTTTCATTCCCATGGTTAGATCAGTGGATAACAGGTCCTCAGATCACAGCTCTGACTTTGTTTGGCCCTCCCCTTCCCTAGAAACAGATGCACAATGCTAACACACCCAGAGGTCTGCATGCTGTGTGTGCATACAGTGCTCTCTGTCATTGCTTGTGACGTGTATGAGGAAATACAAAAGTTAAAACACACACGCACACACACACACAGACCGTCCCTGCGCCACAGTGTGACAGCTGTCTTGGGAAATCAGAGGAATAAGAAGCAGTCCCCCTGATGAAAAGCTGAAGTCTTGTGTGCATTAAAGAGGGAGCAGGGATGCAGTGGGAAGTGAGGGAAGGTGGGGAGGGGAAGGGGATTTGAGTGGGCAGCAGGCCAGGCGGATCTGTGGGGGTGGCAATAGGCCCTGTGGGCTGTAACCTTTGCCTCAGCAGGTCACAGGTTCAAAGCCCAGGTGGATCTGAGGAACGCAGACATGTGCAGCCCCCCAGGTGAGCAGCCACAAGACAGACACATCCAACATCCACAGCAACAACAATGGAAAGGAGAGAGTGTATTTATCTGGACATGGTTCTGTTTACATCTCTCCGCTGAGCCATCTTCACAAACACCAATCAGGTTTTCCTGCTCTTGTGACATTGTTGTGTCTCTTGTCTCACGCTAAACAGTTCAGCCAAGCTGCTGCCAGTGAAAGATATTTGTCTCACAAATGATGTCAATTTGACTTTGGATTCAGTGTTCCATCCCAGTTCAAGGACACATGGCTTTAATACAGTGCTGTAGCTGATATCCATCTGTAGAACATCAGAAAGTGCAGCTTCTCCATGTTGACTGTTGACACTCCCCTGAAAGCATGGGGCTCTCCACCCCAAGCCCCTTGGTTACTTTTACAGACTTCAATATTAGAATATATTAAATAATATCCTGCAACAGCTGGACACTGGGAGTTTCCCTATTTTATCAAGATCACTAGATTTACAGAAGTTTAAATGTCTGCGTTAGGGATGATAATGACTAATCAAAGATTAACTGATTGGTTGTTCTGTTTTTAATCGAACATGATTTTACGGGACATCGCTCCATCCTTGGATACAAAGCCAACAGACTGGTGGAAAGTTAACTCCGGGAGATTCCCCAGACTGGCTAAGCTGGCACGCCAGTACCTTTGCTTACCTACAGCATCAGTACCATCTGCGGGGGTGTTTTCAGCCGCTGGACTAATTGTGACTGTGCTCCTGTCTGACACCCGAACATGTCAACAGGCTAAATTTCCTCAACAAAAACAAGTAGGCAGACAATCGAGACACTGTGAGTCTGAAGTATTTCTAAATGTTCTATTTTCTTGTTGCAGCGTTACATTTAGTAGTTTGTGTGTCTTTCTTATAAGACTGTATGTTGGCGGAGATTATTTTTATGAACGTGCTCTGCGTAAAGCCTGATATCTTTGTGATGTCTAGGCCTCTGCAACTTATGTTTCAAAGGCTATACAATGCTGAAGAATATGTAGTATTACTGAGGGAAATAAAGCTTCAATTGAACGTGAAAAACACTGTTATTTTCTAAAATAATGATTAATTGTTTAATTGATTGATTGATTGTTAATGTTAATGTTACCAATGATCGGCTAAAGAATGTGTTTACAATTTGCAACCCTAGTCTGTATACAGTGCATCCGGAAAGTATTCACACCCCTTCACTTTTCCCACATTTTGTTATGTTACAGTCTTATTCCAAAATGGATTAAATTCCTTTTTTTCCTCATCAATCTACACACAATACCCCATAATGACAAAGCGAAAAAGATTTTTTAGAAATTCTTGCAAATTTATTAAAAATAAAAAACTGAAATTATCATATGAATGACTCTATTTGCGAATGCATGGGCCATCAACAGCTGCATGTTCTTTTTACTCTCCTCACATAGTTCTACAAAATACATCCACTTTCTAACATATAAATGTTAAAGGAGAGTGTTGATGGTTTTAGATAGAAGTTTTTTTATATTCTAGAACAAATACTCACATTGTTCTGAGTTTTCAAAGTGATTTGGTGAAATTTCTGTAGCCAGCAGGATTGCCTACTGCGGAGTGTTAACAGTGGATCAAATCAATGTATTAACCCAGTTGACACTGCAGTTCTCCTCCGCTCCGTGGATCCTTTACCAACGTTTAGCTCAACTGTTTGGTTGTAACTTTAACTTTACTTTTTTGGTTCAGTTTCACCACTCTCATCGATCACTCAATTTTCAGTGTAAAAGCTCTCACTGCACCAAACACACATAAACAAATGTAGCTACTCGCTGGAGAGCAGAGTGAAGCTTTTAGCAGAGTCTGCGGAGACTTGCTTCCCTCATGTTGTTTTCTGATCGTTTTTTCTAAACAATATTTGAGGTGGGTGGTTCATTCAGTTTTCATAGTACCAGCACACTGTGAGGTTCTGGTGAACATCCCACAGGCAGAATAGTGAGAGTTAAATCACAGTGCACCTTCACTGAAACAGTTCAAACTACCATTAATTAATATGTAGATTCTTCAAGAAAATTAATTATGCTTTTATTTTCATATGATAAGTGTCAAGATTACAGTAACTATTATTCCCTGTGTTGAAATTGTGCTTTTTAAACTTTACAAGAAGTTCTTACACAGAAGATCCTATGACAGCCTGCCCTGCACCAACAGAAACAGAACCAGTTTGAACCTGCTTTGCTGGCAGTGCACTTTCTTTGTTGGGGTCTACTTAAGACATGGAAGTTGTAGCCAAGTTGTTCGAGATAACTCTGCAGACAGAAAATACAGGCTGGTCAGGCACACAGCAGATGCAGCAGAGATTACACTTAATGTGTCCAGAGCTTTTGTTTAAAGCAAAGTCATTCCACCTGGTTCATGAATCTCCAGAAAGTAAACGTGTGTGATGTGATGCAGTTTGGAAAAGTTGTTCTGATAATTGCAATTAGCAAGATAACATCAGTGGTCACTATGATCAGCGCATCGGCATGTTAGCGATATTAGCATAGCTCTCAGTGGCCCTTTTCAGACCTGGAGAGAGAGAGAGAGAGAGAGAGAGAGAGAGAGAGAGAGAGAGATAGAGAGAGAGAGGTTGAGGGGTTGAGTGAATCATTGCTCTACAGCTCTACACTAAAATCAGGTTTTATCCATTTGAAATAGTAAAATATTTTCGGTTCATCATAAACAGTGTTGGGATTAATCAGACTGTGGCAGAGGAAGTCAGTAGAGTGCGCAGTCCTTCAATGTGGCCCGGGACACATCTTTGTTCACACTGCTAAAAGAATGAGGCTACATGTGGTCCACACCACCTCTGAATGTGGTCTGAGTGATCTGATCTCAAATGTGTCCTCAATGAGTCTTGGGTGTGTTCACAACTGAATGTAGAGCTGAGCACTTGTGATCAGATATTAATACCAGGTCTCAACAGGGCCTGTATCACATGAAGTTGAACTGATATTAACAACAATTACTTCAGGTGTTTGTAACCACAAATGATTGACTGATATATGATGGTGATAATGTAGATTTAATGTAATAGACACAAAAACTAGAGCTGATAAACACAAAAAATGTATGATTTCGGGTGAACTCATTTTCATATCGACTTTACTTATTATTTAGTGTCAGAGTTACTGTTTACTTTGGAGAAGTTTTCTGAACTTACAAAAGAAGCTTTGAGTTTTATGTGAGTAATAGTTGTTGCAGTGCAGATCACGTCACAGGAGACAAACTAATCAGAAGTGGAACATTGATTCTTGCAGCTGCACTGTGAACGCAGCCAAAGGCGTCATTTAACTCAACAGATCATGTCAGTTTTTCCGAGTCTATTTTGGATCCTGTTTACCACCAGTTATTGTGTGAGCTTTGTGCTTATTTACATGTATAAAAAAGTACGTGGCGGCGTGTGTGTGTGTACCTTTGCCAAGACAGTTACTGGTGTGAATGAACCTGAGGAGACGTAATTTGGGCATGTTTGACTGTGTGTGTCTGTGTCTCAGTCAGAGGAAGATCATTGTGGTCTAAAATAGTCCCTTTGTTGCGTGAGGAGGAAGTGATATTGTAGTGGAGGGGGCTGAGAAAAGAGTGAGGTCATGAGGAGGAGAAATGACCTTGGAGACTATCACACACAAAGGTTCCCACTGGCCCACACACAGCAGGACACACACAAACACACACTCACAAGGCACGATCCCACTGCCAGACTCACCCACACACACACACACACACACACACACACACACACACACACACACACACACACACACACACACACACATGCACACACACACGCACACACATGCAGGTCATATCTAGAGATGTCCAGGTTACACATAGTAGCACTGACCATGAGAAAATCACACACACACACACACACAAAAACAATTCAGGTTTCCGGTGAACTCCAGCAGGTGTCACTGAGTCTTGCTTCACTACCTGGAGGGAGGGCAGCAAACTGCTTCACTGTGTTTTAGTGAAACTGTCTGACTTGCATTAGAGTAAACTAAGAGCATGTTTGTAATTCTCTGTTGTTCAGATGGTAAACAGCTGACTTTAATACCTAACACCACTTGATACTTAAAAAAATGCATTACTGTAATGTGTTACCAACTTCCCTCAAGTTTCCCACTTGGGTGTTGATGTAAAGTGTTGACAAGTAAAAGGCTAGTTCAAATCTAAAATGTAGTTCAACCAAAGACACCTGAGCTGTGTCTCAATTCACGTACCACCAGACTCACTTGCTGTCTTGAGAGGATAAGCACATTCACACTGACAAGTACAGCAAAGCAACATACAGTGAGTAAAGTATGTAAAGTTTATTTCTAGAGCACTTTTCACGACAGAAGTCTCAAAGTGCTTTACAGATACAAAAAACAAAAACAGTTAAGATCAGTGCCAAAACAGAAAACACCCAACACAGTGATACAACAAAACCCATGAGAAGGCTCTTTACTGGGCCATTCCAGTGCTCTACAGAGCTACAAACACTCAAAATCACACAGGGATACTGTAGAGTATCCAGTAAAACATGCACAGTTTACCTGAAAGCCTGTGTAAACAGGCAAGTGTGTAAGTGCTTGTGCATGTGCACTAAAAGTACCTAGATGCTGCACTCATGATGGACACTTCTCACCCTCTTGGGTCCGTAAACACAAGGGGAGGGACCAATGTATTTTCAAACAGCGGCTGAGGAAGGAGGACACACTAGCTGTGTTTCCAGGTACGCAAAATTATTTCTTGACATTACATTATTCACAGCACTTTGAGAACATAACATGAACGAAAATACAAATTGCGTCCCGGTTCCTGGGGAAAGTTCCTGCAGTGGAAACGCAGCTATTGACAACACCAATGGCGGCCTAATCTCCAAGCGCACGGCAGAGGGGGCACAAAGAGGAAAGTAAAGCGTGGGGGGACCTGATAGCTGAGTGGTCAGATTGTACATTACATGGGAGGAAATGCCCTTAACAATAAGTGTCCGGTTTGACCCATGACTCTTTGCTACATGTCATTCCCCTGCTCTCTATCCCCACATTTCCCATCTCTCTTCACTGGCCTATACAATGTAATATAAAACATACCACATGTTGCGATCGTCATTTGCGGTGAGTGCACAACAGCAGTGTTTGATTTGGGACTATTTGGAAGACTATCCCGTCGGACTGCACCAGTGAGTGACAGTTTATTACATGTGAGTGTACTGTGTACACA
This sequence comes from Seriola dumerili, assembly GCF_002260705.1. NCBI lineage: Eukaryota > Metazoa > Chordata > Actinopteri > Carangiformes > Carangidae > Seriola > Seriola dumerili. Next base: position 1,369,978 of record NW_019174455.1, on the reverse strand, counting down.
GTATACTACATGTGAGTGTACTGACTGAAGTATCCGGTTTCAGACACAGCACTACACTGCTTTCCAATGCCCCCTCAGTTCAGTACATCTGACGTATGATACCAACCAAAAGAACTTGAATGCACCAACAAGCATCAGTCTCTACAACTTCAAAGTGCTTCCTAAAAACGTGTTCTGTCTTTCAAAAAGAGTCTGCATTTGTTCTCTTCAGTATGCTTGAAATGCATCTAAACCTTTCAGTTTTAGTGACATTAAACCTCTTCTTAAGATATGAAATAGTAAAAGTTTGGATTGTTCTGTGGAGAAAGATGCAGGTGGAATAAAAAGGATCTCCATGAGATGATTTGAATAATTAAATTGCTCATGGAAAGCCAAGCAAAGTGGTACTTTGCTTCTTAGCATTTCCATTAGTTTCTCTTTCACCTGTGAGTAGAAGCTCATCCTGAAACCAGAAGAACCTCTTAATTTAAGTCCCCAAAACAACAAGACTCCAAAGCTGCAAAGTTCAATCTGTCATGTTATCCTGAAAGTCAATTACACAATTATCTCCACAGTTACGAATTACACCTGGAGTCACGGTATCATGGCTGAACACACTTGTGAGCTTCAGTGGATGTGTAATGAGAGAGCGCGCACGTGTGTGTGAGACGGGGAGGAAGGACAAGGGTATATCTGTGGCCCTGTCACCTTTGTCTTATCGACACCACCCCCCTGCCATGTTACCAGATTTGGAGAGCAGCCCCCTGCTGTGATGTCACCATCTGTGACGCATTTACCTGTCATCACAAATACACACACACACACACACACACACAGAGCTGAGGGGACGTCTGTGCATTAATTACAGAATTAAAGTATCAGAAAATCCAGGAGGAAGAAATTTAATCTGAGATTTAACCGAAAGTTTTCCTGGTTCTTCTTCTGAAATGTCTTTGAACACGTCTCTGTTGCTTGGTAACAAAAAGCAACTAAATCAACTCATGCTGTTAAAAAACAATAACATCACTCACAGTCACACGTACACAAGAGCTCTCACACACACAGGTTGTAATTAGTGACGTAGACGTGATGATGAGGGGGAAGATTCACACTGAGCTGCTCTGACAGCTTCATCAGTTCCACTGTGGTGAGGACAGATGGCTCAACCATCTCACCAGACTCACTGTGAACACACACACACACACACACACACACATGCAACACGGTGCTTGGCAAGAGGACAGAGGACACAGGTATCAGTAACAGTTTGCTATACATCATGATCATACAACTTAAACACTCCTTACAGCAGCTGTAAACAAGACACACACTGTACATTCTGTCTGTGAAAGGTGAGCTGCACCATCCCATCACACCTGAACTGTTGTAACCAAGCAACCAGGCTTGAGTAAAGCCTCTAGAGAGACCACGTTCTACCGAATGAAGATTTTCACTGCCTCAAGAATGAACTCAAACCCAGACCATTCAACCACAGGTCAACTTTCATAAAAGCAAAAGTAAAGAATACAGATGACCTCACCTGCTCCACCAACACCACCAACACCATGGCTCTCACCAAGAAAGCCCATCATCGCTTCCACTTCCTGTGGAGAATGGTTACATTACATAAGTTACATTATTTTGAGCTCTGGGCCACCGTAGATGAGACCCAGCGGAGCGTCTCCTGGAATGGCGGGGGTTAGGTTGGTTAAGTTTTGGCACAAAAACAACCTGGTTAGGTTTGGAGAAATATGACGCTTTGGGTTACAATAAGTTCTTAAAGGTTGCAGGAGCCATGTTGCTGCAGTAATAAACACAGTGATCTGTTTCAAACAGGAAACACACAGTGGTCTGCCATGTCATCAGTCCTGAGTGTTCTCAACCCATTCATCCCTCCATCACCTCCCCCCAACACAGACTTTCTTGCCTTTCATACAACGACACCTGACTTCCTCCTTTACTCCTGTCTTTATTACAGTGAATCGTGACTCTCAGCTGCTGACGAGCTTTAGGGTTGTTCTGTGGAGGAGAAACATAACAGACATAGATTGGTGAGTATTAACTCTCTGTAGAGCATATCATTTTAATTAACTTGTCACAGCTTCCACCTTCATTTTATTCTAAACCAGTGAAATACAGTGTGTTACAAACAGTCAGTGTATAATAGACTATAAGTCCGCATGTTCCACTTCAGTTATCCTACTAATGTGGCTGTTTACTGTTTGGAACATTCATATGATTCTTTCATTAAGGATACACACACACACACACACACACACACACACACACACACACACACACACACACACACACCTTATTATCTTTTCTCTAGCAGCTACGGTTTTTAAATGTGAGTGAACAAGGCAAACAAGTTACTGTTCAATGAATCTGAGATAGTGGGGGAGACATGGGAAGAACATGTTAATAACACTGTGGAGTCCTGTGCTCATGTGGTTATGGCTTACCTAAAGATCTACAAAACTGTTGGTGTGTTAATGAATTAAATCCTTGCAGACACTTCCTGTTCCTCCCTCTGTGAAAGTCAATTCCAGACACTTCCACCCTGAGTGTCTCTGTGTCCATGCATCACTGTCACTCCTGCCCCGTTCAGTCCTGTTCAGACCTGTATTAACATCTGTCTCAGGTGATCTGGTCACAGGTGGACAGCTCTAAGTTCAGCTGTAAACACACCTGAGGTGCATTGAGGACACATTTAAGATCTGGTCACTCAGACCACATTCAGAGGTGGTCTGGACCACATGTGTCCACATTCTTTTACCAGTGTGAACATGAATGTGTCCTGGCCACACTGGCTACGTCCACACTACTACATTTTCATTTTAAAACACATCTCTTTTGCTACGTAGTCTGGATGGACAGAAACTGAGACCTTTGGAAACGATGACACAGACACCCACCGTCTCTCCTGATTGGCTCTCATCAGTCTCGACTACCAGTGGTGAATACAACATGATAATGAATTAATATTTTAATGCTACCAAATTCTTTGCTGTTCCTTGTTTGTAGTATTTTGTGTGACTAATCAACCGCAGAGGAGACGATCTGCTTCCTGTTTACACTGGTTCACACATGCCCACTGAATGTGAATGGTCAGGTATGTATGTGTTTTCAGGTGTGGTAGTCTGGACAGAGATCATGTGGATGCAGCCATTGAAGGACGCCTACTCCACTGACGTCTTCTGTCACAGTCTGATTAGTCCCAACACAGCTTCATTATGAACCGAAAACATTTTACTATTTCAAATGGATAAAACTTGATTTCACTGTAGAGCTGTGAGCAGAGCAATGATTATCTCATACTCACACTGTTTATTTGCATATAAAGCAGGAAGTGAGATCAGATCACAGGTGGTCACTGGAGACGAATTTTAAAGCAGGTGTGAACTGTCAAACTTAGAACTGACCACTAATGATCGGATCACTGAAGACACATGTTGATGCAGGTCTGAACAGGACCTCAGGCTCAGTTTTACATCAGACCCAATTTACCATTCAAAGACTGGAGACATTTGTCCCCATGTGGACTCTACAGAACTTACAATGTGATATCTTAGAAGTTCCTGCTGCTCAGGCTATAATCCTGTTCCCTCTTTAAGTTGTTATCGGCACTCTCCCTGTCCTCCTCCACAGAGCTGATGCTGATGACTTAATTGTTTTCTTACTGGTTTCAAACTGCCCTTGGGAACCCACCGTGTCTCCCATTAGCCTGAGAGCATGACACAGCAGTGTGTGTGTGTGAATGTCTGCCAGTAAATGTCTCCATGTGTGTTTTTGAGTGTGTGTATTTTTTCAGCGAGTTGGGTGTGTGTGGCAGGCGTGCTTAAGCCCACTTTGTAGCGATGTGTGGGAAGCCAGCCGAGAGGACTTCCTCCCTGTTTTCTCAGCACCAGTGATTACCAGCTGCGGAAATGCTAATGGCTGTTTTGATAGCCACGGACAGGGGCTGAAGCATTTGTTTTACTATGTAATCCATGTCTAGCCTGCACAGCCCCAAGCCTGGTGGTTTTAAATTAGAAGGGGACTCGGCAAAAGGTACATTCACCAGAACTCCCCCGTTCCTGTCTAAGCACTGAGTGATTTGAATGAGGAAACCTAAATAGCAGCTTCAGCTTCACATTGTTGACTTGAGAAACGCTGATTTATGTTTGAGGCCATATTGTTATAAAACACTCAAGGAGGAGTGAAGCTTACTCGTCTGTTTTTGCCATCACTGATAAATGAGCTGCGTTATGTTCAGGACTTTAAGTGGAAAACGTGCTGTGTGTGTCCATGTGCTGCTTCAGGGGACTCATCACCACGCTGATGTGAATTTCCTTTAGAGGCCAATGGTGCTAAGTTGAGTTTAGTGACACAACAAAATGTGGGGACTTTTTGTGTTTGTTTTCTGCAAAAAGACAGACTGTCTGCTTTTTAATTAGGCAAGAAGAATGTTCCAGAGTCTGTGACTAGTGGCTCATGTTCAGAAAGCTGCACAGGCCACCATTAAAAAGCTGTTTGTTTGGGAACATCTAACAGTTCCCTGGTAAGATTTAAATAGTGTGATACCGTTGGCTGTGGTGGTTGCCAGCAGCAACATACAGTGTAACTCTCTTTGCAAACATTAATTAGCAAGCATGTATGTGTTCAACCCTGCACTTCCTCCAAAATGGGAGTGGTGTGTGCACATAACGTCTACCTCACTGATCAATGTGTATTTATTTAAGAACGATCTGTTGAATGATCTGTTTTGTCTCATTATTTTCTAAACAGGGTCAAAAAGTTTCTGTCGCCTCCATCAAATCATTTCTAATCACTTCATTAGAAATCAACTTCTCTCCTGCTGTAACGTCTTTTAGAGCACAGACACTGTGAACACACCTGTCACCTGTCCAGGTGCTGTTAAACCAGAGACACTGCGGGGATGAAGCTGCGGCCCTGAGATTAATTTTAAAAACATACAATGACAGATTGAAGCGTCTCACACAGAGACTCTGATGGAGATCTCGGAGCACAAACCCAGGGAAGAGACAGATCACTTTTACCAGTTTGCACGGCGACTAACAGCTCACTCTTCCTCCACTGTGTCTGTGTGTGCGCTCTGTAAGTGCATGTGATGACATCGCTCCTTGCAGTTGTGTGTGTCCTCAGTCTGAACAGAAAGTCAAACTCAACTGGCAGGGGAAAAGGAAGGAAGCTTTACCCGTGTTTCAAAACCCCACTCATACCTGCCGATTTTAGTGGGAGAAGGATATTACATTGTTTTTGTTTGTTTTTTTTAAAGCACGTGGTGATGAAGCAAGTCTTTCTGAGGATATCTCAGTTCCTTTCCCTCAGTGCTCTCATGGCTCTGAACTAACTGTGCTCAGTGGGGGGAAGAGAGCAGCAGTTCATTCCTGATGAGATGATAGCTGCTTGAAAAATAATAATAGCTAATGATCTCTTTTTATTACTTCTTAGAAATCTAGTATATATGTAAATAGCTCTTTTATGAAGTCACCGACATGAAATTAGAATGCAATTGAATCCAATGAATTTTAAAGGAAGCGTTGGCTACGTTCCTTTGAACATATTTGGCAAAATGGCATCAGGGGGCTAATTTTACTTTGAGTTTGAAATAATTCAAGTACCATTGAGTGTTTGAAAGAATTTTCGTGAAGGTGAAGTTGCTTTGTAAAGTTGTACTGTCCGTGGAAACAAATATAAGAATAAAACCCTGGTTGAAAAATGACAGAATTTCCCTTCATTTTTCTGTGACAAAGGGGCAAATCATTATGGATGCCTGACATTATCCAAAGTTCACTGAAGCTCAAAAAAACACAAATTTAAATGAAAAGTTTATGTTGTAAATGCATGGTATTTAACTCTATAGCCACTTCAAGTGCTTGCATGGGAATCATTCCCATCTCTACCAATGACCCCATATGGCATGAACATAAACCCCCAATCTAATGACTTGCTCATTTATTGTGCCTTGTTCACACTGCATTCCTCTGATCTTATGTCAGCTGATGCAAAGACAGATCAAGCTATGACTTTTGGTCTTTGTGTATGAGAATCCGTTCCATTAAAAGCCTGTATTACACCATAAGGGAGTGATTTGGTCATTAAGTGAAGGCTGTTAGATGACTTAGTAATGGGCTGTAGCTGGGGGCCATGGTGTGTGGAGTCCCACGCTCTGGCAGGGTATTGGTAGAGATACGTCAGCCTGTGCGCTGAAAGGTCACAGCATTAACGGTGCTCGGTGATGAGTGACATAATGGAGTTAATGTGGCGTTCAGAGTACATAACTCTAGCAAAGTAAACATACATGCTTGTACATATGTGTCTGTGTGTGGGTGTGTGAGAGGCAAAAACAAAAGGGAAAGGGAGTGAACAAAAGCAAGAGAGTGATTAAAACAAAACAACTTTACTTTCAAGTGAGTTCCTTGACCAACACGTTCACATTGTTTCTATAATTAATCTATAATTAGATGTTTTAACATTTACTTATTTTGTTTTATTTTCACCCAGCCTCGGGTTGCATGCTGTTATGTGTTAACAAAGACACACATATTTCTTTGATTCCAGTGAAAACTGCACAGTGAGGCCTGTGAACTGTCCACAGGAGCTGGCACATTCACTGTGTGAATCCTTTTATGAATTTATAAAATAGTTGTGCAGGAGATTGGACAACATATTTACATTCATTGTAGTAACCTGGTCTCTTTACAATCTGCATTGACAAGCAGCAGGTCCGAATCAGATTATTTTCCTTACCACAATTTACCAGGATTTTGGAACCATGGCTCTTTTTCTTTATCTGTATATCGCTGGCACATGATGCCTCCTGATTTGTCTTTCTGTGTTAAAGAGTGAGAAAGCAGGGCATTAAAATCACCTGTGACCCAAACATCCTTCATAAGAGCATGAGGCAGAAGATACGGGGTAGAAACTGTTCCACTATCATAACTACTGAACAGTAAGAGATTAATGTGTGTGCGTGTGTGTGTGCATGTGCGTGTGTGTGTATGGAAGCTGAGATGCATAATCCTCAACTCTAGGAACTGAAAATGTTAATTGTGAGACAAACATATAAACACACAAAACAACAGCATTTCATTATTATAGCCGAGGGGATGAAATACCAAGAGAAATTTAACTAACTAAGGGAAGTCTGAAAAAAAAACAGAAAGGCTAGCCCAAAAACTAGACTTCCCCTCTAAACTCCTAATCTATAATCCTAATCTAATTTATAATTCCACTCCCCTGATGTTAACAACAAGATAAAGACGAATCCCAGCAACAGCAGAGAACCTGGCATCCAGTAAATCCAGCATCTAGTAAGCAGGTTTTTCAGTGCAGTGGAAAAAAAAAACCTTTACCTCAATTGTTTTGTGGGAAACACAATAAGGCTACATCCTACTACATTTTCATTTTAAAACTCATCTCTTTTGCTATGTTTCCCCCTCCGGTCCACACTACTCCAGAGTTTTCAAGCATCGCGAACAGAGACTTCTGGACACTGTTTAGTTTGAAAACTCTGGGGTTGTGTTTTATTTTTAAAATTCTGGGGTTGTGTTTTATTTTGAAAACTCTGGGGTTGTGTTGTAGTCTGGATTTTGGATGGAGCTTTGGAAACAATGAGGTTGACACCCACGGTCTCTCCTGATAGGGTCTTCTCTGCCATCACGTTTCCTTCGCTGATTCACCATGCTTCTATCACATGATTATTTTCTGTAAGAAAACAAATGGCAGCAGCTTCAGCTACCAGTGGTGAAAGCAACATGAATAACGAATTATAAGCATTACTGACTTTTCTGCAACTAAGAAACCCACTGTAGAGAGGACAGACATCGACAGACATCATTTTTGTTTTAAAACAAAAACCTTGTAGTGTGGACGTAGCCTCAATCTCAGAGAGCTGTCTTAAAACCTTCAGCAGATAAAGTGGCAGTAAGCTACATGACTGGAGGTAAAGGATTTGGGCAAACTCTTCACAAGCGAGAAAGATGCTACTAAGTTTTTCTCCTGTATCATGACATGGACACCGGCATTGAACTCATCTAAAGAGTCCATCCAGTCTTTGGATGCTTCTCTGCTTTGAACTAGTTGTTCATATATTTACATGTTGAGAACACTTTTCAGAGCATGTATGTACTTCAGTGAACAGCTGATCATTGTTGATGTCATTACATCAACATAATGGTTCTCTTCACAGTCCCAGTGGCTCATCAGTGACAAGTCTGTTTCATTACCATTTAAAAGCACCTTCTCTCACACAGCCGTGTCAAGAAGTGAGGGGGGACTTCCTCACTCACAGCCTGTGCATATGTGCCCATGTATATGTGTGGTAGACCTCCACCCCCCACCCACTTGAGCCCCACGTCTGGTTCCATTCNGTATGTGTGGTAGACCTCCACCCCCCCACACCCTCCCACCCCCCACCCACTTGAGCCCCACGTCTGGTTCCATTCAGGTGCAAATAGAGGCCATGGCATGTAGCAAATTTACAGCCTAGCTTTACAGCCTTTAGTGGTTTTGGCTTCTTTCTCCTTTCTAGAGGCCGTGAGCAGCCACTCCAATGTGCCCCGTCAGCAACACATGCCGATGACGCACACACATCAAATACACCCACACATAATATTGCACAGGCTCCCCATCCAACTGTTGGACATTTTTTTACAGTCACATTCAGTCAAACAGGCCATTTGATGTGGATGTGATACACTGTCAGTCACACAGCACCGAGAAGGTGAAGAAAAAGTTCGAGTGTATCCAAGAACAGTCAGACACACACTCAAAGCCTGGACGGTGCAAAGAGAATGGAACAAACAGACCTTAATTGGTGACTTCACGACACTCTTATTCCAGCCCACATTCTGCCAAAACACAGGGTGGGACAGTGATATCATTACTGCAAAGTAGCCATGAGCTGTGCCTGACGCCTTTATTTGCATTTGTGCGACATCTATATTTTCAGCATTGTAGACAGTATGTCAGAGCAGGAAGTCAGAGGCGGCTTCTGAAATGTTTTTAACATCTGCGAGCGCTTTCTGTAGCTCCACCTCTCTGTGTGGAGCTGCATGTTCTCCCTGTGTTTGTGGGTTTTTTCCAGGTGCTTTCGTAAAGTCATCCATGTAAAGTTTTAGGAATACTCCTGCCCCAATCTGCCACTGAGCTTGGACATGGTCTTGGTCTCCAGGGTGCTGCAGGGTTAGCCAGGATGGGTCAAGTGCAGTGGATGAATTTCCCTACAGGGATTAAATAAATAAACTTTAACCTCATCTATAACTGACACATTCACATTTGATGGGCAATGACAGATAAGCCCTCATGACATTGTATGTAATATTAATACTTGGCAAGTGCGTGGCACATATGATGAAGCAAACTGTGCAAACCCTCACAACCTCTCTACAATAGACACACAATGTAGAGCTGTGAGTCACTATGAAGAGTCACATTAGTCAATGAGTTATTTTTGCACTACATCCCCGAATATCTGTGACTGAGTGACTGAGTTGAGTCATGAACTTACACTATTGGTCGGCTGAGTGTTGGACTTTTCTCATTGGTCATAGCTTTTTCAAAAGGACTTGGCGCCAGCATTTTCTAATACGTCATCAGATGGCATTCACAGAAGATCATCAACAGATTTCATTTTCAGACCCCTTGAGCTACATTTTCTCAAAAAAACACCTATAGCGACAATTCTAGCAACTAGCAACTAACAACCTAGCGACAATCTAGATAAAACTTTTAGTTACTCTCCATAGAAGAGTCACACAGACCACATATGGTCCAGAAATATACTTGGTTTTGACCTGGTCTTGTTACATTAGTCACAGCTGAAAAGAAATGTGTTCAGGTAACACAACCCAACCTCTAGTGGTTTTTTGTTTTGGTATTTTTGTCATTGTGTGTATAAAGGGGTTAGAGTTGTTTCAGGGCTCAAGGTTTAGGAAGTCAAAGTCACACATTCAGTCACCAAGCTGACAATTCTGTTGCATGTGCTGCATATGGAGCTATAAATATTAAAGTTGGAAGAAACCTGATAAAACACTAAATTTCAAATTCTGGGCAAATCAATGAATCTGTGATCAGCCCGCTGTCATAGAAGGGGGGTTAATATGCAAATTGGGACAATGATGCACATTTACCTATAGTCTCATTCCAAAAGGTATTCATAGTGTTGTCATTGTTTGTACGCACAAGACTGGTGGAAAGTTTAGAGAACTAGCAGAGCTGACATGAGCCACTGACCTACACACATGTTCATCTCAGACTGTTTTTATGACTTATGTCATATTTATGACACAAAAAAACAGGTTATCTCATATATATATATTTATAGGTATAATGATATTACTATTAATAGTATATATATCCCTGTTTGCTAGATTGTTAGACTGTCCATTATTTGTTTACTGAATTCACTGCTTGATGTCCATCAACATGGCTGAAGATTTGAGAAATTAATATGAGCCTATGAATATGAGGAGCAGTGTTTTTTTACTCTTTTTGTTATCTAAGGCACACAGTACACACAGCTACACACACACAGCTACACACAGCTACACACAGCTACACATACAGCTACATACAGCTACACACACACCTACACACAGCTACACACAGCTACACACATACAGCTACACACATACAGCTACACACAACTACACACAGCTACCACATACAGCTACATACAGCTACACATACACCTACACACACCTACACACAGCTACACACAGCCACACATACAGCTACACACAACTACACACACAGCTACGCACATACAGCTACACACAACTACACACACAGCTACACACAACTACACACACAGTTACACACACACAGCTACGCACACACACCTACACACAGCTACACATACAGCTACACACAGCTACACATACAGCTACACACAGCTACACACAGCTACACACAACTACACACACGCTACACACAGCTACAACCACAACAGCTACACTACACACACACCAGCTACACACATACACAAATACAGCTACACACACACGCTTACCAGTACCACACAGCACCTACACACGCTACATACGAGCTACACCTACAGCGTACACACACGCAACTACACACAGCTACACGTACACCCTTACACAACGACACCTACACACAAGCTACACATACAGCTACACACAGCTGCATACAACAGCTACACACAGCTACACAATACAGCTACAACACAGCTAACCACACAGCTACACACAGCTACACATGCAGCTACACACAGCTACACACAAGCTACCACACAGCTAATGCACACACAGCTACACACACAGCTACATAGACAGCTACACAGCTACACACACAGCTATACACAGCTACACATACAGCTACACATACAGCTCACACAGCTACACACACAGCTACACAACAGCTACAACCACAGCTACACACACAACACCTACACACAGGCTACACATACAGCTACACCACACAGCTACACACAGCTACACACACACACCTACACACAGCTACACACACAGCTACACATACAGCTACACACAGCTACACATACAGCTACATATACAACTACGCATACACACACACAGCTCACACAGCTACACATAACAGCTACACACACTAGCTACACACAGCTACACACAGCGACACAGCTACCACACACAGCTACACATGCAGCTACACATTACAACTACACATAACATCTACACACAGCTACACACAAAGCTTACACATACAGCTACACACAGCTGCATAACAGCTACACACAAGCTTACACATAACGCTACACACAGCTATACACACAGCTATAACAGCTACATATACAGCTACACACAGCTACACACACAGCTACATAGACAGCTACACAGCTCACACACACAGCTCAGTATACACCACACAGCGCTACACACACGCTACTACATAACAGCTACACATAAGTTACCCATTACAACTACACATACAGCTACACACAGCTACACACAGCTACACATACAGCTACACACAGCTACACAGAAGCTACACATACAGCTACACACAGCTACACACAAGCTACACATACAAACTACACACATCCCAGGCTGCAGGACAGATTCCGGCCCTTTACAACAACATTGTACAGCATGGGTGAAATGAAACCTAGCACATTTACTCAAGAAGTGCACTGAAGTCACTGTTGAGGTGCTCGTCCTTTACTTCAATATTTCTCCTTTTATTTCAACTCCATTATATTTCATATGTCAAAATTAATTAATTTAATTGAGAGCCACTGTTATTGGTTTACATATGAGGGTACTACATTCAGATTCAATGTAACATGCTATTTTGTTACATAGTTAAATTCCTCCTCCACGTCTCACGTCAGTAACCACAACAGAAAAATGTTCCATAAACATTAATGCATTAGTAATAAAATTCAATAATAAACAGTAATCATATTATACTGACTTGCTGAATAAGAAGTATTCTTAATTTTCATCCTTTAAAACTAATAATCTATATTTTCATTATAACGATATTTGATTGTGGGTGATGAGCCTACAGATAATTTAATTAATCAGCTGAATATGCAGCTCCCCTCAGGCTGGGGCAGGTCTAAAGCTGTAAATCCTGTAATTTGATTAAACTTGATACTGCTAACATGTTAGCAAACATTTGCCAATTTACATATCCAGCAGATACAGAGCAAAATTAGCTTTCATTCATCTGGAGCCGTGTGTCTTGCCCTGCAGGGAAATGTGAGTCCAGTACGGATTCCCTTTTAGCTTTGTTTTGGTTTCCATCAACACACCTGGTAAAATATCTGGGTCTTTAACCTGATATCCAGTGTTCAGCAGATTTTTAGTTGCTAACTTTGTGTGGTCCTGCTGGTTGGTATGAAACAAAATTGGGCATTTTTAAAAAAAAAAATGAAGTGTTTTTATTCTGTATCAGAAATTATTTCCATCATACCAATACATGACCATTCAATGAACACTGGGGATGCACCAGGCCGGTAATAAACAGGAAGCAGATCGTCTACTCTGCTGTTGGTTTTAGTTGCATTAAATACTACGTATGGGAACAGCCAAAGTACAGTTTGTAGCATTAAATACATAAATTCAATTGAACAAGAGCTGCTAGCAAAAGACAACCAAAGGTCAGTTTTTACACTGTAATTCATTTATCATGTTTGTATTCACCACTGTTAGTGGAGGCTGAATGAGAGCCAATCAGGGACAAAACCCTGTGAGTGGTCTGTGCTATTCGTTTCCAAAGGTCTCTGTTTCTGTCACTGCAGATAAAACACAACCTCAGGAGTTTTTCCAAAATAAAACAGATCCAATGTGCCAAAAAGGGTATTTTAAAACTAATTCATAGTATTGTGGATGTAGTGAGTGATAAGCTCTCAACCTGTACTTGGAGCTCTCCTACTTGTGACTATGAAATACTGATGTTATGCAGATGTGTTAGCACGATTTAATCTTTTAACATATTCTTTGGCTTGTTACAGGAATCAGAAATCCTCAGGGTTTTTCGGCTTCAATCTTCTCATATCTTGAAAATTCATTTACCTTCTTACACTCACATTATAACATTTATCATGGGCACTCAAATGAACCTGAAACTTAACAATAAAAACAGTCCTTTAAAATTCAAACCACATTTTAATATCATCTTTTCAATACAATTATGCTGACACACAGGGGAGCAATCCAGACCCACATTATACCAAGGTGCAAGAGGGATACTCCAACTCACACACTCAACACATTGGCCTCTAAATCTTGCTTCTTAATTTTCAGTTCTGGCCTAGGGAGACTTTAACCTCAATTACACTCTGCCCCCCTCCACACCAGACACAGACACACACAGACAACCACACACACAAAACACACACACACACCACAACATTTAATTGAAGCTCTTCCTCCTTCACATTACTTGGGCAACATCAAATCAGCCGTGAAGTAGATTCTGGAGCTTTTCTGTGGGAAGACAATTCAATTTGTTCCACAGACTGTCTGAAGTGGGACTTCAAACACAAAAGGAAGCATAACAAAAAAACTTCTTTCTTTTCCACATCCACCTCTCCCTCATTAGCAACATTGTGGCTATATACAAACTTAGCCAGCAGGCCCACTCAGTAAAGGCTGAGTGCGATCAAGGATATTAACCATTGGGAAAGACTATACTTCCAGCCTCAAAATGCCACAAAGTTGTTTGAGATATTTCAGCCTTTTATTGCTAGTTGACATTCAATAATTGAATACAAACTAGTTGCGTGTGTCTGCTGTTAAAAGGTGGAGGGTGATGACATCTGCAACACAAAACAGAAAATGTCTGTGTTTTAGTCTAAACACCAGGAGTGTAAATGTTACAATTCACCTCTAGTCCAGGTGAGTT
>NW_019174455.1:1326551-1355613 GCF_002260705.1 Seriola dumerili | reverse complement strand
ATATATATATATATATATATATCCCTGTTTGCTAGATTGTTAGACTGTCCATTATTTGTTTACTGAATTCACTGCTTGATGTCCATCAACATGGCTGAAGATTTGAGAAATTAATATGAGCCTATGAATATGAGGAGCAGTGTTTTTTTACTCTTTTTGTTATCTAAGGCACACAGTACACACAGCTACACACACACAGCTACACACAGCTACACACAGCTACACATACAGCTACATACAGCTACACACACACCTACACACACATACACACAGCTACACACATACAGCTACACACATACAGCTACACACAACTACACACAGCTACCACATACAGCTACATACAGCTACACATACACCTACACACACCTACACACAGCTACACACAGCCACACATACAGCTACACACAACTACACACACAGCTACACACATACAGCTACACACAACTACACACACAGCTACACACAACTACACACACAGTTACACACACACAGCTACGCACACACACCTACACACAGCTACACATACAGCTACACACAGCTACACATACAGCTACATACAGCTACACACACACCTACACACAGCTACACACAGCTACACACATACAGCTACACACATACAGCTACACACAACTATACACAGCTACCACATACAGCTACATACAGCTACACATACACCTACACACACCTACACACAGCTACACACAGCCACACATACAGCTACACACAACTACACACACAGCTACACACATACAGCTACACACAACTACACACACAGCTACACACAACTACACACACAGTTACACACACACAGCTACGCACACACACCTACACACAGCTACACATACAGCTACACACAGCTACACATACAGCTACACACAGCTACACACAGCCACACATACAGCTACACACAACTACACACACAGCTACACACATACAGCCACACACAACTACACACAGCTACACACACACAGCTACACACACAGCTACGCACACACACCTACACACAGCTACATACAGCTACACCTACAGCTACACACACGCACCTACACACAGCTACACGTACACCTACACACACCTACACACAGCTACACATACAGCTACACACAGCTACACATACAGCTACACACAGCTGCATACACAGCTACACACAGCTACACATACAGCTACACACAGCTACACACACAGCTACACACAGCTACACATACAGCTACACACAGCTACACACACAGCTACACACAGCTACACACACAGCTACACACACAGCTACATAGACAGCTACACAGCTACACACACAGCTATACACAGCTACACATACAGCTACACATACAGCTACACACACAGCTACACACACAGCTACACATACAGCTACACACAGCTACACATACAGCTACATATACAACTACGCATACACACACACAGCTACACACAGCTACACATACAGCTACACACACAGCTACACACAGCTACACACAGCGACACAGCTACACACACAGCTACACATGCAGCTACACATACAACTACACATACATCTACACACAGCTACACACAGCTACACATACAGCTACACACAGCTGCATACACAGCTACACACAGCTACACATACAGCTACACACAGCTACACACACAGCTATACACAGCTACATATACAGCTACACACAGCTACACACACAGCTACATAGACAGCTACACAGCTACACACACAGCTATACACAGCTACACACACAGCTATACACAGCTACACACACAGCTACACATACAGCTACACATACAACTACACATACAGCTACACACAGCTACACACAGCTACACATACAGCTACACACAGCTACACAGAGCTACACATACAGCTACACACAGCTACACACAGCTACACATACAACTACACACAGCTACACACAGCTACACATACAGCTACACACAGCTACACAGAGCTACACATACAGCTACACACAGCTACACACAGCTACACATACAACTACACACATCCCAGGCTGCAGGCACAGATTCCGGCCTTTACAACAACATTGTACAGCAGTGGTGAAATGAAACCTAGCACATTTACTCAAGAAGTGCACTGAAGTCACTGTTGAGGTGCTCGTCCTTTACTTCAATATTTCTCCTTTTATTTCAACTCCATTATATTTCATATGTCAAAATTAATTAATTGAATTGAGAGCCACTGTTATTGGTTTACATATGAGGGTACTACATTCAGATCAATGTAACATGCTATTTTGTTACATAGTTAAATTCCTCCTCCACGTCTCACGTCAGTAACCACAACAGAAAAATGTTCCATAAACATTAATGCATTAGTAATAAAATTCAATAATAAACAGTAATCATATAATACTGACTTGCTGAATAAGAAGTATTCTTAATTTTCATCCTTTAAAACTAATAATCTATATTTTCATTATAACGATTATTGATTGTGGTGATGAGCCTACAGATAATTTAATTATCAGCTGAATATGCAGCTCCCCTCAGGGCTGGGGGCAGGGCTAAAGCTGTAAACACTGTAATTATTAAACTTGATACTGCTAACATGTTAGCAAACATTTGCCAATTTACATATCCAGCAGATACAGAGCAAAATTAGCTTTCATTCATCTGGAGCCGTGTGTCTGCCCTGCAGGGAAATGTGAGTCCAGTACGGATTCCCTTTTAGCTTTGTTTTGGTTTCCATCAACACCTGGTAAAATATCTGGGTCTTTACCTGATATCCAGTGTTCAGCAGATAGTTGCTAACTTTGTGTGTCTGCTGGTTGGTATGAACAAAATGGCATTTTAAAAAAAAAAATGAAGTGTTTTAGTTCTGTATCAGAAATTATTTCCATCCATACCATACATGACCATTCATGAACACTGGGGATGCACAGGCCGGTATAAACAGGAAGCAGATCGTCTACTCTGCTGTTGGTTAGTTGCATTAAATACTACGTATGAGGAACAGCAAAGACAGTTGTAGCATTAAATACATAATTCAATTGAACAAGAGCTGCTAGCAAAGACACCAAGGTCAGTTACACTGTAATTCATTATCATGTTGTATTCACCACTGTTAGTGGAGGCTGATGAGAGCCAATCAGGACAAACCGTGAGTGTCTGTGCTATCGTTTCCAAAGGTCTCTGTTTCTGTCACTGCAGATTAAAACACAACCCCAGAGTTTTCAAAATAAAACAGATCCAATGTGCCAAAAGAGGTATTTTAAAACTAATTCATAGTATTGTGGATGTAGTGAGTGATAAGCTCTCACCTGTACTTGGAGCTCTCTACTTGTGACTATGAATACTGATGTTATGCAGAGTGTTAGCACGATGTTAATCTTTAACATATTCTTGGCTGTTACAGGAATCAGAAATCCTCAGGGTCTTTTCGGCTTCATCTTCTCATATCTTGAAAATTCATTTACCTTCTTACACTCACATTATAACCATTTATCATGGGCACTCATGAACTGAAATAACAATAAAACAGTCCTTTAAATTCAAACCACATTTAATATCATCTTTCAATACAATTATGCTGACACACAGGGGAGCAATCCAGACCCACATTATACCAAGGTGCAGAGGGATACTCCAACTCACACACTCAACACTTGGCCTCTAATCTGCTCTTAATTCAGTTCTGGCCTAGGGAGACTTTAACTCAATTACACTCTGCCCCCCCCTCCACACAGACACAGACACAGACACACACACACACACACACACACACACACACACACACGCATTTAATTGAGCTCTTCCTCCTTCACATACTTGGGCAACATCAATCAGCGTGAAGTAGATTCTGGAGCTTTTCTGTGGGAAGACAATTCAATTTGTTCACAGACTGTCTGAAGTGGGACTTCAAACACAAAAGGAAGCATAACAAAAAAACTTCTTTCTTTTCCACATCCACCTCTCCCTCATTAGCACATTGTGGCTATATACAACATTAGCCAGCAGGCCCACTCAGTAAAGGCTGAGTGCGATCAAGGATATTAACCATTGGAAAGACTATACTTCCAGCCTCAAAATGCCACAAAGTTGTTGAGATATTTCAGCCTTTTATGCTAGTGCATTCAATATATGATACAAACTAGTTGCGTGTGTCTGCTGTTAAAAGGTGGAGGTGATATATCTGCAACACAAACAGAACATGTCTGTGTTTTAGTCTCAAACACCAGGAGTGAAATGTTACAATTCACCTCATAGTCCAGGTGAGTTGTAACATTATGATGTAAGGCTTATGACAAAAACTTGACATTGAAGTTTTTAACACTCAAATTACTTTTTAACATAATTGGTTACTATCAGTCATAGCAGTGATAAGACATTTGAACATAATAATAAAGCTAATATGTGCACATTTTCACCAGCGTCAACAATTGAACATTTGTGATGTGTGTGTGTGTGTGTGTGTGTGTGTATTGTTACAACTAACTCAGACTCTTGTAGCAGTGAACTAGCTTACCTAGCTCTGACAACTAGCATGACAGATATCTACATAGACCCAAAATGAACATAACATAAGTTTGAAGAGATAAGTACAGAGCAGACTGTGCTGTTAGAAAGTTAAGTTAAAAAAAAAAAAAGTTTAAAAAAAAAAAAAAAGTTTAAAAAAAAAAAAAAAAAAAAATCAAAATGAGTTTTTTCCTTCTAAAACTGTCTCTGTCTGTCACATTGAGCTTCTTCCTCACATGTGGAAAAAGGACTGAACTGAGCAGGTATAGAGATAATCAGGTGATTCCTCACTTGTTCCTGATTGGAGAAAGTGGAAGTGTTACAACTGACCCATGTTACAACCATCCCTGTTTTCCCCTACAGTCAGTCCGCTCGGTGCTTTTCAACCCAGCTGTGTAATTTGGGAGTGATTTATATCTGACCTGTGGGAGGAATTCAACCAGCTAATTAGTTTAATCAAAAACCAGGTTGTCACTCTTACAATGAAGGTCAAGAGTTGCCACAATAGAAATGGTCATTAACTATTTCACTGATGTGAAGTTGACATTTTGGAAATCCTGCAGTGTGATGATCCACACATACTGAAGCTAAAACACCAGGTCCATGCTGTCGGGTGCTTCACTATATATTGGTGTGCTCTCCACCAACACATTAACTCTCATTACTGCTCCAGTGAAGCGTCTGGCATTTACAAAGACAGATTCCTCTCAGCCCGGACCCACCAAGACCTCAGTGCCCAACACACACAACAGCCCCTCAGCAACATGCAGATATTGGAATGAGTTTCATCCACTATATCCATTTTTTTGAGGGAAAAAAAACATTTCTCAAATGTTAATTTGCAAACCAGAGAATGTGATTGTTAAAAAATACCTTTGCCTCCTTCCAGACAATTTTCTGTTCAGACTGAGGACATTATCCTTTCTTGAAAAGTTACCACAAAATGAATAGCATATTATTAGAAAATTACTTATAGTCTGGAAGTGTAGAGTTTGACAGATTGGGCATTTATCAAGAAGAGAAATGAAAGATGCTCGAGTTGCTGTCAATGCTGAACCACAGGCTTGGAGAAAAAAAATCCTCAAAAAGAACGAGGTCAGTACACAGGTGATCAATCAGAAGGGCAACAGTGTCCAAACCAGGGGCAAAAACAGGTCAGGAAACTACAGGCTGTAGAAACTCACAGGAAAATGCTGAAACGCTGTCACAAAAGAACAAGACGAGCTGGCACAGAAGGAAGGGGACACTAAGACTATATACTCAGGAGCAGGGGAGACAATGAGACACAGGTGCAACACATTAGTGCAGGGCAGGTAATCACACATTAGGGAAAGACGTGAGGGCAGGAAGTAAAGGACCAGAAATGAGACAAGAGGTGAGTATCAAAATAAAACAGGAAGTACGAGACAAAGAACACTAGGATCAACAAAAAGGTAACCTAACTATCCACACGGGGCGTGACAGTTGCATCATGGGAAGTAAGATGTAGGATCCATTGTTTCTGGAGTTTGAGTCTCACCAGGGACTAAAAGTCTGAATATCTCTAGCTTTGACCATTTTTTATGTTCAGGACCAACTCACTGGAGTGGCCCTTTAAGAAATCCTCTAATACAATGTCAGAAAGCGTATATGTATATGTATACTCCCCTGACCAGTCTGTGCTGTTTCACCCCAAAGTGATAAGAGAAGAAAAAGATATGAGCCCTTTTCTCTGCTGTAGCTTTTCACCTGGACGAAGAGGTTCAATGGTGCAGCCTGCTTTTTTTAAAATAAGATGTTGCTCTCAGTCGCTTTAAATTATGTATGAATTTGTGCTAATCTATGTATCACTGAAGAAACACAGGTAGACATATATGTACTGCCTTCATAAAAAATCATTTATTTAAAAAAATGAAATTAAATAAAGCACTGGTGTAACTACTCACCACATTGTTCTGTACTGTTGCATGTCCTGGATTTTTTACCCAAGCACCTCAGCCCTCAGCTGCAGGTCTTTTTCGCTAGAAACGCTTCAATTGGTAGGAAAACAAATGTAGAGCTGTGGAGCTGTGGCTTGATGTGACCACCTCACTGCCCAGGAGAGAAAGAAGAGGAGGAAGATTTATCCACTAAATCAAGCTTTTATTTATTTATCTACCTGTACTCTCAGTGTGATTCGCTCCGCGGCCCTCGCTAACATGCTTTAGCAGCAGTGCTGAAGAAGACGGATGGGCATAATTAGCACTACCTGGAGCTCTGCCATCGTCACCACGGTTACCCGTGTATTATCCCCGCCACAGGCAGACATGTACAACCGACCCCACTATCTCTCACCTTCTCTTTTTCAATTTTCTCCCCAACCTCTTTTTCTCAACTAGGTGGAGCCTGTTTCCCTCGCTCTCTCCCCCTCTCGCTCTCTCTCTGTCCTTTATTCCTTTGATTTGTTTCCTTTTCTGTTCTTTCTCTCTAATGTCTCATCCTATTCTTTTTCCGTTATTCACATTATGACTTTTATGGTCCCATTTTTCTCAGCTGTCTCTCTCTCTGTTCTCTCAGAGCTGATTCACTCTTATATCTTTGTCTTGACCTTTTTCTGCAGATTTTTAATCATTTTTTATTTGCCTCCTTTGTTGCAGATTAATCAGTTTTTCTTTCATTAAATTAAACTCTCATTGTTTTCCCCTCTGTCTACATCTCTGTACCACTCTTGTTTTCTCTTGCAATGTTTCTTTATTTTTGACAGTATCAGTTTGTGTCTTTTTTTGTTCCTATTTTATTCTTGGCACCTTGTGCAGCTTTAGATTTAGGTTTTTCTGATAATTCACCAGATTCTCCCTCTCCTCATTTCTTCTGTTGTATTTCACACTTTCTTTTTTCTATCTAGTAAGGATTTGGGATTTTTATTCTCTTATCAGTTTATTTTGCAGTTGCCACAAACTTTTCTCTCCTTGTGGAAACTCACAAATCAAACTGAGCATTGGTGCTGGATTTAGTGTGACGGGTAGATTCTTTATTATCTGCATAATCTCTGTTTCTGTGCACCACTGTATCTTCTGCTTGTATGATGTTGTAGTTCTGTAGTATTTAAGGGAGACTGGGGGCAGTGGCAAAACTTTCTGCATTTCTCTCAGTTACTCTGAGACTATTTGGACTAGACCAACCAAACTATATGAAACTTACATCTGTCTGATAATTACCCATACCAGTTAAAGATGATTACAAATGACATTTCATTCACTATGTTTACTTAATGGAAGAATTCAGATGTCACAACTGATCCCAACCCTGGGGCAGGCTGCAAACATGTTGCAGGGGCAATTGCAACATATTATAAAAAAATGTAGAAAAATCGTTCACATCTCCATCTCAATAAATGCAGCAGCGGATGTTGAATGTTTCTTCTGTCTCTCTGACGGGGGAAGGGTCGAACTGAGCGTGTGCAGTGTGAGTGTCATGACTCTAGCATGTTTCTGACTGGAGATCTAAGACTTGTTGCAACCGTCCCCGGTGCCCTCTACTTGTTTTTAGATCAGATAAAAATTTGCAATATTAGAAATACATCCCAGTCAAACTGGGTTAATCCTGAAACACTGATAGAACTCTGTCAGTGGAGAAATGACTGACTGGGCTGGAGTTCGGCCCAGATCACAGTCAATACTAACATTTATTTCTACAATTTCTTCACATGTGATTACAGTATGGTTTAAGATTACTTTTAAAAACAGGATGAAATGACAGGATGGTGGTCTCATGCTCCACCCTGCAACACCAGCACCCAATATAAAATGTAACTTCTAAGGACAATGAGCTGAGAATCAATGTCTGGTGTGTGAGCTGAAAGGTCTCTGACTGTTAACACTTTACAAAAAGAAACACCTAGGTGCATCAACAAGGATCTCAGCGTTGTGAAGGACCCTATGCTCCCCAGCCACAGCCCCTCCACCCTCCCACCATCCTGCAGGAGCAGCAGGGTTCCTCTACCAGGCTCTGCAACAACCTTTTGCCTCAGTCTGTGAGGATCCTCATCAGCAGCACACCAAGAACCTAAACCACACCCTGGTCAACTCATACATCCACTACAGACAGTAATGACAGCACACTCCACTCCACTGTGTGGAATCTATGATACAGTTATTTTGTCATTTCTTTACAGTAATGTTTACGTAGACATCCCATGCACCTTATTTAAAAGTGACGAGCTCCTGCTCTCCAGTCAGAGCCTCAGCTGACACACAGTCAGACCTCCAACTGCTCGCCTGCTGTGCTGCAACCTGCACCGACCTGCAGCTGAATCTTCCAGACCTTCAGCCTCATCACCCATCGCCTCCAGAATGTTCCCACCTGTGTCACCTGTCTCCAGGTCTTCCTCCAGAGTTGCTCCTCCTGCCTGGTTCTTCTCCTGCCTGTCCTCCAGAGATATCTGGCCGTCACCACCACCACTCACCAGAGTGGTCCTGCTGCCTCTGACGCCTCCAGGCCATCGTCCAGAGTCTGCCCAGCCTTGTTGCACTGTGGGCATCTGTCGCAACACAAATCACACACAATAACGGCGAGGTGTGCACAAAAATTGCTTTCCACAATAATGTGAATACGCCATCAGTCTAGTCTTGAAGCTCGCGTACCCCTCTGTCTTTATGTATCATGTAAGCTATGTTTTCTCTTCTTCTCTCTTCATCTCCAACTTCGACTCCATCAAGTCCCTAGTCATGGTTTACATTGTTCCTGAGCAGTGAGGGGACAGCAGTGTACAGACGGAAAGATGGAACGACAGAAAAGGGAGAGAGTGAGGAGGAGGAGGGATGGCTTGGTGTTTGTTGATCCAACTGAATCCAGAGGCAAACTGCAGCATTGCAACAGTGATATAGGGAGGATTTCAAGACTAAGAGGCAGAGAGAGCAGCAGTCTGACTTGTTGCCAGTCTGTCTTCCCTTTCTCTCCTTCATTTTCATTTCCTGTCCATCTTTCTACACCCTCCTGCTCACGGTCTCTTTGCACTCTTTGCCTCTAATCATCTCTGTGGTTCTGGCTCTGGTGTGAGGTGAGTCACTCGATGGGGTGTAAAGGGTTTTGTCCTGACAGTGGTGCCAGGAGAGGCCAGACTCACATCCTCAACAACTGTTTCACCAATGGAGAAAGCACTTTTCATAAGTGCAGGATCACAGCTACATCTATGAGCATTCAAGCAATGAGCGATGAGCGAGATCCAGAAACCCCAAATTGTTTCCTTACTCCCATCAAAACCTTCAAATTAGATTAAAGGAAAGGAAGAAGTGAGGGGGGTGGGGGGTGGGGTGGGGTGGGGGGTACTTGATCGGTGCTTCTGGCAGTTTCTTGATTTGGGGCAGAAAATCCTGTTTCATGGTGGTGTGGAATTCCATTCCAAAAAAAACTTTATCGGCTCACTCATCTGAATCGCTGAGGGATTTTTTCTAATCTATCTCTCTCTTTCTTTCTCTCCAGCTTCCTCTCTTGGCCTCTCTCTCTCCCGCAGCCTTTCAGCAGAGAGCTGAGAGCTGAGGGCAGCAGACAGAGCATGAGGCTCAGGCATTCGTTTTTGATTTCCAGTCATTGAAGGCTTGCTATTGTGCCTTTAAGGATTGATTGTGTTACCAGATAGAGAGATACACAGTAATTGGGGGATATTAAAACCACCCACTGCTCTCATTTGATAGTCTTGCAGAGACCGAGGAATGTCCATTAGGCAACTTGAATATTGATTACAGGGACAAATCTGATGTCCAGATAGCTGATGACAGGAGAAATGTATTTTCTTGTAGAGGGCTTCAGTGTTTAATGATGTCACATGACAGAAAAATGGGGATTCAATTTGGATGATGATGATGATGATGATTATAACGTTACACTGAGCCATCAGACTTCTGGAAGAAGATCACAGGAAGGATGGTCATGGCTATGAAATGGAGGGGAAGTAACAATTTTGTCTGATGTATGGCTCCGTCAGATGAGTGGAAAACATATGATTGGCTCCATCAAATACATGTTGTAGACGTCTTGTGAATGCAGAGTTGTCTGCACCTCCTGACAAAGTCGTCAATAGTGTCTGGATCCACCTGTTAAAGAGGACAGCCAGATTTCTTCCTGACCAACATCACAGGTGTTGATTGACTGAAGAGCAACTTACACTGAATCTGGAGTTTAGTCTTGTCCACATGAAGAGTGGTGGGAGTTGTTGTTTGATGTGTGAATGTTAAATTGTAGGTTTCAGAAATGTAAAACAAAAACTTGTTGGATTCCAGTGCAGAGAGGTGTGTGTGTGTGTGTGTGTGTGTGTGTGTGTGTGTGTGTGTGTGTGAAAACCATGTTTGACCTTTGACCACCAAACTCTAATCAGTTCATCCTTGAGTCCAAGTGGATGTTGAACGACAACCAGAGCCGGCATTAAGTGTGATATAAGCATTCTACCTCTTTTCAACAGCACAAAATAATATGACTACCACATTGTTAATAAAATACAGTAAATATTTTCCTGCATCTTACCATGAACATCTGACAACAAGCATATGGGACATGGGACAAGTTAGCAGCAAATCAACACTATTGATAATCAATAATAATAATAATAGCATCAAATTTCGGAGCCAACATGCAGAACACAGATCAGGAGACAGGTAACAGCTGAAAGGTAGTTTTATTGTGAACTTAAGATTGGAGGTGATGGAATGGGATTCAGGCTGAGGCGTGGGTGGTGAAGATGGCTCATAGACTGTCAGAGAGGAACAGGGAAGCAGCAGTGTGCACTGGTGAGGCTGGACTAGGTGTGGCTGGAGTGGGTGTGACTGGACTGGCTGTGGCTGCACTGGGCTGAGAATGAAGAATCTGAAGCACAGGGAAACCAAGGTTAAGCAAGATGCATTAAAATGAAACTAGACCTGAGAGTTCAGAGGGGCCGCAGCGCCTGTACCATGAGGGAGACTGAACGAGAGACTGACGGGTAGAACAGCTCTCCCTTTTAAGGGCAGGGGCCTTATGGGTAACCTGTGGGTAATCAGTCTTCAGCAGAGGGATCAGACTGAGAGCTAGTTACCAGCTAAGTAAAAAGTGCTCCCTACTACGGTTTGAAGCCTACGGGCGGGAGGTAACATGGTGTTAAATACTGCAGCAGTTGTTTTTTTTTATATGATATTTTATTTCTATATTTTATTTATCCTACCTTTTTGTAATTAACATTTTTCACAAAGCAGATATCCTCAAAGTTTATGGAGCATGTCTCAAACACATGTAACACCACGTCTCGTCAGGATTGTGAGAGACAGAATTCCTGACCTACAATGGGACGTTTGTAGACAAACTCTCCAGGAAGTTGGACACCAAGGCCGGCGCAGTGTCCAAGCTCCGGTCATGTTTTGGCAAGCTGTTTGTCTTTTCCCACACCTGGTGGACATGCAGCATGTGCTGATGCAGCAGCTGGAGAAGTGGGCTGACGTGCTCACAAGATCCTCACCACCAACTCCTGCTCCATCACCCAGACAAAGAAGGAGCTGTGCATCTTTCAGGGGGTGCTCGGGCTGCTAGCCCTCCCCCTTTCTGTGTTTACCTGTGATGTAAATCAGACTCTTGGCCATCCCATGAATCCTCGAATATGGTGGATGGCAAGTGCAGTGGAAAGAATGTTCCACCACTGAAAAACGGTTTGTGTCCATTCACTCACACATTTAGCTAGTAACCAGATGTGCAGGTTAACCAGCAGGTTGTAGAGTTGATTGGCTGATGAAGCCACACCCAGCAGAGACACACAGGCAGGGAGAAGCACAAAGACAAAGAGGCTTTTGTGGAGGTAAGTGGTACAATTTCAGCAGTGTTAGTCTGGTTGTCTAGTTGTTTGGTGGACATCAGAGAGCATGTCTTTTTCCAGCTGTTTGCTTTGTTTTTGCACTGTGACACAAGTCACTCTGCTTCGCTACTCCTCAGAGCAGGCTGACTTCTCCTGAGTTCCTCCTCCCTGTGAAGTAGTGCACTTATAATAATATACCTACAGTCTGTAAATAGTGTAGTCTGGTTGTGCCAAAATGGCTGCTGGAGAGCATCACACTGACTGCTTCTGACTGAGCAGCTCTACTCAGTGTTGGTTTGTATGATGGAAAATGAAAGTAGGTCTGTGGTTAAGCTCTACGTTTTAATGATGTTGTGGTGCTGCGCTTCACTGCTTTACTTCTGAGACAGCTAGTCATTCATACTTCACATTACAGTGCTATATTATTTTCATGTTTAATATAATCCAGACAGGAAATGAATGGACAGAAACATAAGTTACAGAAGCACACTTACAAATAAATTAGATGAAACTTCCCTGATCTATGGGGTGATCGCAAAACTCAACAAGGTACTGAATAAGTTAATGGTTCTGTAAGCGATCTTCACTGACACTGGATGTCGAACTGTAGGAGCCAAAAAACTTGTAGTAGAGCGAAAACCTTAAGTCGACATGTGTTTCTTATTTTATCCACACAGCTCACACCAACACCTCTTGTAGATCAAAACAAAAAAGGGTTTAATTGATCCAATGTCCCTCGTTCACAATAAAGTTAAAAATAAAATAGTTGGACTGAAGAATGCTGCTCTAAAAGTCCACAGATTAAACCACAACTTGATACAGTCCACAACTCAATCCACAACAGGGAAAAGGTAAGGCATTTGTTAATGATGTAGATTCACTTGTGACGTGGAGGGGGAGGCTATAATGTTAGCCAACTTTTGAGCAAGTTTGTTACTTTTGTCCTGCTGGCTAACTCAGCTAGCCTCAATTGATAAGTTAGCTATCTCAGCTAGCTGGCTAGGACTGTTTGTATGCAGATAAATCCAGCTTTATACAGTGTGTGCTTTACAAAAGGGCTAAAATAAAATTGTCATTTGAATGTTCTGTGCTGTGGGACTGATTGACTGAAGTGACACCCGTTGTATCAGATTATCGCAGGCTGCAGAGCATTTTTTTGCGTCAGTTCAGTAACATCACACTTTGGGAGGGAGGGGGTGTTGTCGGGCAAATGGCTGCGATGTCTGCGATATCATTGTCCGGTGGGTGTCGACTCTCAGTCATATGCTGTTTACTTTACGATTGTTTTTATGATTATTGTGTTAAGTTTAGTGTGTTGTTATTTTATAGGCCTATGATGCGAAGTTTCCTTTACAAATAAAACTTATTATTATTATTATTATGCGTATTATTATTATTATTATTAGTGGTAGTAGTGGTAGTAGTTGTATAGCAGTGGATTATTCATATAGCACTATGAATTTTGAATGATCAGTGTGTTAAAGATTGTCCTATTCTCTCTCTTAATGTATTGTGTATATGTATTTTGTGATTACTTGACAACTCTGCTGACTTAGTTGTAGTCTAACACTGTTTTCTGTTTAAGGATACAACAAAAAATGATGTACAGTGATCAGCTGGACTCCACCATATATCAACCAAGATCCACTAACACTAGAACACAAAGTAAAAAACACAGACACACAGAAAACACCACTCCTCTGTCCTCTGTCCGTCCTGTAACTGTTGTGTGACCTTTGACCCTGACTTTGGAGGTGCATCCCAGCCAGTAATCCTCTCAGTCTCACTCTGAGCTCGTTCTCTCATGCCTGGTCATGCACGGCAACATCAGCCAACTGACACTCTTGCCAATATTAAGTCCTTTTGTTCTCCATCCGTATTACACACACACACACACACACACACACACACACACACACACACACACACACACACACACACACACTGCTCCAAGTGAGGAGTGATGCTGCAGTCACCATTACACTATAGACTAGAACATCACAGTTTTCCCTCCACAGAGAGCTATATATGTTCAAAGATGGCGTTTGATTAAGAGAGAAACACTCATTTTAAGAAATCATGAGGAATTTACTGGAGTTCCTGATATTGGATAATATTACACATTCATTTAACATTTAACATTTATTTAAACAAAATACTAAGCAGGCTAAAACCTTGCCTTTTCCTCTTTCCTTTGATTTGGATTATTGTAAATATTATTTATTCCTCTCACTCTTTTTGTGCCTCTGTAAAATACAGACTATTGCATCAGAACCTCTGCTCTAGTTCCCAGCCAGGATAGACACTAATGCTCAGACTCAGCCTCAGCCTCAATTTACACTTAACACTGCACCTCGCTCCATTTCAACCTTTCTCAAGGTTAATAATGAGGTTTTTTCTGGTTGAGGCTCAGCAGATTGAAACAGAGCAGGAATTAGAAAGTCAAGCTCACAGGAGAGAAGACATAAATGAGAAAGAGAAAAAAGGTAATGGGCCTGTGAGTGTAGGAGTCAGGGAGGGAGAGTGATACAATGAGTTATAGAAGAAGAGACAAATAGTAAAGATACTTCCTTCAGTCTCTGAATCAGAGTGTATCACCACAAGTCGAGCTCATTGAGGGTGATCAGTAGGTAAGACTTCTCCATCTGCAACCACGTGTTTACACACTGAGCCACATGACCAGGATAATGAGGCCACTGTGGCCCCTGGAAAACACACACATTCAACAAATACACTTTCCTTTTACAATTTTGCGCACTCATGCCATGGCGATGTGGCTGCGGTGTGGCAAAAAGATGAGAGTCAGAGAGTAAGAGACAGGATCGTGCATGAAGCTGCACACACACATACAGACAAGCAGTCCCAGTCTTTTTTTTTATTTCTCTGAAGCATTTTATGTCTTTATTAGAGAGCTGCACTGGAGAGAGGACGGGAAATGACACACACACAAACCAGGGGCATCATGGTTCATCGTCGATGCCTTAACCCGGGATTACTGGGTCCCAGGGCTTCAAGTCATACTTAGTTCTATATTTGCTTTCATTTTGGTAAACTGGTCCATTAAAAGAATGACAAATTAGCTATTTGCAGCTCCTGTCTGTCTGTAAGAACTACAACTGTCACTGGTTTGCTGTGATGTGGAAAATAAATTCTGCAGTTACAGACTAACAGATTACAGATTTTGATGGTCTGAGTTTGTTTCAGAGATAATGATGTTTTCAGGAAGTGTAAATCACACTGAACCTAAAGTGTGCATCCTATCTGTGTAGATTTGGCTGAGTTACAACTGAGAGGAGTGATGTTTTGCACAAATTGTGGCAATAAGATTAAAGTACCTTAAGTGTCTCAATGAGTGTCACGGCTGCAGCTCCAGGTATAATTTATATCTCTTTGTTTTTACCTGTTAAATCTGCTCAAGTTATGAAGACCACAAATGGAGAGATGACAAGAATTTCAGTGCAGAATAACAAAGGGGAAGATAATCATTTTAACCATCATATAGACAGAGATCATCAGTTGTTTAGTTTTTTGAAACCAAAACTGTGACCAGCTGAAGATGAATGTGGGCTGGGCACAGAATCCAAACCAGAATAAGCCCCAACCTCTTGAATATTCAGAAAAACATAAATGCTACTTGTTTCACTTTGTTTGGGGGATTTTTCTCCATTTTCTCACCATTGTAGTTTGTGTTCGGTGCTGGTCACTCCTCTGAGCGCCTGGGGAAGATGTAGGCTAACCATGTACCTCCTCCAATATATCTGGAGGTCACAGACGAGACTTTTCACCTGTCAGTGAGGAGCTTCACGCAGATGGTTCAGACCCCTCACTCATTACAGTGTGACCACTCCAGTGACACAGCCCGGGTGTGGAAAGCTTTGTGCAGAAACAAAAACAAAGAAACAAGGACTAAGTTCTGCTGCAGACATGTTTTAAACTGTAAAAATCCTCTGCTGTAATTAATGTTTAGTTTAACATGGTTTTCACACATACAAACCGGGTGTGAAGCTCATCTCCTCTTACTTCCCGATTGAGAATCCTGGATCAGGCCTTGTGCCCCGCCCACCACCTGCGTGCTCCACCTGGTAAGGAGGATGGGGGGCTGTCACCTCACCGTTCACCTGTAAGCGAACAGGATGTCCCATATGAGTTGATTTAATTGTTGTCTGTTAATTGAACTTAAGAAATGCAAACAGTTGAATTCAATCTGATGCACAACTTACCTCTGCCTGTCTTCTCCTCCCCATGGTGTGCGAACAAAAGAGTTCCCCAGGGGCTTGCACACTTATTAATAAGTTCCAGGAGGGGCGATATGAAATGAGGAAATCCGCAGGGGAGGATGTGTATTTGCAGAGTTTAAATGTATATATGTAAATATTAATGTGAGTGTGTAAATAGTTATTAAGATTTATGTGTGTATGGATATGTATATATTTAGTAGGGGTTTTAATTGTGAATATGAATGTTAGTATTGTGATTAGAAATGTGTGTGTGAATTTACCCATGGATGGTATGGGTCAGCCTAACAGATGAATACACATCCTTATATGAAGGGGATCAGTCAGTTCATCCTGTTGGGCTGGAAGGTGACGGACAGACAACATTGTGCACAGTGCTATATGGAATAAAAAAAGTTCCTTGCTGAACATCACTCTGCACTGCTTATCTCCTCATTTAGCCACCTGTGGCTGCTCGGGCAGTTCAACAAACACCTGAGCAGATGATGTTAACATCTGAGCTCTGTATTAAATTCTTGGGTGCTGCTACTGATACAAATTCAGCCTTAGATCATGAATCACTCCCCACAAGGCCATTACCAGGCAACAGGTACAGTTATTGATACGGTCTAATGCAGCAGTGAAGGATAGCTTGTGTGCATGTAGTAGCATTAGTTATGGGGATTAACATTTGCTGCTGTGATGCAGCCTTTCAATAACAGCTAATGAAGCCTGTTGTCAATTGGTCTTAGAGTATGTCGCCGTGTCTCACATCAGCTGACAATTGAGAAATTGCTACGTCCCGCATAAACCTACAGCATGAGAGCCAATACAGGTTTGTCTACTTCATATTTAATCTTCTGTCAAACATAAGTATTGATACACTTGGCCAACACTGGGTCTAATCAGGCTTCTTGTTATTGAATCATCTTTGTTATGATCTGGATTTTGTCATAAAAAGTCAATGCTGTCCAAGACAGAGGACACAGTCAGCCCTGAACCATGTTTTTCTTTTTTTCTTACCAACTTTCAGGTTTAACCATGGTAAAACAAAACCAGCTGCAAAAAGAACAAACTGCTCCTCAGACCAGAATCTCTGCTAGTGCCTCTATTCTCTGGCCTCTGGCTGTGGAGGAACCAGCTGTTCATGTTCACACTTCACAAGAGAAAGTTCACAAAGTTCACTTCACACAGATTCAAAGAACTACTTCACATTCATTTCTTCATTTCTTCATTTTTTCTTTAATGCTCTGCTCTGCTATTCTTTTTCAGTCCCCCCCTCCATCAATCCCCAGCCCCCATTATTGCCACATCACAGTAAACTACTATAGAGTCACAGACAGAAGAAAAACCACTGTGAGCATATATTCATGTGTACATGCTGTGAGTTTGACTGTGAGTTTGGTGGAGGAACTTTGACTCTGCTGGTTCTTGGTTTTAACCTGAATGACTTCTTGTGATTGGCATAATACAAAAGTCGACATTGGGACTTTCAGAACACAATTTGGATTGAAAACATTTTTCAAAAGATTTTTCTGTTGGAATGTGCATTGATCATAAAAGTCCATCAAATGTTGATATGAACTGGCTTCAGCAGAGCCAGGAGCTTGTTTGCATTGCCAGGACTAGACACCAAACATAGACTGAATATAATGCATGTGGGAATATAATACACTATAATATAATGTGACACGGTTCTTCTTCTGATGTTTTTTGCAGGTTGACAAACAGCGTTTTGGTGCATTACCGCCACCCTCTGGTGCATGTGCATCATTGACCCTCATCAGAGTGAACAATGCTCACAAAAAATGAGGGTGATCGATGAACGGCGCTGATGTAGTGTGTTCATATTAAGAGGCAAAGTCCAAGGCCAACACTGAAGAACTAAAAGCTGCAGTTCCTCTAATGACCACTAGAGTCTGGCTCCAACAGTGAGTCAATGCCCATAGACTCCCATGTTAAAATGTCCAACTTTACAGCAGAAATAAACATGTTTACAGCCTGATACAAAAACTGTTTTTGGTCTCTAGAGCTGATTTCCTCCTTTATTACAACCATTTATATGACTCACCTGTTTATGTTTTATTAGGGTTAAAGTTCTGTATAATTGAGGGTCTCTTTGAGTGACAGGTGGGTGAGTGTATGCTTGTCACAAACCGTCATACACGGAAGTCCCAGGTCCACACATGCCCCATCTCTTTGCCCATTTTCAAATTAGCTGGGAGTTAGGGTTGGAGTCAGGCACTGCCAAAATCAAAACCCCTCTTCAGAAACCTGTGGGTGACGTTACAGAGGCTACATCCATCTTTATTTACAGTCTGGTTCATGCACAACACTGGAGGAGCTACGTCAAGTCTTTTATGGGACTTTTATGATCAGACACTCCACAAACTCGAGGAGTTCCAGCAGATATCAGGTTCTGGTTTGAGCTTGGCCTCCTCTCTCTGAGTGTGCTGGTTGCATTTGTTGTGAGAATTTAGCCTGAAACTCCACTTCTCTCTCTTCCAGATGGCGTCTGAGTATTGAGCTGCTAGTTTATTCCCTGCTTCCATTCACATCTCACTTTTGTTTCCCACATTTACGCTGCTTTAGCTGCTGTTATGATAACAGAGCTGACCTGACCTGACCAGCCCGCCTCTTCCCCCCCTTCAAGCCTTCCGTGATGGGAACCTTTGGCCCATTGTTCTCTCCCCTCTACACCCAGAGGCTTGTTTTTCTGCTTGATCACTCTTTCTTCTCCCTGCAGTTTGACTTCCAGCATCTTCGCTTATTTACCTTGGCCTTCAAAAAGAACAAATGATTTGCTGCTTTAAGGTCAGGGTGAAGGTGGTGACTGTCAAAGTGGCAGTTGCATTTCTTCTTCTGTTGTGTAGCAACAGAAGTCAAAAGATGTGTGTCATTGCTTCCTCAAAACCAAGCTATTTAGCATCCTGAGCTAAAATGTAATGTGATGCTAATCCTCCTCTCCAGAGCATTTATGACCTCGGCCAGTAAAAATCTTAGTGCCCCTTTAACTTGCTAAGATGCTCTGGTTAAGTGCAACATAAAGCTGAGCATCAGTGGAATCTTGAACCAGTGAGATAAGAGGATTAACTCTGTCTTTTGAATCGACTCTTATCATCTTGTATTCAGTTTCTCCTCTCGTCTATCCGACACCTCTGTGTTTGTGTTTACAGCTCAGCTGCTCCCCTCTCACACTTCCTTTTGATTTAAAAGACACTCAGTGCTCACAACCACAGGTGGCTGCATCAGATGTGATAACACCTTGACCAGGGTAAAACCCCAACTTTCACTGAGTGAACAAAGTCAGATGTCCCTGCATTACATTTTCACCTGAATCTGCCTCTGGTCTATAGTGCTAATGGTAACTCTTTGTCCCCTGAAAGAATCTGCTAAGATGATCTGATATTACATCCAGTGGATCCCAGACTTATTGACACCACAGCATCACTTCATAGGAAAATATCATGTAATGCCACAGTCTGATTGTAGTTCTTTTGGCTGAGATGTATCAGCATTTAGTTTTTTAGCTCTGTTTGCAGCGAAGGGTCTTTTTATCATTAGCTGTGAAAACTGCGACCACAACAGTAACCAATGAGCTGTCATGTTGTCATGTTTAGATGCATAACTACTCTTTTTACAGGGTATTTGATGCAGTGTATTGGTGGTCATTGCTTAAATCTTGTGTAAGTAAGTAGGGAAAATGTATTTATATAGCACCTTCCACAGATAAAAAATCAAAGTGCTTTACATCATAAAAAAGTACCAAAGTTCAAGAGATACAACAATAAAAGAAATAAAAGAAATAAACAGCAGTAAAATAAAAAAGGGGGATGTATTTAGACAGACTTACTAAAGGCCTGTCTGAATAAAGACGCCACAGGAGTCTATGGATCACAAGGATAGGGGGAGAACATTCCATAGTTTGGGAGCCTGGCTTGAAAAGCTCAATCACCTGTGGTCGTATAGCAGGTTCGAGGGACGGTCAGTAATTTTTGTTTTGTTAGTCAGCAGACCTGAGAGCCCGATTTGTTGTATAAGGGAGGAGGAGGTCAGCAATGTATTGGAGTGTTTGGCCATGCAAGGCTCTAAAGGTGAGTGCCAGTATTTTAATATGGCTGCTGAACTTGATGGGGAGCCAGTGGAGGGAGGATAAAACTGGTGTGATGTGTGATCTCTTGTTATTTCTGGTTAAAAGCCGGGCTTTGGATGGTTTGGAGATGATTCAAAGAAGTTTGGTTCAGACAGGTAAAAAGATTTAAACATCATCACATCACATAAACAACATCATTTAAACATTTATTTAAAATGGACAATTGGCCTCTTGCATCAGTTTTAAAGGAGCAGTACAGCTGGATATCATCAGAATAAAAATGGTAAGAGATGCCACTATAATGGCTAATAATCTCTGTGCTGTCTGGTGTGTTTGAAAATACAAAATGTACAGTAGTAAAAATAAATGTTGACCCATAGTTTTGTTCTTTTAATGTGGTGACAATGTATTAAAAATGTGCGAGAAAAAATGGAAATGAACAAATCCTGAAGCAACCTTGGTCTAAATAGAAAATGCAACAACAAATATCAGTGTTTAAATGAAATAACAATGTAATGGAAAATGTTGTGGGCACAGATTGGCTGCAGGTAATATTATAGCAACAGCAACAATCAAACAAGCAACAACCATTTATTAAAAATAAATCTAAGACCAGTGAGAAACTGTTTAGATTTACAAGTTTGATTTTACAATATCATGATATTAAAAGGAATTATATCAAATTACAACCTGCAGTACAGAAATTATCTCTGGGATCAACAAATGAACAACAATTAGCAGTGTACCAGAGACATAGCGACGAGTCACTCCACTGTATGTTTCAGCACATTAGTACGAGCAGAAGACTCCACAGTACTAATCTGTGTTTAATGGGCTCACATTATCCTGGAGCAATTCCCATTTTTCTGCCAGAATAATTCCCACCGTACTGTAACTGTGTTTCTCATCAGGGATTCTTTATCAAACCCCCATGAATTACATGTGAAGTGTGCCATCATCGTGGATCGGATCGTTTTATCAGTCTAATCAGTATGGTGAGCCTGGATCCAATCAGCCCCGCGTCTGTCGTCCTGCTGCCTGGACAAATGGCTTCACTGTAACAACATGTTCACCCAAATAATGACAAAGTGAAAACAGAGCGACCCCAGAGTATAAAGTCCCTACAGCGGAACATAAACATGCTCTGCTGCTTTGGGTGCTTGATTGGAAGGATATGAGGGAATGAAAATGCTGGTTTACAGTGTGTGTGTGTGTGTGTGTGTGTGTGTGTGTGTGTGTGTGTGTGTGTGTGCTTAAAAAATAAAAAATTACCCAACTCTATATGGGTGTTTGAATGAATTTACGTTTAACATGTGTGCACTGATAAAAATCTACTAAACAAACTGAATATCAACGTGTGACACAACTGCTCTGTGTGTGTGTGTGTGTGTGTGTGTGTGTGTGTGACATACACAGTCTATGGTGTGTGCACACTTTGTGGCATGTGTCTCAACATACCAAACTTCTGAGTCCACAAACACTGTAGATGAATGTCCTCTGTTATATTTGTGTTCATTGCAGCATTTCAAGGGGACATGAGCATATGAATCCATGTCTGTGACCTGCAGCTGGCTCTAATCTGTGTGAAGGATTAGTGTGCTACAGGTTAGCAGTATGTATACTGCTCAAGCAGGGCAATAGAAGTGTATTTCGTCACTGTTGTCTCATGTGTGTGTGTATGAAGGAAGTTGTGTATACTGTATATGCTTCCACGTAACATGTGGTTTATTCCATCGATGTTCCATACATTTGTTAAAAATGAGGTCAGCCTGAGAAGAATGATCTCCCTCCATCCATCATCTGCACAGAGCTGCAGCCTGTGGTCCACTGCACCAGAGAAACACACAAAGACAACAATATATACTTTATATGCTTTATATACTTGGCATTGTAACTGTGTCTTCCTGTGTGCTGCTGTGGATCACTGTGAACACTTCCTCCAACTCCATCATAGATGAAAGTGTCTGTTTGGGGGGGGGGGGGGGGGGGGGGGATTTGCAAAGCTCTCTCTTCCTGATGTTTGCTCAGAGATGAGGATCCTGGAGAGACTCTGTCGGCTGTGAAGAGTGGGATTAAGCACCGTCACACCCTGATTACACACAAGCAGCCAAGTGCGAAAAAGGAAGGTACACACCACAGGTTAAGTACACGCACACACACACACACACACACATACACACAGAGAATAAGTAATAACACAAACACAGGCAGCTGTCAGATCATCATTTCACTAATGAAGTCAACCTTTAATCCGGCCTTTAAGGTTCAGTGGTGAGTTTACAGAACTATTCTGTCACTGTTGGAACAAATTTTTCTTCTTTTGTGTCTGTGGTCTCTCCAACTTCTTCTTCTTCTTCTTCTTTTGTACATGAAAATGATACCAACTTTTTTTCAACTATGAGACAACATTGTCATTGTTTCTGGCAAATAAAGCCTCAACTTGATCTGAAGTACTTTCTCCCACTGCAGGAAACAGGCCTCACAGAGGAGGGTGGTGTTGTTTACTCTTCCCTGTCTCAACCACTCCATCAGTCCTTGAGTGTTTTTTTCCTTTTTATGATATTGGTTGTTTTATTTCTTTGCTGCCGCAGCAATTTGTGTGAGGTCGGCATTTTTCTGTTTCTACTGCATCCTGTGTGGTGCCAACACTTTCTACTGTTTTCAGGCTGAGCACTTCAAGCTGCTTGCAGTGGCCTACAGAGACCAGATATATCACTATATTATTGGTTTGGATATCGTCCATAAGTTGATGGACATTTTTACCTTTACAAAAATATATATACTCTCAGGGGTATAGCTAGGAATACACATATGTTATGTCCTTGGTTGTGACATGCAAATGGATAGCATTTACAGCATATGACACTATTCTTGTGTTCAACCACTCAAAGCGCTTCACACTACTAGTCACATTCACCCATCTATATATATATATATATATATATATATATATGTAGGTATGTATGTATGTATGTATGTATGTATGTATGTGTGTGTGTATGCATCTATCTGTCCACTGCAGTACATGTATTTTCCTTCCACTCCACACACTCAAAAACACAGACCTACAAACTCAGCCTCACCACCACCAGGTGCTTCACTTACACATCTGTTTTTTAATTTGGGGTCTCCAGAGAGACCCTGCAGGGGTTAATGGTGATGCTGCTGATGGTGTGATAGCATCCCACTGACCTTTAAGAGGTAAAAGCCATTCACGTTAGCTTCCATTGATTTTTATTGATCCTCCATTACTTGTTATTGTTCTTAACAGGCTGGGCACCAGGCAGGTCTGAAGATCCAGTTAATGCTAACGCGACAGGTTGTCAGCTAGACACTGAAGCCTGTTTCTGTTCAGTGTAACATGAGACTAATTAGGACACAGCTCAGAAATGAAAGGAAAGGAAAGGTTAGATGCGCTGTGATGAAGCTGATCCTGAGTGTTGTCAGTGCAGCTGATGGTGACCTCAGATTCCTGAGAGAGACAATATGACACTGAGATTAAGTGATAGAGGTCTGTTGTGTCAGTTGCTAAGTCTGGACAGGAAGGCCCTCAGGAAGTCAGATGAGGGAGCTGGTAAAGGATTTGGTCAGAAAACATAGACAGGCCATGCAGATGGACCAGCCAGGCCTTGATTCAAGTCCACCTTTTTACATCAATTACAAAAGCACCCAATGAGCATTTTCTGCTCCGGTGTCTCTCTCAGCAGGGCACAATTTGTCACTGTCTCACAAAGACTCATTTAGACTGTTTTTACACTCAAAAAATATACACATCAACACCTTTTTTTTGAGCACCAGACACTTTTTCCAATTGTTCCCAATGATGCATGAGAAGAAGTTCTGCACACGGCATCTTCTTTGAGCGCGCTCTTTGAGTGCTTCTTGGTTCTACAACCCAAAGTTAACCTAACCTCAAAAAACCTTCCACTTGACTCGAGATGGGTGTATAGACCTGACGACAGCCAAGCTGCCGGAGCTGCTCAGTTCACTAAATTTATTGCACTTTCACGTTTGGTTTGAGTGGGATAACTAAATGGAAGGTGTGCGAAATAAGGAAACAGGGATCAAATCAAATGGACCAATCAAATATCCTCTCTTAACCTCTTTCTCAAGGAGTCCCTCAACATATAGCTATTACCTTGACCCTGAAACAGACTAAGGATGCACTTCCTTGCACAGGCTACACACATGGACAAAGACTCATTTAGGGTAAGTTCATTTTCATTATTTCGGACGTTCATGTTGGCTGGAAGATGTGGATCTTTGGGGCTTATTTTACATGGAGGAGGAGGAGGAGGAGGAAGGATTTCCCAGTTATCAGAGCATATATCCTTGTCAGACAGGAGAGCCCACTGATCAGCTGGAGGGTTGGAGGTGGAATCCTTTGTGCTTGGCAGGTTGTGGAAGTGCAAATGACTATTTCTGTGCATTTATGGTACCAGGCTGACTGGTTGGAAATGATCATCTGGATTATAGCGTAGGTGTCATCTGTAGGTGTTGGTTGAAACCACAGATCGAGATGATTACTAGATGATAGGAAAGCCCACACACAGAGCTCAGTGAAACCACTGGTTAATAGTTGAGAGGTGGAGCCTCAGTATGGAGCATAGGACTCATAAGTTGACCTTTGAGAGTTTGGAGGCGGGGAGGTGGGGGGGCTTTTGTCTCCATATATATTATGTCATGAATAATAGATTTTCAATCAAACATCAGACGATTTTTAATATTGCGAGAGATTTTTCTGAACAAGTTTAAAACAATTCCTCCTCCCTTCCTCTCCTCTCCTTTGGGTGAATACACTAAAATCACTGGTATCCCCTTGTGTATACTGAAACTATCACACTAGCTGAATTTTCACCTTGTCATCCATGTATGATGAAATAATAATTTAGAGGCTTATTAACAGGGACAGTTTTCATTACAGTGAATCATTGAATTAAGTGTCTAACCAAAAGTACACAGACACACAAACACATACACACACTCTCCCCTCACAAGATGTGATGCTCTATTAAAAGGCTGGAGAAAGCTGGAGGTGGGAGGTGGTGGAGGAGGGGCAAAAGAGAAAGAAAAACAATATTGACTGACACATGAAGAGTTAATCCCCGAGCAATGGCTCATGGAGAGTGGAAGGAGCCTCACAAAAAGCAGGGATCAATGACAGGGAACGTGGAGACAGGAGGACTGAGGGAGGAGGGGACACTGAGATGGAGGAGGAGGGGACAGGAGTTTCTTTGAAAGAACAGCTGTTGTGTTAGAGACGCAGCGTACGGTCATACTGGGAGGATTTAAAGAATATATTTCACTTTTTGAGTGTAGGTTATATAAATATTTTGACCTTCCATTTAAATCCCCTCCATATTCAGCTTTTTACTAGTTTATGTCTTATTTCAAATGTTTCCCACATTTCATCTGGAATAATAATATTCATTTCCAATTCCCATTTTTCTTCTTACAGCCACATGGAACTACGGCCTCTGACATGCCGCGGCTCCTGCCAGGGCCTGAGCAGGTTCTTCCCCTGCCTGTGTGGGTTTCCACCAGCTTCCTCCCACAGTCCACATGCAGTCACATGCAGGTTAATTGGCATCTAAATTGCCTCTAGGTGTGAATGAATGTTTTGTCTGTATATGTCAGCCCTGTGATCGACTTGCAACCTGTCCAGGGTGTACCCCACCTTTTGCCCAATTTGATTGGCTACAGCCCACCTTCCACCCTCAAAAGATAAACAGTTTTTTAAAGAGAAGAGTCTGGCCAAACATTATATGACCTGATTCAGTGCATCCCTCCCCTCCTAGCAACACTCAATGTTCAATTAAAAGACTGGAGAGAGGTGGAGGTGGCAGAGGGGGAGAGAAAAGAAAGGAAATAGTATTGATTGACACTCAGGGAGTTAATCCCCTGACAATGGGTCATGGAGAGGGGGAGGAGCCTCTCAAAGAAAGGGATCAGTGACAGGGAACAGGAGGAGAAGGGAGAGGGAGGGAGAAGAGATGCATGCCCTTTTTCTGGTAAGAAAGATAAGACCCTTTACCGCCTACCTTGACCTTGACGACATCACCGTCAAGAACAGGTAACCTCTGTCACTTGTCTGTTCTGCTCTAAAACCTCTGCAAGGAACCTCCAGTTTTACAAACCGGACCTCAGGGTATGCCTTTGATTTGATCAGGATGAGATACAGAGAGGTGACAGACAGACAGATGAGAGAGACAAGTGAGAGAGACAGGTGAGAGACAGATGGATGAGAGAGACAGACAGGCGAGAGA
Source organism: Seriola dumerili (assembly GCF_002260705.1). Classification (NCBI taxonomy): domain Eukaryota; kingdom Metazoa; phylum Chordata; class Actinopteri; order Carangiformes; family Carangidae; genus Seriola; species Seriola dumerili. The sequence goes on along the minus strand of NW_019174455.1, from coordinate 1,328,814 downwards.
CTGACAGGTGAGAGACAGACATATGAGAGACAGACAGGTGAGAGAGACAGACAGATCAGTTACAGACAGGTGAGAGAGACAGGTGAGAGACAGACAGGTGAGAGAGACTGGTGAGAGACAGACAGATGAGAGAGACTGGTGAGAGACAGACAGATGAGAGAGACAAGTGAGAGACAGACATATGAGTTACAGACAGATGAGAGACAGACAGGTGAGAGACAGACGGATGAGAGAGACAAGTGAGAGACAGACATATGAGTTACAGACAGATGAGAGACAGACAGGTGAGAGACAGACGGATGAGAGACAGACAATTAAGAGAGAGTAAGGCAAGAGAAAGACAAGTGAGAGCAATACATATGAGGTACAGACAGATGAGAGACAGATGGGTGAGAGAGAGACAAGTGAGAGACAGACATATGAGGTACAGACATATGAGAGACAGATGGGTGAGAGAGACAGACAGATGAGTTACAGACAGATGAGAGACAGACAGATGAGAGAAACAGGTGAGAGAGACAGGTGAGACAGACAGGTGAGAGACAGACGGATGAGAGACAGACAAGTAAGAGACTGAAAGGTGAGAGACAGACAGATGAGAGAAAGACATATGAGGTACTGACAGATGAGAGACAGACAGGTGAGAGACTGACAGGTGAGAGACAGCCAGATGAGAGAGAGACAGATGAGAGAAAGACATATGAGGTACTGACAGATGAGAGACAGACAGGTGAGAGACTGACAGGTGAGAGACAGCCAGATGAGAGAGAGACAGATGAGAGAAAGACATATGAGGTACTGACAGATGAGAGACAGACAGGTGAGAGACTGACAGGTGAGAGACAGCCAGATGAGAGAGAGACAGATGAGAGAAAGACATATGAGGTACTGACAGATGAGAGACAGACAGGTGAGAGAAACAGGTGAGAGAGACAGGTGAGAGACAGACGGATGAGAGACAGACAGGTAAGAGACTGACAGGTGAGAGACAGACAGATGAGAGAGAGACAGATGAGAGAAAGACATATGAGGTACTGACAAATGAGAGACAGACAGGTGAGAGAGACAGAGGGATGAGAGAGACAGGTGAGAGACAGACATATGAGAGAGAGACAGGTGAGAGAGACAGACAGGTGAGAGAAAAACAGATGACAGAAAAACAGATGAGAGAGACAGGTGAGAGAGACAGACAGGTGAGAGAGACAGGTGAGAGACAGATGGATGGGAGACAGACAGGTAAGAGACTGACAGGTGAGAGACAGACAGATGAGAGAAAGACATATGAGGTATTGACAAATGAGAGACAGACAGGTGAGAGACTGACAGATGGGAGACAGACAGATGAGAGAGACAAGTGAGAGACAGACAGATGAGATACAGACAGATGAGAGACAGACAGATGAGTTACAGACAGGTGAGAGAGACAGGTGAGAGACAGATGGATGAGAGACAGACAAATAAGAGAGAGACAGGCAAGAGAAAGATAGGTGAGAGCAAGACATATGAGGTACAAACAGATGAGAGACAGATGGGTGAGAGAGACAGGTGAGAGACAGACGGATGAGAGACAGACAGATGAGAGACTGACAGGTGGGAGAAAGACAGGCGAGAGACAGACAGATGAGAGAGAGACAGGTGAGAGACAGAGATATGAGGTACAGACAGATGAGAGACAGACGGCTGAGAGAGACAGACAGATGAGAGAGACAGGTGAGAGAGACAGGTGAGAGACAGACGGATGAGAGACAGACAGGTAAGAGACTGACAGGTGAGAGACAGACAGATGAGAGAGACAGATGAGAGACAGACATATGAGGTACTGACAAATGCGAGACAGACAAATAAGAGAGAGACAGGCAAGAGAAAGATAGGTGAGAGCAAGACATATGAGGTACAAACAGATGAGAGACAGATGGGTGAGAGAGACAGGTGAGAGACAGACGGATGAGAGACAGACAGATGAGAGACTGACCGGTGGGAGAAAGACAGATGAGAGAGACAAGTGGGAGACAGACAGATGAGAGAGAGACAGGTGAGAGACAGACATTTGAGGTACAGACAGATGAGAGACAGACGGGTGAGAGAGACAGACAGATGAGTTACAGACAGATGAGAGACAGACAGATGAGAGACAGAGGTAGTTACAGACTGGCGAGAGACAGACAGGTGAGAGACAGAGATGAGTGAAAGACAGATGAGAGACAGACAAGTGAGAGAGACAGGTGAGTGACAGGCAGGTGAGAGACAGACAAATGAGAGACAG